>NC_089580.1:51407443-51713019 GCF_019320115.1 Miscanthus floridulus | reverse complement strand
GTTTTTTCCAAGATTTAAAAAAATAAAGCAGTTAAGTACATGTCGTACTCAACAAATATAACATGGGGTTCAGAGGTCTCAAAAGGATGACACTGGTTTAACTACGATTATCTTTAATGAGTCCTGGTTTGTTTGCAATTGGGTGTCAACAATTTATTCACATCCCATATAAACACATGATCAGGTAAACATAAATAATGAATAACATAAACAGTAATCATTAATGAGCATCTTTATCATCAGTTATCATCAGTGTTCATCATCTATTCCGTAAGGGTCCAAGGCCGCTCGTGACCGTGAGCACGGCTGATATACCAGTTTTACACTCTAGAGGTGTACACTTTCACTATGAGTCGTGATTTACCCAATGCAGTAACCCAAAGGTGTCAGGAAACTAGGATATCAATTAGCTAGGAAAATTACTACGGTTGCCAAGGTAGACACATGCAGCAAATGATTAAATGATTAAAGGTGTTAGAGACAACAATGAATCCCATGCTATACTTGCCTTAAAACACCGATCCTTTAGTAAGCTTTAATCTTCAACGTCCTTCTTCTTCTTCATCTTGATCACCACGTATATCTCACCGACTGGACATGATCATAAAGCACCACCAAGCATCCATGTAATCATACACAAAGCAAACAATAGAATTAAATTAGAACAACACATCAAACATATGAAAACGGAGAAAAATATGAGCAAACAAAATCAGTGGCAATTTTGTAATTATTTTGAACTCATTTTTAGTTTTAAAATAAAAGAAATAATGAATTAAAACTCTCTATGGACTTGGCGTCGTTTTTAGGAAACACAGGGCTCAAAACATTAAAACTAGGGGCATTGATTGAATTATTTTGAACTACAATAGACGACGGGTTCTATACTAGAAAAGGGCAGAGGCTCTTTAGCAAAATTACCCGCCGAAGAGGTATCTTCTAATCTAGGCCGTTGATCTCAGATCGTGCAGGACAAAAATGGTAACAGTCACTAAAACATTGCAAAAAAGCAAATCTTATAACACTATGATATATACTCTACCTAATACAGGGTATGCACCTATGCTGTTGTAAGCTAGCATTGGGCCCAATTAAAGTGACAACCATTGATTAAAGAATAAGTATGTGCTGACGAAGTCTCAATCGATGGAATTTCAAAACGTAATTCCGAGCAAATAAAACAAATTTACATAAGAATGTGGCATATGCAAGCTAAACATGTATTTGAGAAGTACCACAAGCAAACTGAGAAGGCCATTACCAATCACCATGCTTTGGCTGTTTCATCATGAGCTTCCAAGTAATTTGGCCTAGTATGTAAAAAAGATGAATTGAGATTCAAACTACTAAGTATGGTAAGATTAAAAAGGAGATAAAACATTGGAAAGAGATATTTACCTTTGTGCTAGCAGTATGGCCTTGTTATACTTATGTTATAGTGAGAGACAAAATTAGCAACTCATAGTTAAATAGTGGGTACAGATAAGCAAAATTACAAAGCACTGAAAAGAGGCTCTTACTATCTCAGCCCCTACGGGCACATGCACTGCAAATTCTAGATGTAAAGCTACCTCTTCTCTACATATAACCCTCTATGAAGCCAAACATAAGATATAAATCGCAATTTTTCCCACTTACCAAGCTCCTGGATGAGAACCTGTGAGCAGTCCATCTTCATTACCTGCCGGTGATAAGCCTTCTTTCCCTGAAAACGCACAGGATTTTGATAGTTCTATAAGCACTGTTGTAGCATATTTCTCATTACTAATCCATAAACGCACCACATATTAAAAGTGCTGAGTAAAATCAATTTCCATCATTTTAGAAACTAAACACAAGATGCCACACATCAATCAAAAATAGGCGACCAACTGTTTCCTGCCATTACCAAATATAAGCAGGTGAGGTCACTCATAGTTCTTCTAAGCAGTCTATGGTTAGACAGTAACAATCTAAAAACTAAACATTGGGCGCATAGTGGCATATATAGAGAAGGACATCAGCTCTACGTGTTGACTCAAGCTGCTTAGGTCCAATCAACTCCTAATAGCTCCACGACCTCTATAATTAAAAGGGCAATTGCCAATTGGTTCGCACAAACGTCAGTCCTGAATACTACTCCAGAAGAACCAGACAACTTTCCTTTCACATACACAACCAAATCATTAATGAATCTACTGGATTTCACATACACAACCAATTCAGTAACAAAACCACTAGATCTGGGGTTGCCGACGGATGGGCAACATAGGTTGCCGAGACGGATGCCGTGAGCGGGCAATAGAACGAACGCAACGAGTGGGAGGATGCGGCTGCGGACAAGAGCGCAAACAGGTGGTGCTCGCTCCAGCAGGTTGCCACAATCACGCTAGGAATGAGGATCTAGGGTTCGATTTGGGCGCAGTAAGCCATGAAGCGAAGCAGAGGAAACATTGATTGAGTACCTACTTGCCACCGCCGCGCCGCCGCGCTCGCTTGCCGGATCTGTGTCATACCGCTTAGCTACCATCATGGGGCTGCACATGGAGGAGGCCGATGCCATCTGCCACATGGAGGAGGGAGCGACGGATCCGGAGCGGCGCCGGCGCCGGCGAGAGGAGAGAGGCTGGATCTAGGGTGGCGTGGGGCAAGGAGGGGAGGGGCCAGGGCCGGCTGTCAGTGGGAGGACAGGAGGGGAGGGAGGGGCCGGCCACCGGTGGGAGGAGAGTAGGGGAGGGCGACCGCCGGCGGGAGGAGGGAGGCGGCATCCGGCGCCGGCGGATCGGCGGGAGGCAGTGAGAGGGAGCGGGGGCAGGGAGAGGGCAGCGGCGGCTGGATTTGGGATTGGAGTGGGGGTGAGAAGCATCTAGGGTTTGTCAATTGTCACTGTATTTGTGGTCCCACGCTTAAATTTTGCGCGCGAACTCAAAGCAAGCAGCGCGCGAGCTCATGTAAGCCCGGTGGGCGAGCTGGGTGGGGGCCACTTCTTTTTAGCGTTAGATAGATTGATGCTGTATATCTTTTTAGGGACCGACAGATTGATGCTATACATGATTATCTATAGCGTCAGATAGTAAATCACTAAATGAGGATTCAGTGACATATCATCTGTGAGATATCTTTAGCGTCAGATCGTCATCGATAAACAAAATTTTTAGCGTCAGATGTCTGATGGTGTTGCGGTGTTGTGGTGTAGTGAATTAGAAACGCGCTTTTGACAAGTGTGTGTAGGGCCAGGTATTAAGAAGGCGCATCTCTAATATGCTTGTATTAGAGACCCGTGTTCCCAAGACATCTCTGAAGTTAAGAGATGCTTCTCTTACACACCTGTCTTTTGGAAGATAACACACATCAGAGATAGGTAAAAATATTACAAATGTGTGAACTTCCGCACGTCTCTCCTATGAGTACCGCATCAGGGACGTGCTATCTCAAACCTCACCACTAGTGCACTGTCTGTTTAGAGACACATTTATTTACTACAAGTCACTAGCTACCGCGGCGGCACCTATGGAGCCTACCGGGTCATTGCCGTATACGTCGATCTGCACAAGCGAGGTCTGCCCATCTGGTGTCGCCACGCTGCCACACCGTGGAACCGTATCTCTCCCGGTCAATCCCTCGACGATGTGCTAGCTATTGCCACATCCACAGTGCGCTGCTAGCCTGCCCAGCTTATCTGTACCCATGGTGTGGCCAACGTGATGATACTCCTTGTGCATCACTCACTTTCTTTGGCCGCAGGATGGTGCACTTGCAACCCATCTTAATTCATTGGCTCATCAGCCATCATTCCCTACCATTGCACGTCTTCCCTCACAAGGCCTGACATGAGCACATCCACTTGGAGGTCACCTGTGCTCACATTTAGAAGGCAAGACACCTATTTATCATCTCCTGGATGGTAGAGTCTGGAACTTTGTTCCATTATCTAAAAATTTAGAAGCCAAGCAAGTGAGCCCTCAAGTAACATCGAGACCTGCCCTTCACCAAAGCTCTACATCACCATGATCGCCCTGTCCTCATCCGCAACATGGCCATTCTTGCCACCCTCCCGCCAGCATTCATCTGCCAGATAGTAAACGCTCAAACCTGTGATGATCAGTCCTTTATCTTGTTATTTTTCTACATGAGCTCCACAAGTGATTAAAGTTATACTAGGATATATTATTTAGTGTGCAAGCAATGTTTAGTTCAGTCAGTGGTTCATCATCATTCAACCATTATTGTTTTTAGTGGGTGATTCATCAGTCAAGATTGTTTCAATGTTCAGTGGGTGGTTCATCAGTGAAGTCATGTTCAGTTCTAAATGGGTGTACAAAAAGAATGATTCAGTGGAACTTTGCTGTGATACTCCCTAAATAATTGTGAGCTGTTCATTTAATTAAATCGTAAGGTTAGGATCATCTATACTTCCTAAGAGGTAATAGCTAAAAATATTAATATATTTAATTTTTAAATTTGTAAAATATAATACATAAGGAAAGTTTTAGGTAAAACATCCTTTATAGATCTAATTGATGCATGCATGAATTATTGGATGTCCTAGATCGTTTTTGTTTTGCAATTTTGGACATGATATAATTTAATTGCATGCATTGCTGATCTTTCTCTTTTTCTGCATGTAACATTACTTTCCAAATCCACATGATAGCAACATGGAAAACCTGAAAGGAAGTGTCTGAGAGCTTCTCTAGCAGAGACCCCGACTTGAGCCCTCAAAATCAAATTTGAGGGCCAAAGCAAAAAATCAACTCCAGTAGCTAGGGACCTCAAATTTGAGGCCCTAAATCTTCCCCTCGACCCTCATCCCCGGGGGCTGTGGAGGGAGCCCCTTCTCTACCATTGTTTAGCCCCCCCTAACGTCTGACGGGTGCCTTCTCGTCAGCGCGTCTTCACGACGGGAGCCCGCACGGTGCTATCACTCCACGCTCGACGCTGTGGCTGCGTGGGCGGTGCCCCTACCTAGCGCAGCGGCTGAAACCCTCCTTGCGCGGTAGCGGAGGTCCTCCCTACCTGACACAGTGGCCCACGTGGGTGTCGCCGCTGGCCCGACACATCAAACCGAAGTTGAATACATATTATACTTCTATACGAGAAAATGCAACAACATAAATGTATTGGAAGTACTCCCTCTATTCCAAATTATGAGACGTTTGAATTTTCTAGACACATTGATTTATTATGCATCTAGATGTAGCAATATATCTAAGTACAAAGCAAAAGCTATGTTTCTAGAAAAATCACATTTAGAATGAAGAGGGTACTGTTGATGGTCACTAAACACCACAATTTGACCATTAATATTCCACCCAATCAAGGTAAACAACATCACATGTGCCATATTATGTTTAAAATTCACCTAGTTCTACCTGTACCTGGAAAATTTATATCTATGCAGGAAAAATCACAAAAATGGACAAATGACGTGCATAGGAGGGCAATTTGACCATCAACATTCCACCCAAATCAAGGTAAAACAACATCACATGTGCCATTAATCTAAGTGGACGTCTCGAATTTGTTTGGGTATTGTTTTATGTCTTTGGGCCGTGTATCATGTTGGAGTCCATTAGGGACGCGTCTAGGTGTCCTTGACACCCCTAATAGTATATATTCTATAGTTGTTGCCCAAGTTAGGGTTTAAATTTTGCTTAGATTAATCTATGATGAACAATTCTCGTCACAATTCTCGTCACGGGGGCCAGCAATCACATGACGGGCGACATGAGGCGCTCATGTCGCTGGACACGTCAGTGCGCGGCACGGTGCCGCTTCGGCGACGGATCGCTCGTCGAGATCGAGGGCATCGGATCGGTGATGCTCCAAGCCAAGAAAATGGGGCACAAGGTACTCACAGAAGTTTACTATATTCCTAAACTGAAAAAGTAACATTGTTAGCTTGGGTCAACTTGAGGAGGGTGGCTGCAAGGTTGTGATTGAAGATGGTTTTTGCAATGTGTTTGATGTCGAGCGCTCACTGCTAGCCAGAGCGCCGAGGGTTAAGAACCAATTGTTTTTGCTTAAAACCTAGCTTGCTGCACCTGTTTGTTTAGTGGCAAAGGTTGATGATGTGGCTTGGCTTTGGCATGGGAGATATGGCCATATGAATTTTTGGGCTTTTCGGGAGGTTGGAGTAAAAGAGATGGTGGATGGCATGCCATTGATTGATAGGATAGAAGAATTCTGTGATGGATGTGCACTTGGCAAACAACAACGTCACCCATTTCCACAGGTGGCGAGTTACAGAGCTGACAACAAGCAGCTGGATCTGTTTCCATGCAGATCTTTGTGGACAGATCAGACCCAAAACACCAGGTGGTAAGAGTTTCTTTCTGCTCATGGTTGATGATTACAGTCGATATATGTGGATTGAGCTCTTGGCAACAAAAGATGAAGCTTTTAGGTGTTTCAAAAAGGGTGAAGGCACTTGCTAAACTAAACGCGGTGGCAAGCTGCGCGCGTTCCGGAGTGATAGAGGTGGAGAATTCAATTCCATCGAGTTTAGAGAATATTGTGATGAGCATGGTGTCAAGCACTTCACTACGACTCCCTATACACCACAGCAGAACGGGGTTGTTGAAAGGAGAAACCGTACTATGGTAGAGATGGCGAGGGTGGTTTACTAAAAGCAAGAATGTTCCTGGAGAATTCTAGGGGTGAAGCAGTGTCCACAGCAGTGTATCTGTTGAACCATGCCCCAACCAAGAGTCTGCAAGGGAGGACACCCTATGAAGCATGGCACAAACCGAAAGCCCAAGGTGCAACATTTGCGTACCTTTGGTTGTGTAGCTCATGTCAAGAAAGTCAGGCCTGGGATTAGCAAAACTATCTGACAGGTCGACTAAAATGGGTTTTATCGGCTATGAAGCTGGGACAAAGGGCTACAGAGTTTATGATCCAGTAGCCAAGAAACTCCACATATCTAGAGATGTGGTGTTTGAAGAAAATCGAGCTTGGTTGTGGAATGAAGGAGCTCGAAGCGAACCAGCAGTTCCTACTTTTGATGTTGAGTATTTCTCTATTGTCGGAAGTGGAACAGTAACTGAAGATGCAGAACAGGCAAGCAGGCACTTCAGCTGGTCCCGTGTTTCAGGAGCAAGGATCGCCCTCCCAAGATCAGTGGGCTATCAATGATGACTCAAGTGCTGCATCAAATCAGTCAACACCCCCAGGCAGTGCCAGCAGTGCAAGAAGTTGAGTTTGCAACTCCACCTACAGGAGAATCTATCGACTCAGAAGGAGTGCCATTGAGGTATCGAACTCTGAATAATTTGAATGACACAACTGATGAGATTGGTGATTTTGAGTACAGTGGAGTATGCTATCTTGCAGCAGAGGAACCTAGGAGTGTTGATGGCATCATGAGTGAGGAATTGTTGGGAGAAAAGCCATGGAGCTGAGATGGAATCCATCCAAGCAAACAAAACTTGGGAGCTGTCAGTGTTACCAGCAGGCCACCGAGCTATTGTCTTAAATGGGTGTTTCAAAGTAAAGAACGACCCAAAAGGAAATGTGGTCAAGCACAAAGCTCGGTTGGTAGCAAAAGGGTATGCACAGCGTGAGGGGGTGGATTTTGATGAAGTATTTGCTTCCAGTGGTAAGAATAGAAACAGTGAGGCCGTTAATGTGCGTTGGCTGCACAGAAGGGTTGGCAAGTGCACCACATGGATGTCAAGTCGGCATTTTTGAATGGTGATTTGAGGGAGGAGGTGTAATGTTCAGCAACCTCCAGTGTTTTGTTGTCAAAGGGAAGCAGTGATACAGTCCTAAAACTGAAAAAGGCCCTATATGGGCTGCGTCAGGCTCCAAGAGCATGGAATGCTAAGTTGGACAGTGAACTGCTGAGGCTTGGCTTGTGAAAAATCCACTTGAACATGCAGTTTATAGAAGATCAAACCAAGATGGTTTCCTTCTAGTGGGAGTTATGTTGATGATCTGATAATCACAGTTCAAGTAAAGGCAAGCATAGAACAGTTCAAGAAGGAGATGATGGGCAGGTTCAGTATGAGTGACTTAGGACTGCTCAGTTATTATTTGGGAATTCAAGTTGATCAATAGGTAGGAATAACAAAGTTGTGTCAGAGCTCATATACTCCGAAGATCCTAGAACAAGCTGGCATGAAGGGTGTGCAATTCTTGTGCTGTTCCGATGGAGAACAGACTGAAGCTGAGTAAGAATGACAAAACACCTTTTGTTGACAAAACCAAATACAGGAGCATAATTGGGAGCCTGAGGTATTTGGTCAACACTAGACCAGATATTGCATATGCTATGGGCATTGTCAGCATTATCATCCCGTGAAGCTGAGTATATAGCTAGTGCCAATGCAGCTTGTCAAGGCATATGGCCTCAGCCGGTTGCTCGGTGAACTACTAGGCATTCAGGCACCAATGGTGAGGCTCCTGGTTGACAACAAATCAGCAATTGCGTTTGAGCAAGAACCCTGTACACCATGACAGAAGTAAGCATATCGACACGAGGTACCATTTCATCAGAGACTGTGTCGATCATGTGGGGACGACTGAACAACTAGCAGACATACTAACCAAGCGCGCTCGGGCGTGTCAGGTTTGTGGAGCTTCGTCAGCAGCTAGGTGTAGTAGATGTGCAGCGGGATTAGGGGGTGAAATGTTGAACTCGTCAAATCCCGTCACACCTGAACCATGATGTAAATAGTTTAGTTGCATTGAGCACGTTTACATTATCAAGTTAGCTAGCTGTTGCATGTAATCAATCAGTGTAAACGGCCAGAACCGTGCTGCGTTCACGGTTGCGGTCTAGGAACTCTCTCGCCACGCCACGTATGAAACGTTCCCGCGCTTCAGGCGGGCCACGACGCAGCGGTGAGCTGGCGTGGCGGGGATCTCGGATCTTGGATCAGTAGCACCGAAATAAATCAAAGAAAGCAAGCCAGAAAAGGTCGCGACATTGTGCGATGCAAAACTACTCTCTCATGTTCCCATTCGCGTTCCTGTGCGACGTCGTGAGCGGAGAGAGTGATCGTCGGCCATTGCTGATCGCCGTCGGCGCAGCCATTCCGGCAGCCGGCGCCAACAAGGTGACACATGCCCAACTATAGTAACTTGCTCACCCTAGGATCGATTATAGGTATAGTGCACTGAGAAGTAAAGCGTGAAAAGCATCTCACTAAATTGCTACTACTTCTTCATCGCGTAATAAACGAACGTCTCCGAGTATATATCATCTAGTAGAAAGAAGAAACAAGGCTAAGCTCTGGTAACTAGCAAGACACTCCAAGGTGTTACTGACGGAGACGCAAGTCCAGGGCTGGAAAGAAAAACTAGCTACCTCGCTCAAGCCATCACAGGGAATTATAGTTACCCCTAGAAACGAAACAAGCAAGAGCTAGTAAAAGATATGACAGCAAGTCAGCTAAGAGCCAAAGCACTAGTACAGAGAAAATGGGACAGCAACAGGTTTAGTTGCAGGAGGACAATCAAAGTAGCACAGAATAACTGAGCTCTCGTATGACTAGACAAACATCTACCTAATGCAAGGAACCATGCAAGAAAAATGTGATTAAATGATGGAAATAAGAGACACAACACTATAGCATGAAAATGATATTGCAGAAGCACTGAATCATCCTTGCCTAGTAGCTTCTGGCTGCTGCTTTGAATCGAGCACAATAAAAACCTGACGATGGTACCGAGCTCCTGTCCCTGCACTACTGTCGGTCGCTGTTGTTGAAATGAAGAAGTTGGAGCTGCCAAGCACCAAAAAAATTTGGACAGCTAAAGAAACGCACGAACTTGGACACGGATCAAGGACAATTATCTAATCTCAGACCACCTGCTTTACAGGGCAAAGAGAGAGAGAGAGCAGCGAGCAAACTGGACACGGATCAAGAGGCAATTATTTATGTATCTAGAAACACCAAAAACATCTTATAATTTAGAATAGACGGAGTGTTACAAGCAAGAAACAGTGTATTGTTCTCTAGTTGGGCTTCGGTCCAGGGGCATTTGGGTCTCAGCCTGGTTGTACGCTCCGATCCTGGCATGTGCGTGCCGCTCGACATGGTTATAAGCCGCCTAGCTAGCTGCCTCTGTGAACGGACTTATAACCAAATTACGTAAGTGTAACCGTGTTTGGATCCTTGTAATTTAATTCATTCTAATAATTATAATTTAGCCACGGATTAATTAAGCTAATATATTTATATATGGAATATATTTGTATATTATTGTTGGCCATACAAGGGAGATACTTATATGTCGCATTTGTACTGTAAGGAAGCGAGTTAAAGAGTGTGCTATAAGTTGGAGAGTAGTAATATAGCATGATGATCTATAGAATCAATTTTCATCTCTCCTCCTATGAATTTGAAATAGGTTTATAGTTGTGGAATGTCAAATTCCAAACCAAATAGCCTAATCCACGACATTCCATAACTTTCCCAGCTCACAAATAAGCCTATCTCAAATTCATAGGGTGGGAGATGGAAATTGATTCCATAGATCACTATGCTATAATTCTACTCTTCAACTTATAGCCGTCTTCAACTCACTTTCCTACAATAGAAATGCAACATATAAGTATGTCCCTTATATGCCTAACAATAAATATATAAATATATTCCATATACAACTATATTAGCTTAATTAATCTGCGTCTAAATTATAATTATTAGAATGAATTCAATTCGAGCATCAAACGGGCCCTAAGAGAAATCGTTTTTCTCGAGGACCCAATTTTCAGTCCAGCTTAGTTAGAGCATAACAGGGAGTAGCTAGGTTTAGAAGAAGCGAGGCTGGCTCTCCACTGATCAAAGGATTCAAGGATGTCCTACCCCGTGTTTAGGGCCTGTTTGGTTTCCATAAGTCAGGTGACTGAAAACTAGTGACTTATAAGTCATGCATGTTTGGTTGTAGATGACTTATAAGCTCATTAAAGGTGTGGGCCCCATGCAGAAAATGGTGACTTATAAGTTTCAAGCAAGGGTGAACCAACATAAAACTTATAAGCAGGGGTGATTTATAAGTTGGTAGTGTTTGGGAAAATAAGTCACTTATTTCACTTTTTAACTTATAAGTAGGTGACTTATTTGAAAGCTACTAGAAGAACGCAGAAGGTGACCAGTTAGCGACAACAACGGGATTATATAATAGAATATAGGTAACTGTTGACACGTGATCATGTGCAATGTGTGCACGAGCGTGGACGGGTGTACCCCGGCGTACGACAAGGCGTTACCCGCCACTAGCAGGCGATGCGTGCACCTTTAGCACATGTAGACCCAAGTGAAAGGCAGCCACACAAAACCAACAAAACACTCGACAATGACTTTGTTAGAATATAGGCGCTCGATGCATGCTGCTGTGCTAGTACTGCAGCATTTGGCAAAAGTAGGAGACCGTTCCTGGTCATGAAAAAGTGGGTGTGGGGTTAGGGGTGGTTGCAACTTTATTCGTTTTTTATGACACTCCCCTGCTGGCCTGTCCGAAAAATGTAATTCTCGTGTTTTAAAATCAATTAACTTAAAGTTTGACTAAAATTATATAATAATTCACTAACAATTATATAAAAAATTTCCGGTCCAGCTTAGTTAGAGCATAACAGGGAGTAGCTAGGTTTAGAAGAAGCGAGGCTGGCTCTCCACTGATCAAAGGATTCAAGGATGTCCTGCCGCGTGTTTAGGGCCTGTTTGGTTTCCATAAGTCAGGTGACTGAAAACTAGTGACTTATAAGTCATGCCTGTTTGATTGTAATTGACTTATAAGCTCATTAAAGGTGTGGGCCCCGTGCAGAAAAGGGTGACTTATAAGTTTTAAGCATGGGTGAACTAACTTAAAACTTATAAGCAGGGGTGACTTATAAGTTGGTGGCGTTTGGCAAAATAAGTCACTTATTTCACTTTTTAACTTATAAGTAGGTGACTTATTTGGAGCCAAAATGGCTCTTAAGCTACTAGAAGAACGTACAAGGTGACCAGTTAGCGACAACAACGGGTTTATATAATAGAATATAGGTAACTGTTGACACGTGATCACGTGCAATGTGTGCACGAGCGTGGACGGGTGTACCCCGGCGTACGACAAGGCGTTGCCCGACATTAGCTGGTTCGGTGCTCCGTTGGTTTGGTTAACTATACGCATCCACGCGCAGGAGGGAGAGTGATGCAAGGCCAATGTCGTTCGTGTGGCTGCGGCATGACGACCTGAATAAGAAAGGATAGCCTTGTTGCTGTCCACATTAAACACGAGTTGCAACTGCTGTGCCCTCCTGATCAATTGCAAAGGGGCATCGGCCGAGCAGGAAAGAAGACGAGATCAAGCTGGTGACGGAAGGATAGAATGACCACAGAACACGTGATTATTGTCGGACCATCGCTGTCGATTATTTTGTAACCGGCAGTGACAGTGTATCACTGCTAATTTGATCGTGGCTTTAACTGATATGATATTACGATAGGTAGTAATAGGTGGGTTAGAACTGTCGATTTATGGCTACAACCGCTAGTGATAAGCAGTGTACTATCAGTAATGGTTCATGGCTACAACCGACAGTGATAGTCTGGTTCGTGCTTGAATCGCCAATAATGATAGGATATTTTACACAAAAAAATTATAACTTTTCATATTCGGTTGTATCAAGATAAATATTATATTAAAATTATAGAGTTCAAAGAGATCTAAAACTTTGTAGTTATCAACTTTTTAATTTGAAAAGTTTTACATGTCTAAATACGCAATGTAAGATCTCAGATCCGATTTGAGATGCTTAACAATGTTGAATGAAGATAAAGTCACTATCAAAGTTGTAGTATTCGATGAGAACTGCAACTTTGCAATTAACAACCTTTTCATTGGAGATCGTTTAGAGTATCAAATATATAATAATATAAGATTCATAATTATGTAGATAAAAGAATAGCATCAATTGTATCAACACATAGGTCGCGTAGCTCATCTGCTCTTGACGCTCGAGAGAGAGCAAAAGTTGAGATCATGAGCATGAATCCTAGAAATTGATATTTCTGATTTTTTTTATCACTTTATCACTAGCGGGAGTCAAGGAGTGGATATCAAAGAACAGAACTTGATCATAAAAAAACTTAGTCCTTCTATCATGAAATACTCGCTCCATTCCATAATGATAAACATATTTTGTATAGACAAAAAAGGTTAAATTTTAAAAACTTTAACTATTAATCAGTCAAAGTATATACAAATTTATGACACAATTTTGTATCAAGAAACTTGTATTCAAAGTTCCTGTAAAATGATATTCGTTCGTCAGTGACAACATATTATAAGAGATATTGAGGATTAAATTCTATTTGAGTATTTGTGTTTATGAAATTTTCTTTAGTTAAATGTTTGTATGGATGTATTGTATTTCACATTTTCACATTGTTTACTGTGAACAGCTAAATGAAATAGCTTCCTTTGTACACTACGGGATACTGATTAATTACCGAGTGTGATAAACACTCGGCAAATATGGATAAACACTCGGTAAATATTTTACCGAGTGCCACACTCGGTAAACATGACTCGGTAAACAACGACTCGGTAAAGTTAGTTTACCGAGTGTCAACTAACGGGGCACTCGGAGAATAAATTTTACCGAGTGCTACGCCGGCACTCGGTAAACAACTACGACGTGACGGTCGTCAGTCCCCAACCTTGCCGTTAACGGCGTCGTTTACCGAGTGTTAGACATAGCACTCGGTAAACAGATAACCATTTCCATGATTAAAACAATTCCGCAAATATTTTTTTCCTAATATAGTTTACCCAGTGTACCGGTAACACTCGGTAAACATGTAACTCATTTACCGAGTGTTCCACTCGGTAAAAAATGGCACATATATCCAAGTGGGGTCGTGGCACTCGGTAAAAAATGGCACATATATCCGAGTGGGGTCGTGGCACTCGGTAAAAAATGGCACACTCGGCAAAATTAACAGAATCAGAACCAATTTGGTTCTGTTCTCTGTTTTACCGAGTGTAACACTCGGTAAACATGACCATTACCGAGTGTTACACTCGGTAAAACTTGTCCACAGTATTTTTTTTTGTTTGTTTCAGTGCATATCCAGCCACAATTAACAACAATTATAACAGAATATCACAGTTACCAACAGATAGACAATATATATCACATATATGTCCACAAATGTCACATCCACTCATTATAACCAACATATAGCTACAACAAATGTCACAAGCACAATGCAAAGTCCACAAACACCATCAACATGTCCAAAGTCCACAAAGTTCAACCCACTTCTAAGTTCAACATACAAACAAGTGAAACATGGTCCTGTCACATGGTCGGAGCCCTACCGAGAAACGGAGACAAGTCCAAGTCTTGATCGTTGTTCGATCCAGCTGTAGAAGGTCCCTGGAATGAGGGAGCAAAAGAAAATAAACATATTTGTCAATTAATCATAAGGTAGTATGCCAAATTCAAATATTCCTTCGAAAGACCAGTTAACAGTGACATCAATATATAGGCATATAATAGATAACACATATCAAGTTAGTTGCTGTTTAGTTCTCCTCTATGTGCAAGATATCGTCACACATGGTCGAGTAGACTGAACATGAATTGGGCAAACACCTATGTACTCATGTAGAACCTAACATGATGCCTTTCAAGGTCTGAACAATATTACTAATAATCTAACTTATACATGTATGTATCCTACTCTCTTCTAGGTTCTAACATGATAGTGTTAACTGTAGCACAATCTGAACTGAAAAAGCCTTTCAAGATGAAGAGTGACTCACAGGAGTGCCGTCGCGCGGAGGTGGAGGCACCAACGGTATCATCGGCGGCGGCGGAGGCGGTGGAGGCTGGCCCATGCTCTGAGAAAAGCTGGCCATGTACTCGTACCAGGCCTTCTGCGACTGCTGGAAGGCCTCAAGCTGGGCCTGCACTCGCGCCCTCTCCTGTGCCAACTCGGCCTGGTGCGATAGCTGGAGGGCCCGAAACTGGCTCTGTGAGGCCTGCTGTGACTCCTGCAGGGCTTCAATCTGGGCCTACAATTATTTATCACATAGTTAGAATGCAAATAAAGAACGGGTAGAAAATGAATGGACAACGAATGCAACAGAACTAACCTGGAGTGCTACCACCTGGGGCTGTGAGCGTGGGCGTATGGCCGGGCTCGAACTCGTGCTCCGGGCTCTAATCTGGGCGAGTGTCTGAGTGTTGGCCGTGTCTATGGTGCTGTTGCCCATATAGTACCTCCCGTGTGGCTTACCTGGTCCCAACCTCATGACGATGTCACCCTCGAGGTCAGCGGTGCTCGGATCAAATTCTGGCCCATGGATCTCTCTCGCCATCGCCGTGTACTCGCTGAGGCGACTGTGCACGCTCAGGTTACTGTATGCCTCGGGCGGGTCCTCCGGGTTGTAGACGAGGTCGGGGTCCTTTGCCTTGCCCTTGTGTGCCAAGGCATATGCCTTGAACGAGGCGCACTCCTGGCCGGGGTGGAACCGCGTCTACAGGAAGAAGCACAACAATAAGATATTATGCATTCAGAAGTTAGCGTAGCAACAACGAAATGAAATCCGCGTACATATCTGGCTGCATATTCCTTGAGGGTAGTGGGCCCTTGTTTGTGCGAGGAACCCTGCATCATCGCACGGCAACGTGAGCGTACGGCGTGATATTGCTCGTACTCCTCACTCAACCACGTGTCCACAATGGCCTCCCAGCAGTTGTCCATCCCCGCACACCAAGCAGGAGGCACCTGCACGTACACGAGCACATGACAAATCATAAATCAATTTCAGTGCAATTAATCACAGACGATGTAATCTCATGTTTACCGTCAAGTATTGCTCCTTAGTTAGGGGCAGGTGCACTGCCTGCGCTCTGGTGACTCTGTTTCCTCTGCGGGCATGGTAAATTCTTCTGCACAGGAGCTTTGTCTCGTAGAAGAGGTCCTGCACTCGGTGAACACAGACTCTGTTCACCACGTCATCCGCGTCCTCCCTACGTACTCCCTCCGCCAAGGTGTAGTAATCCTACAAGCAAATACAGTCAGTAATATACAATTAATGTGATGTTATTATCAGCATAGTGCGATGAACACGTACCCACAGCTCTTTCATCACCCGGTCGGCCTTGCTGTTATAACACCTGCCAGCTCGATCAGTCTGATCGCTGGCGGCGTGCCAGTGGGACCACTTCATGGCGGGCTGCACAACACCATCGATCCTCACCATCCCGGGGTAGTTTGCCCTGCACAGAAGACCCAGGATCCCGTTTACTCGGCGAGAGTGACTCCCTGGGATCACCATTTCCCAATCCCTGCACAAAGTTATTGAGATTGAATATTAGTTTCTGTTATAACTTAAAAACCTGTGAATTAGTGTTAACATGCAAAAATTACTTACTTAGTTCCGGATGGTCGAATCACTGGCCGTCTCTGTATGGGTAAGTCTGGGAGGCGCGATGACCCTCGCAGCCAAACCGTAGGCACCCCATTTTCCTCTACCACCAAGTCGGCATCCTCCTCGCGCTCAACCCGCTCGGAAGCATCCTCCCTCCGTGCCTCCTCCACCGCCTCCGCTATCTCCTCCCTGGTCTCCTCCTCCTCCTCATCCTCCTCCGTGGCCGCTACGAACTCGTGGTCGTCGTCCTGTGGAGGAGGTGTCGGCTCTCGACGCCCTCGTCGTCGCCGTCCTCCTCCTCCACCTGGGCTCCTCCTCCATCCTGGGCTCCACCTCGGAAAAGGCTGAGGGTCGACTGATTGTCGACAGCATTGTAACGAGGGGGTGGATTATGCACGTTAGGAAGGTTGTCGGCATAGTATCTTGTTGTGAAGTATGACACCTCCTCCACAATGGATGCCTCTGCACAGGAAGCTTCAATTTTGCATTTATTTTTGCATTTTGTTCTAAGAACCTTTAGGCATCGCTCAATTGGATAGCACCAACGGGCATGCACAGGGCCCCCCATTTTTGCCTCATATGGTAGGTGCAAGAGCAAATGTTGCATCGGATTGAAGAAGCCGGGGGGAAAGATCTTCTCCAACTTGCAGAGCAACACCGGGGCCATTCTTTCCATTTCTTCAATCTCGGTCCGAGATATCTCCTTAGCACATAGCTTGCGGAAGAACATGCTCAACTCTGCCATCACTCGCCAGATGTGATCAGGGAAATAGCCACGAACCATCACCGAAAGAAGGCGCTCAATCCATATGTGGTAATCATGACTCTTCAGCCCTGTGATTCGCATGGTACTTAAGTTCACACCCCTCCTCCAATTCGCTGCATACCCGTCAGGGAACATCAACGATTGGAACCATTGAAGAACTTCTTTCTTTTGGGCCCTCGTTAGGACGAAGTCGGCCTTAGGCTTCTTCCATGACTTCCCGCGTAAGGGAGGCAACATGTTTAGCTTTGGTCTATCGCACAGCGTTGCTTGATCCAATCTAGCCTTGACATTGTCCTTTGACTTTTCCCAGTCCATGATTGTGTGAAGGACCGCCTCGGCGAAATTCTTTTCAGTGTGCATTACATCAATGTTATGTGGAAGAAGGAGGTCCTTAAAGTAAGGAAGCTTCCACAAGCACGACTTGTGTGTCCAGGCATGCTCTTTTCCATATCCCACGAAGCCCCCCTTTTCATTGTCGACCACAAGACCATCTAACATCTCAAGAACCTGGGCACCTGTCATCATTTCCGGTGCAGAGTCTTCCACTGTGACACCTTTTCAAAAGTTCTTCTTGTCTCTCCTGAATGGGTGGTCAAGAGGGAGGAATTGTCGATGTTTGTCAAACGAAGAAAACTTGCCCCCCTTCTCCAACCGAAAGAACTCCACAGCTGACTTGCATATCGGGCATGGCATCTTCGTGTGAACACACCAGCCACAAAATAACCCATAAGCCAGGAAGTCATGCATGGAATAATGGTACCAAATATGCATTCTGAAGTCTGTCTTTGTGAATCGGTCGTATGTCACTACCCCTTCGTCCCATGCACGGACCAAATCGTCTATCAAAGGCTCCATGTACACACTCATATTAGCCCCCGGGTGTCCTGGAATTATAAGTGACAAGAAAATATTTTGCCGTTGAAAGGCGACGCCAGGTGGGAGGTTGAGAGGGATGACGAATACGGGCCAACATGTGTATGGTGAAGAACCCATTCCATAAGGATTGAACCCATCAGTTGCCAGTGCAATGCGTACATTACGAGCCTCATCAGCTTTGTCGGTATGCTTCCGATCGAAGCTTTTCCATGATTCACCATCGGACGGATGTATCATCTTGTCAGTGTATCGGCGTCCAGTTTTGTGCCACGTCATCTGTTTTGCGGATTCCTCGCTCATGAAAAGCCGTTGGATCCTCGGTATGAAAGGAAGGTACCTCAGGATCTTTGCGCCGACTTTTGTTTGCGTCTTCCGACCATCACCAGATTCTAACTCAATGTACCTAGATGCCTTACACTTCGGACAGTACTTATCGTCAGCATGTTCTCCCCTGAATAAGATGCATCCGTTCGGACAAGCATGTATCTGCTCGTACGACATCTTGAGTGCACGAAGGATTTTATTTGACTCATATGTGTTCTTTGGCAGAACGTGATCATCCGGAAGTAGGGTGCCAACTACTGTCAACAGTTGATCGAAGGATTCTCTACCAAAGCAAGTTGACCATCACCAGATTCCGGTGCAAGTTATCTTGCTAAAATACATATCTTCCAGCTTTACTACCAAAGCAAAATTCCAGTCTGCAAATTAAATGTACTCATGTAGGACTCCTTTTTTTGTTTTATTTTTTCAAAGATCCGACAGATAAATTGCCCTACACGAGAACGAGAGCCTATAAATTGATTGATACTAGAACACCTTCTCATATTCTTTCAGTTTGACGAGCAGTAATTAGCCCAGTAATCATGCATGCATGCACTTAATTTGATGTAACCTTTCCATCTACCGCGCGCATGCACATCTCTGTTACTTGTAAAAGTATATCTGGAAGACTGGAACGAGTGGCGAGATAATAGCCTATTATTATTGCTAGTAGTAGTGGGCTGGATTGTTTTTTTTTATCTCTCTCCTTTTTTGGGTCGTCGAGATGGAGAAGAACGACGGCAGCAGCAGCAGCAGCAAGGGTATATGGGAGATGTTCAGGAACAAGGAGAGAGCAGCGCCAAGAGGATCAAGTGCAGCATAGAGGAGGCGGCATTCTGTTGCGGCGAATGCAATGAGCCCCTCAGGCCTCCGATATTCCAGGTTAATTCATTTGACAAAAGAACGTTTCGTTGATGGATCAACTTGGCAATGGCTTGGTGTTCTTGAATTAAAATGCATATGTACGATCAAATCCAAAATTTCTTCTCCAGCACATACAAAAAATAACGCTTTAATTTGAAATTAAATTCAAAAGCATTCAAAACGAGCTTAATTGTTTGTTAATGCAAGGATGATGCACATGTATGATTTATGACATGTTTAGAATTATTTGGTCTGTTACATTATAACTATATTCTAATAATAAAAAGTACTAGTCAAAATTAGATTTCGAAGACCGTAAAAGGCTATAGCGACAAGTATCAATGACAAGGTGAGTTTTATTTTTTTTGTTTATGATAAATAAAAGATGTCGTTTCCAGCCTAATGCTGGACGCTCATTGGCATCAAAAGTTCTCATCTGGTTGGAATTGTGTGCCTCTTTTTTCTTGAACTAACACTGGATTAAATACATTCAAACAAGTCCATGTCGGATTAATTTAGTCTGCATATATACAGTTCCTCTACCACAATCATGTCTTTTCTGTGACGGAAAAAAACGAAAATGATAAGGTCTAGAATCCTATGGCTGTGAGCATCAGAATAAGTCATGCATATCGTTTTTTTGCAATCTGAGAAGATAGATTAGCAACAAACCTCGGCAATGGATGAGGTTGCAGCCCTTCCTTTCCCGGTGGCGGCGGCTGTGGGGGACCGCCCGGTGGCGGCAGTGGTGGAGGGGAGGAGGCGGCCGCGGCGGTGGAGCTTCTTGTTGTGGGAGAGGAGGGAGTCGTTGTCGGCCTTGACGGCGTCGAGCTGGAGCTTCAGCGCGTCGTAGTCCTTCTCCAGCTGCTTCGTCTTCCACCGCGCGCGCCGGTTCTGCGACGGCGTGGAGGGGAGGAGGCGGCCGCGGCGGTGGGGAGGCGCCGGCGACGGCGGGGAGGCGCCGGCGTCGGCGTGGAGCGCGCGGGCGCGGGGAGGCGCGGGCGCAAGTGCGGGGGACGGCGGGGAGGCGCCGGCGTGGGGGACGGCGGCGGTGCGGCGGGGATGCGCGGGCGTGCGGTGTGTGTGTGTCGTCTGCACGATTTGAGGGAGAAACGACTAAGTGAATGCCTCTGTTTACCGAGTGCCTAGATATACGGCACTCGGTAAACTCAAGCACCGCAGCCCAATTACATGTGGGCCTGGTACATGTTTACTGAGTGCCCAGATCTACGGCACTCGGTAAACAGAAGCACCGCAACCCAATAACATGTGGGCCTGGTACATGTTTACCGAGTGCCTAGATCTACGGCACTCGGTAAAGAGACAGGTGGGCCGTGGCTAATCTTTACCGAGTGTTTGAGGTCACACTCGGTAAAAGTCTCCATTATTTCATGCAAAACAAAAATGAAAAAATGCCAATTTAATCCTAAAATTCACCAAACTTTCACATGAACTATTTCATGTCATCTATTTACTATCTAAAAAATTCCAAGTTCAAATCATAATGTTGAATTTCACTCTTAATACAAATCCTACTCGTCATTGTGAATGTTTAGTGTCTCTTTGGGAGATGTACCGGTTCGGCAGCGACGAATGTAAAAATACTTCCGAAACGTTATGAAAATTTTTCTATAATATAGATGTATGCTTCAATATTAATTCTTCCAATCTCGTGATTTATCGAGTTCGATTTTAATTATTACAATTAAATTTACACGATATGTATCTAATTATCATAAAGAATGAAAATTTTGTGAAATATAGTAAATAAATCGAAATAAACACCATATTTTGGAATGGAGTACTAAATATCATATGTGGATAGAGGAAAAAGAATGAAGGGAAAAACAAGAAATTTGGTTGAATTTTACCGAGTGTTGCGCCAGTACACTCGGTAAAAGATAGTGTTTACCGAGTGTTGTGAACTTACACTCGGTAAAACTTTATTATTACCGAGTGCAAATACTTCTACACTCGGCAAACATGTCATGCCGTGACGCCGTTTGGCGCACGGTTGGTATACTAGGAGACGTGGCAGCTCAATACCGAGTGTCTCTTTTTACCGAGTGCGCCCCTTCGGTAAAATTATAGTTCTACCGAGTGTTTGAGGTTACCGAGTGTTCGGACTCGGTAAAGAGGTCTACTACCGGGTGTTTATGTTTTCCGAGTGTTGGCACTCGGTAATAAATGTTTTCCGAGTGCCCCGACTTTTGACACTCGGTAATTGTCTGGGCACTCGGTAACTACACAGTCTCCGGTAGTGGTATCTGCTATATATTTTTAAATTTTCTGGAGAAGGCCAGCGTTAAATGCATGCTTTATCCTGCTATTATTTAAAACATTATAATCGTTTCTTCTTATCTTAACATTTAAGGAATTCCAAATCAGACCGATCAAAATGGCTAACAGCAACATGGAGCCAATCCAAGCAGGTAGGGTACAGAGGGTCTTCATCAAGAGGAGTACTATATAATATGCTCCCCTATGGCTCACCAACAGCATAACAAGAGCATCAACACAAACTTGCAGCCATACCCAAATACCGCAGACTGAGCTGAACACAGATCCATGTACTTCCCAACACAAATATATATGATGAGCTCCAACGCATCATCAAGCATGGCACTAGCACCTAGCCATGCACATGCCGTCACTCCGTTAACAGTACTTTGCACCTTTCTTGCCCTAGCTTTATTATTTCTCTACCGAACCAAAGCAACGTCATCCAAGAAAACACAGCTGCACCAGCTGCCGCCAGGGCCGGCTGGGTTGCCTATCATCGGCAGCCTGCACTGTGTGGTGTCAAAGAGGCCGGTGTTCCGATGGATCCATGGCCTTCTCAAGGACATGCACACCAACATCCTATGCCTCCGCTTTGGAGCTGTCCATGTCGTAGTAGTTGCCTGCCCAGAGATAGCCCGTGAGGTTTTCAGAAAGAATGACGCAGTCTTCGCATCTCGCCCCCTAACATCCGCCACTGAATTGTTCAGCTTCGGGTACAAGGGCTCCATCGTGTCGCCGCACGGGGAGCAGTGGAAGAAGATGAGGCGGGTGATCACCTCCGAGATCCTCTCCGCGTCGATGGAGCGGCGTCTACAGCGCCAGCGAGCGGAGGAGGCCGACCACCTCATCGGGTTCGTCTACAACCAGTGCAACACCTCAGATAACAGCGCCGTCAATGTGCGTCATGTAGCCCAGCATTTCTGCGGCAACATGATACGGAGGCTCGTGTTCGGCAAGAGACACTTCTCGGTTGCTGCTGGTGCTGCTGGCAATGGCAGCGGCCCTGGTCCTGAGGAGGTGACGCACGTGGACGCGCTCTTCACACTGTTGAACCACATGTACAGCTTCTCCGTTTCAGATTACATCCCTGCTGCGTGGACGTGGATGATTGCTGGCCTCGATCTTGACGGCCAAAAGAAGGTTGCCAAGAGCGTAATGAAGACTATAAACAGATTGCATGATCCCATCATACAAGAGAGGATCCATGAGTGGGATGGTCTTCGCAAATGCGGTGACAAGAGAGAGGCTAGAGATTTTCTTGACGTGCTAGTTTCTCTTCAGGATTCACAAGGGCGACGTTTTTTGTCGTTTGACGAAATACAAGCACAGACAGCGGTAAGATATGTTAATATTTACTATGCCGCATTCCCAATAGTATTAACTTTAAATTGCCTTATTTCTAGACAGTAAATTTCTAGGGGTTTTATTTCCTTTTTTATAACTAACCATTCATGCATGCATGGTGGTAGAAAATTATGCCGTGTCACTTGTTATTCACTATGTTAATATAACTGTTTCATGTTCAGGAGATAATGTATGCAACTGTCGACAATCCATCAAACGCGGTTGAGTGGGCACTTGCGGAGATGATGAACCAACCGGAGGTCATGCACAAAGCAATGGACGAGCTGAACACTGTTGTTGGCAAGGACAGGCTCGTCCAAGAATCTGACATCCCTCACCTCAACTATCTGAAAGCGTGCATACGGGAGGCCTTCCGCTTGCACCCCTACCACGCTTTCAACCCACCCCCACGTCGCCATGGAAGACGCCGTCGTTTCTGGCTACTTCATTC
Organism: Miscanthus floridulus; assembly: GCF_019320115.1. NCBI lineage: Eukaryota > Viridiplantae > Streptophyta > Magnoliopsida > Poales > Poaceae > Miscanthus > Miscanthus floridulus. Next base: position 51,689,752 of record NC_089580.1, on the reverse strand, counting down.
CCAAGGGCAGCCATGTCCTTATGAGCCGGGTGGGTCTTGGCCGGAACTCAGACGTCTGGGATGCTCCTCTCCAATTCCGGCCAGAGCGACACCTGATGATGAAAGAGCATGTGGTTCTCACCGAGCTGGACCTTAGGTTCGTCTCGTTCAGCGCAGGTAGGAGGGGATGCCCAGGGGTGTCACTTGGCAGCTCCGTTACAATGATGCTCTTCGCAAGGCTTCTGCAAGGGTTCACATGGACCGAGCCTCCTGGCGTTCGTGCACTCAAGCTCAAGGAATCCACTACAAGTCTCACACTAGCTGAGCCACTCTTCTTACAAGCTCAGCCTCGTTTGCCGGTGCATCTTTATGCGTCTGTTTAGTCACCATCGTCTGGAGAGAGTTAGGGATGGGAATGGGTCGGGTTGACCCTGGTTAGTTGACCCGATCCACAAAAGTAATAAGTCAATAGGTCAAGGGGTTGGCATCAAAGTCTAAAATAGGTCGATATAGGTTCGGGAACTATTGACCAAATGAGTAAGATAGATCGAACCACTCGTCATATGATGTTTTTTTCTTTAATTTGTTAGCCTTCTTTAATGTTGTTTCGAATAAAGACAGTTGGTCATAACTTGTAAGCGTCTATGCTTGGAAGTACATTGGGGATATCATATTTGAAAGTGAAAAGTAGATAAAAATTAAAATCATGGTACACTTACAAACATATTAATTTGATGCATTACTAATTCCCTTAATATGTTATGATGATACTTTTCAGTCTTGTATCTCAGTCTTTCAAGAAGTGTTGATAGTATTCATGTCCCATAATAATAGAAAAAAATTGTATCAACCCATATTACCCATTAGACTAATGAGGCCACGGGTTGTTGACCCATGGTCCATAAAATTGGCCTTGAGGCCACGGGACCGAGCCGTCCCATTCCTATCCCTCACTACCGGACTCAGTGAATTTGTCGAGTGCCAGGGGCACTCGGCAAAGCCCAATTTGCACTCGGCAAAGACCACTCGGTAAAAAATGAGTCGGCAAAGACGTCTTTGCCGAGTGTCTTTTGTCGGGCACTCGGCAAAGCCTTTGCCGAGTGCTCGACACTCGGCAAAGTTGGAACCGAAAAAAAACCCGAAAAAATTGGGAATTTTTACCCAAAAAAAATGAATTTTTTTTAATTGGTGGAGGACCCCACCGGTCAGCGCCCATCCATCTCCGGCTTTTTTCGCGTAAATTTCACGGCTACGCGGCCGACGGGATTCGAACCCGAGACCTCCCGCTGCGCACAAACCTCCTCTACCACTACACCACACTGTCACTTATGTCTGGATTCCGTTTTAGTTCCTGATATATTATACTAAACCGAGTGTAAATTGTTTATTTGAGGCCCTAAACAAATTCAAATAAAAAAGTTGTGAACTACAAAGTTTCGTAACTTTTCGAGATCTACACTTTTAGTTTAGGAAGTTTTTCCATTCGAGGTCGTTTACAAAATTTTAATTTTAAACTTTGGAAATTCAAACGCAGTTTTGCATGACAAGATGTTTTCAAATCAAAAAGTTGCCAACTACAGTGTTTCATAACTTTTCGAGATCTACAGAGTTTATTTTGGTTGTTTTTCCATCCGAGGTCGTTTATAAAATTTGAATTTTAAAATTTTGAAATTCAAACGCAGTTTTGCATGACAAGATGTTTTCAAATCAAAAAGTTGCCAACTACAATGTTTCATAACTTTTGGAGATCTACTATTTTTATTTAGGAAGTTTTTCCATCCGAGGTCTTTTGAAAAATTCAAATTTTAAAATTTTCAAATTCAAACGTCGTTTTTGCATGACAAAATGATTTCAAATCAAAATGTTGCCAACTACAAAATTTCATAACTTCTCAAGATCTACAAAGTTTATTTTGGTCATTTGTTCATCCGACATAGTGGTAGTAACATTATTCACAAATCTTATATATTTGTCTTCTACTTTCATGAAACTAATATGAGAGATATGAGATATGTAGATTTTATGAACAACGTTATTGTCGCTTTGTCAAATGAAGAAATGACCAAAATAAACTTTGTAGATCTTGAGAAGTTATACAACTTTGTAGTTGAAAAGTGTTTCATTTGAATTCATTTAGGGCCTCAAAAATGGATTCGAAAAACTGATTTGCCGAGGGCAAAAAAATGCACACGGCAAAATGCCTCTTTGCCGAGTGCCAAAACATAGGCACTCGGCAAAATACGGCTTTGCCGAGTGCCAGAAAAAGGCACGCGGCAAACTGAGAGTAAATTGCTTGTTTGAGGCCCTAAATGAATTCAAATCAAAAAGTGGTCAACTACAAAGTTTCATAACTTTTTGAGATCTACAATTTTCATTTAGTAAGTTTTTCTATCCAAGGTCGTTTGAAAAATTTGAATTTTAAATTTGAGAGATTCAAACGTAGTTTTGCATGATAAGATGATTTCAAATCAAAAAGTTGTCAACTACATAGTTTCATAACTTTTGGAGATCTACAATTTTCATTTAGGAAGTTTTTCCATCCGAGGTCGTTTAAAAAATTCAAATTTTCAAATTCAAACGTCGTTTTTGCATAACAAGATGATTTCAAATCAAAATGTTGCCAACTACAAAATTTCATAACTTATCAAGATCTACAAAGTTTATTTTGGTCATTTGTTCATCCGACATAGTGATAGTAACATTGTTCACAAATCTTATATATCTGTCTTCTACTTTCATGAAACTAATATGAGAGATGTAGATTTTATAAACAACGTTATTGTCGCTTTGTCAAATGAAGAAATGACCAAAATAAACTTTGTAGATCTTGAGAAGTTATACAACTTTGTAGTTGAAAAGTTTTTCATTTGAATTCATTTAGGTCCTCAAAAATTGCTTCGAAAAACTGATTTGCCGAGGGCCAAAAAAATGCACACGACAAAAAGCCTCTTTGCCGAGTGCCAAAACAAAGGCACTCAGTAAAATACATCTTTGCCGAGTGCCAGAAAAAAACACTCGGCAAAGACGTATTTTGCCGTGTGTTTTTGTTTGCCGAGTGTATTTTATTTGGCACTCGGCAAACACGGTCTTTGCAGAGTGCCCGATAAAATACACTCGGCAAAGCCTCCGGCACTCGGCAAATCGCCGGTTTCCGGTAGTGCCTAGGAGATCGAGACTATAATGGAGCAACTTTATGCAGTATATTATATTCTTGCATAAGTCCCGTACAGGTTAGGGGAACACACCGGCTTCATCACTGGGGACTGTTGCAACGGCATGAAGAAAACAAGAAGTGAATCTTTCAAGTTTGTCCTGTGCTAGAAACATCCGCTATGCGGTTCCTTTTTTCTTTTGGATGGCCAAATAATGTTGGAATGGAGTTAAGTTAGACACCTTCGGCTTTGATTTAAGTTGATGTAATAAGTGGTATGATTATCTTGGTCACGTGGGATGAAGCCGCATATTTATTCTTTTATATAAAAAGAATACTCCTGCACAAGTCGTCATGATATATTTACGTGATCATGTATAACCTTTGAAAATGGGTGAAGTGTGTTAGTGTCAATAATCTTGCATTGTGTGCTTATAGTTTATTACTACTTTGTCGGTTTTTCCTTGGCGTGTGTGGTCATGGGTTTATGATGGTCGTCTAAGTCCAATGAAAATGGTGAAGATATGCTGGTATTAATAATCTTGTGTGCTTAATTATGATTTGTTAGTTTGTCAGTTCGTGTACGTTGTTGTCCAGTTGTGTGCACGATCACTTGTTTACGCAGAAGTACTATGCTCCATGGCTATCTGCAAAATACATTAGAGGTGGATGGAGCTCACCCTGGGCATTCGGTTAACCGAAACCGTTCGGTTCGGTTCCTCGGTTCTTTATAAAATTCGGTTAGCAGAAAACTGGAACCGATCGGTTAGCTAGAAAACTTGGAACCGAGGAAATTCGGTCTCGGTTAGTTCGGTTCGGTTTCGGTTAGAACCGAACTAACCGAGCCATACATTACATCAGCGAAATAGAAGGGAAGAAAAGGAGAAAAATGAAAACCGAGCCATACATTACATGAGCCATACAGTTCGGTTCTTTTGCTATTGGGCCAATATGTACAGATTCGGTTCTTCGGTTCTGTTCGGTTAACCGAGGTCTGGAACCGAATAACCCGATATTATTTCGGTTTTCTGTGAACTGGGAACCGAACTAGGAACCAAAATTTTTGGTTTCAGTTAATTCGGTTTCGGTTCTGATTATTTCAGTTCGGTTCTCGGTTCTCGGTTATTTTTGCCCAGGGTTAGATGGAGCACGGAGGGGAATAAGGTGGCAGCTGGGACTGTGGGTGGTGGGTGTAGCACCCAATTTTAAGAACAAAACTAGATACACACCATATGTGAGCCCAGAAAGTCAAATCTCACATATAGCTACAAATAAAGGTAATATCAATAGACAATGCTCAATATATAACGTACTTAGTATAAAGAATATAACCTTAGATAGCAAACAGCGGAAAGACAACTCTAATCTTTGGGTGAAGACTCCAATTCCACAGGGACAACTGACTGGTTGATCACAAGCCTAATTCCTCCAAACTCAGGCAATCTGGTACCCATCTGTGATTTTTCCAAAGATTTAAAAAAATAAAGCAAGCGTAAGTACATGTCGTACTCAACAAATATAACATGGGGTTCATGAGGCTCAAAAGGATGACACTGGTTTAACTACGATTAGCTTTTAATGAGTCATGTTTTAGCAATTGGGTGTCAACAAGTTTATTCACATCTCATATAAACACATGATCAGGTAAACATAAATAATGAATAACATAAACAGTAATCATTAATGAGCATCTTTATCATCAGTATCATCAGTGTTCATCATCTATTCCGTAAGGGTCCAAGGCCGCTCGAGACCGTGAGCACGGCTGATATACCAGTTTTACACTCTGTAGAGGTTGTACACTTTCACTATGAGTCGTGATTTACCCAATGCAGTAACCCAAAGGTGTCAAGGAAACTAGGATATCAATTAGCTAGGAAAATTACTATGGTTGCCAAGGTAGACACATGCAGCATGAATTAAATGATTAAAGGTGTATAGGACAACAATGAAGATCCCATGCTATACTTGCCTTAAAACACCGATCCTTTAGTAAGCTTTAATCTTCAACGTCCTTCTTCTTCTTCATCTTGATCACCACGTATATCTCACCGACTGGACATGATCATAAAGCACCACACAAGCATCCATGCAATCATACACAAAGCAAACAATAGAATTAAATTAGAACAACACATCAAACATATGAAACAGTAGGTAAAAAGGTTTTAAAAATGTTCTACACGTTGCTACGAACACACAGACGCGAAAAACACTCTAATCGGAGCTATAACGAAGAAGTTATGAATTAAACAAGATTTTCTTTAATAAAATAATAGATTAAATCTAACCTCAAATTCCAAAAGTTGAAAACATGTTCAACAGTAGCTTGAATATGTAGATTACTCAATTATGAATCTAACGCAACTTGAACGGGTCAAATCGGAGTTAAAACAGAGAAAATATGAGCAAAACAAAATTAGTGGCAATTTTGTAATTATTTTGAACTCATTTTTAGTTTTAAAATAAAAGAAAACGAATTAAAACTTCTCTATGGACTTGGCGTCGTTTTTAGGAAAACACAGGGCTCAAAACATTAAAACTAGGGGGGCATTGATTGAATTATTTTGAACTACACTAGACGACGGGTTCTATACTAGAAAAGGGCAGGGGCTCTTTAGCAAAATTACCCGCCGAAGAGGTATCTTCTAATCTAGGCCGTTGATCTCAGATCGTGTAGGACAAAAATGGTAACAGTCACTAAAACATTGCAAAAAAGCAAATCTTATAACACTATGATATATACTCTACCGAATACAGGGTATGCACCTATTGCTGTTGTAAGCTAGCATTGGCCCAATTAAAGTGACAACCATTGATTAAAGAATAAGTATGTGCTGACGAAGTCTCAATCGATGGAATTTCAAAACGTAAATTCCGAGCAAATAAACAAATTTACATAAGAATGTGGCATATGCAAGCTAAACATGTATTTGAGAAGTACCAAAGCAAACTGAGAAGGCCATTACCAATCACCATGCTTTGGTTGTTTCATCATGAAAGCTTCCAAGTAATTTGGCCCAATATGTAAAAAAGATGAATTGAGATTCAGACTACTAAGTATGGTAAGATTAAAAAGGAGATAAAACATTGGAAAGAGATATTTACCTTTGTGCTAGCAGTATGGCCTTGTTATACTTATGTTATAGTGAGAGACAAAACTAGCAACTCATAGTTAAATAGTGCGTACAGATAAGCAAAATTACAAAGCACTGAAAAGAGGCTCTTACTATCTCAGCCCCTACAGGCACATGCACTGCAAATTCTAGATGTAAAGCTACCTCTTCTCTACATATAACCCTCTATGAAGCCAAACATAAGATATAAATCGCAATTTTTCCCACTTACCAAGCTCCTGGATGAGAACCTGTGAGCAGTCCATCTTCATTACCTGCCTGTGATAAGCCTTCTTTCCCTGAAAACGCACAGGATTTTGATAGTTCTATAAGCACTGTTGTAGCATATTTCTCATTACTAATCCATAAACGCACCACATATTAAAAGTGCTGAGTAAAATCAATTTCCATCATTTTAGAAACTAAACACAAGATGCCACACATCAATCAAAAAATAGGCGACCAACTGTTTCCTGCTCATTACTGAATATAAGCAGGTGAGGTCACTCATAGTTCTTCTAAGCAGTCTATGGTTAGACAGTAACAATCTAAAAAACTAAACATTGGGCGCATAGTGGCATATATAGAGAAGGACATCAGCTCTACGTGTTGACTCAAGCTGCTTAGGTCCAATCAACTCCTAATAGCTCCACGACCTCTATAATTAAAAGGGCAATTGCCAATTGGTTCGCACAAACATCAGTCCTGAATACTACTCCAGGAAGAACTAGACAACTTTCCTTTCACATACACAACCAAATCATTAATGAATCTAGTGGATTTCACATACACAACCAATTCAGTAACAAAACCACTAGATCTGGGGTTGCCGACGGACGCCATGAGCGGGCAATAGAACGAACGCAACGAGTGGGAAGGATGCGGCTGTGGACAAGAGCGCAAACAGGTGGTGCTCGCTCCAGCAGGTTGCCACAATCACGCTAGGAATGAGGATCTAGGGTTCGATTTGGGAGCACAGTAAGCCATGAAGCGAAGCAGAGGGAACATTGATTAAGCACCTACTTACTGCCGCCGCCGCCGCTCGCTTGCCGGATCTATGTCATACCGCCTGGCTACCATCATGGGGCTGCACATGGAGGAGGCCGATGCGCCATCTGCCACATGGTGGAGGGAGGCGACGGATCCGGGGCGGCGCCGGCGCCGGCGAGAGGAGAGAGGCGGCGGATCTAGGGCAGCGTGGGGCAAGGAGGGGAGGGGCTAGGGCCGGCTGTCGGTGGGAGGACAGGAGGGGAGGGAGGGGCCGGCCACCGGTGGGAGGAGAGTAGGGGAGGGGCCGACCGTCGGCGGGAGGAGGGAGGTGGCGGATCCGGGGCGATACGGCCGATCGGCGGGAGGCAGTGAGAGGGAGCGGGGGCAGGGAGAGGGCAGCGGCGGCTGGATTTGGGATTGGAGTGGGGGTGAGAAGCATCTAGGGTTTGTCAATTGTCACTGTATTTGTGGTCCCACGCTTAAATTTTGCGCGCGAACTCAAAGCAAGCAGGCGCGCGAGCTCAATGTAAGCCCGGTGGGCGAGCTGGGTGGGGGCCACTTCTTTTTAGCGTTAGATAGATTGATGTTGTATATCTTTTTAGGGACAGACAGATTGACGCTATACATGATTATCTATAGCGTCAGATAGTAAATCACTAAATGAGGATTCAGCGACAGATCATCTGTGAGATATCTTTAGCGTCAGATCGTCCATCGATAAACAAAATTTTTAGCGTCAGATGTCTGACGGTGTTGCGGTGTTGTGGTGTAGTGAATTAGAAACGCGCTTTTGACAAGTGTGTGTAGGGCCAGGTATTAAGAAGGCGCATCTCTAATATGCTTGTATTAGAGACCCGTGTTCCCAAGACATCTCTAAAGTTATAGAGACGCTTCTCTTACACACCTGTCTTTTGGAAGATAACACACATCAGAGATAGGTAAAATATTACAAATGTGTGAACTTTCCGCACGTCTCTCCTATGAGTACCGCATCAGGGATGTGCTATCTCAAACCTCACCACTAGTGCACTGTCTTGTTTTAGAGACACATTTATTTACTACAAGTCACTAGCTACCGGCGGCACCTATGGAGCTACCTCATTGCCAATACATCGATCTGCACAAGCGAGGTCTACCCATCTGGTGTCGCCACGCTGCCACACCATGGAACCGTATCTCTCCGGTCAATCCCTCGACGATGTGCTAGCTATTGCCACATCCACAGTGCGCTGCTAGCCTGCCCAGCTTATCTGTACCCATGGTGTGGCCACGTGATGATACTCCTTGCGCATCACTCACTTTCTTGTGGCCGCAGGATGGTGCACTTGCAACCCATCTTAATTCGTTGGCTCATCAGCCATCATTCCCTAACATTGCACGTCTTCCCTCACAAGGCCTGACATGAGCACATCCACTTGGAGTCACCTGTGCTCACATTTAGAAGGCAAGACACCTATTTATCATCTCCGGATGGTAGAGTCTGGAACTTTGTTCCATTATCTAAAAATTTAGAAGCCAAGCAAGTGAGCCCTCAAGTAACATCGAACCTGCCCTTCACCAAAGCTCTACATCACCATGATCGCCCTGTCCTCATCCGCACACGGCCATTCTTGCACCCTCCCACCACATCATCTGCCAGATAGTAAACGCACAAACCTGTGATGATCAGTCCTTTATCTTGTTATTTTTCTACATGAGCTCCACAAGTTGATTAAAGTTATACCTAGGATATATTATTTAGTGTGCAAGCAATGTTTAGTTCAGTCAGTGGTTCATCATCATTCACCATTGTTGTTTTTAGTGGGTGATTCATCAGTCAAGCATTGTTCAATGTTCAGTGGGTGGTTCATCAGTGAAGTCATGTTCAGTTCTAAATGGGTGTACAAAAAAGAATGATTCAGTGGAACTTTGCTGTGATACTCCTAAATAATTGTGAGCCGTTCATTTAATTAAATCGTAAGGTTAGGATCATCTATTACTTCCTAAGAGGTAATAGCTAAAAATATATAATATATTTAATTTTAAATTTGTAAAATATAATACATAAGGAAAGTTTTTGGTAAAACAATCCTTTTATAGATCTAATTGATGCATGCATGAATTATTGGATGTCCTAGATCTTTTTGTTTTGCAATTTTGGACATGATATAATTTAATTGCATACATTGCTGATCTTTCTCTTTTCTGCATGTAACATTACTTTCCAAATCCACATGATAGCAACATGGAAAACCTGAAAGGAAGTGTCTGAGAGCTTCTCTAGCAAGACCCCTACTTGAGCCCTCAAAATCAAATTTGAGGGCCAAAGCAAAAAAATCAACTCCAGCAGCTAGGGACCTCAAATTTGAGGCCCTAAATCTTCCCCTCGACCCTCATTCCCGGGGCTGTGGAGGGAGCCCCTTCTCTACCATTGTTTCAGCCCCCCCCCCCCTGACGTCTGACGGGTGCCTTCTCGTCAGCGCGTCTTCACGACGGGAGCCCGCACGGTGCTATCCTCCACGCTCGACGCTGTGGCTGCGTGGGCGGTGCCCCTACCTAGCGTAGTGGCTGAAACCCTCCTTGCGCGGTAGCGGAGGTCCTCCCTACCTGACACAGTGGCCACGTGGGTGTCGCCGCTGCCTGACACATCAACCGAAGTTGAATACATATTATACTTCTATATGAGAAAATGCAACAACATAAATGTATTGGAAGTACTCCCTCTATTCCAAATTATGAGACGTTTGAATTTTCTAGACACATTGATTTTATTATGCATCTAGATGTAGCATATATCTAAGTACAAAGCAAAAGCTATGTTTCTAGAAAAGTCAAATTTAGAATGAAGAGGGTACTGTTGATGGTCACTAAACACCCAATTTGACCATTAATATTCCACCCAAATCAAGGTAAAACAACATCATATGTGCCACATTATGTTTAAAATTCACCTAGTTCTACTTGTACCTGGAAAATTTATTTCTATGCAGGAAAAATCACAAAAATGGACAAATGACATGCATAGGAGGCAATTTGACCATCAACATTCCACCCAAATCAAGGTAAAACAACATCACATGTGCCATTAATCTAAGTGGACGTCCAGAATTTGTTTGGGTATTGTTTTATTGTCTTTTGGGCCGTGTATCATGTTGGAGTCCATTAGGGACACGTCTAGGTGTCCTTGACACCCCTAATAGTATATATTCTATAGTTGTTGCCCAAGTTAGGGTTTAAATTTTGCTTAGATTAATCTATGATGAACAATTCCCGTTCATTAGTTTGTGAGAACCCAACTTCTAGTGCTTAATCTAATTTCAGTAATATTTACAGATTGTCTTTCGTGTTCTTGCTTGTGTTCTTGATTCGTAGGCAACGATTAGCCTTTATGGCAGGGTCAACAGGATAGTGCATGGTTGATAACCAAAGGAGATGTGGCATTGTGATTGCAGGATTCCGTTCTTTGTGATCAGAAGCCTAATCATGTGTCTTAAGTCTGCACAAAATCGAGTTACCTTAACCTGATGAAAGATGGAGCACCCTAGTTCCCATCAATTTGACTTAGTACTGTAGTTAGAATTGCATTATTTTCGAAATGGAGGGAGTACATAGCAAAGGGATATAACAAAAGTGATACTTATTCAACTCTGGCCATATAATTTTTACTTGAAGAAAACCATTCTTTAAGTGTTTTTTTGAAATGAAATGTTGATTCATTCATAATTACTCTTTTCCGGCATATGTCACTCCAGCACAATTGTGTCCACTAGTTCACTAGTTCAACAAAGGGTTTAGTATGATTGAAGAAAAAGAAATTACCTTCTTAGCTTTTGACTTGTCACTTGAAGGATTGGAACAAACGACCGGAGAGGGATGATTGGGAACTGACAAAAAATTCTTCGCCAAGAAAAAACATGACATATACCCTCTTAACGAAACACGTGCAACAAGCACATTCGCGAAGAAAATGTATCATATATCCCAATCCAATTAAACGCGTATGCTTCTTTCCTACTCGGCTACTCCCACCCCATTAAGGTGACACATGCCAACTATAGTAACTTGCTCACCCTAGGATCGATTATAGGTATAGCGCACTGAGAAGTAAAGTGTGAAAAGCATCTCACTAAATTGCTACTTCTTCATCACGTAATAAACGAACGTCTCCGAGTATGTCACACCCAATTTTAAGGATAAAATGGAGTGCAAAATCTTATGTGCGCCCAGAGATCAGTCACACACATAAGCCGACAAATTATGAATAGTATCACCACAAATGTTTATTACATCACGAATAAGACATAGTTATCACATAAATATAGCGAAGGTAATAAAAAGATCTCACGCGGAAGCTCCATATCACAGGGATGTCGACTGGTTGACCACAAGACTCGTAGTCCTCAGGAAAATCATCATACCCGTGGTCATCTATTACCCATCTAGGATTTTTATCCAAATAATGAAAATAAACAAGCGTAAGCACATGTCGTACTCAACAAGTGTAACACGGGGTTCATGAGGCTCAAAGGCTTGACATAGGTTTAACAGCGTGCAACTTTTAGTTGTCATAATTTTAGCTTAAGAGTAGCAACAAGTTGTTTCAATTCCCAACGCAGAACACATGATCAAATGTAAACATGAATAATGAATAGCATAAACATATATTACTTAGTGATCATCTATTCCATAAGGGTTCCAAGGCCGCTCGTGACCGTGAGCACGGCTGATATACCAGTTTTACACTCTGCAGAGGTTGTACACTTTCACTGTGAGTCGCGATACCCTTATGCTCGGGTTAATTACTCCCAAAACACTTCCAAGGTGAGCAGGCAGGGGTCACTATGAAGCCTTTCAAAGTTTCGTCTAACAAGTTAGGGCCGCTAGGTTTCTGTGGCCTACGAATGTAGAGCTCCCCTTCCGACAGGCACAATGACGCGCAGCCTATACACTGACGGACAGAGGCCGCACTATATCCAACCCGGAACACACCCCTCTTGTGCCATAAAGGTAACCACTAACAAGCTAGAAAAGGTCCTCATACTGAGCTAAAGCCAGAGCCATGTAGCCCTCACAGCTGTACTGTAAGTCCCAGATGATCAATTACAGATAAGTCCTTAGGGAGAGGAATCTGAAGCATTTAGAAAGTAGCTAAACACTCCAGCCCCCTGTTTCCATGTTGCTAAAAAGTCATATTTTAATGTTTATTGCATATACCAGTAGTCAAGTTACAAGATCATGGTTTAATTGAGCTCTAGCAAAGCTACCCAAATGCATAACCCATAGGTGACAAGGTAAAAGTTCAATTTTAGAAAATCTCTATCAAGGTGACACTTGCAACATGAATTTAATGAATTAAAGTGAATAGGAAACAAGGATGATCCTATGCTATACTTGCCTTGAGCAAGGTACTCCTGCTGGTCCTGCTCGTTAAAGTCGTACCCTTGATCTCCCACGAACTGCTCACCGTCTATACTCGATAACCACAGCAACATACAAGCATCCAGGAGCAGTCATGCAAAGCAAACAAAGCTATAGATTAGAACAGTACATCAACAGCAAAGAATCAAGATGAAAAGTTTGGAAAACGAATCTACGTCTCGCTACGAACACACAGACGCGAAGATAACAAAAATCGGATCTAAAACGAAAAAGTTATGGATTAAACAAGTTTTCTTATAGCAAAATAATAAATTAAATCTAAGCTTGAATTTTAGAAGATGGAAATCTACTTTACAGTAGCATGAATATGTAGGTCACTTAATTATGAACCTAACGCAACTTGAACGGATCAAATCGGAGTTAAAACGGAGATTTTACGGCTAAAACAAATTGAATGGCAAATCTGTAAATAGCTGAAAACATATTTTCAATATAACCGAACCAAATACGCTTTCAAAAGGAGGAAACGGAATCTGTAAACGCGCTTTGGACTGCGGGTTAAGCCAGAAATAATTGTAAGGGCGTATTTGCAAAATTGGCAGTGAAGGGGTATCCTTCAATCTGGGCCGCCGGATTAGAAATAGACGGATGGGATCTGATCTGGCGGGGAGAGAGAAAAATACAACCGGAAGAGTGCCGGCGGCAGTGCTTCCGACGGCGGCGCCATGGACGACCAACCGAAGCTCGCGGTACTCGCTCCATAGTGCACGGTTTAGCGAAACAAAAACTCCGGGAGAGAGAGAAGGGAACGGGGATCTCACCGGAGTCGAAACGGGGGACTGGGAAGCAACGACGGCGCGGCGCTCGATGAACAGCGGTGGTCGGCGGCGGCACTAGAGCGATGCTCGGCTGCGGCAGCTTGGGCGAAAAAAAACGACGGTAGATGAGATTGGAGGCGGCGGAGACAGCTATTTAAGGGGACGGGATAACTTGGGCGCGCTGACATCAAGGAATTCGTGGCAGAGGCGGACACAAACGACGGCACGGGATGGAGTCTGAGCCGGCTACGGCGGAAGGAAGGGGAAGGCCTGACGGCTGGGCCCAGGCGGTCAGCGGGCGGAAGGGAGCTTGCGTGGGGCGCGGCTGGCGTCTGGCTAGGCCGGCGCCTTGCTGGGCCAGCGGCTTGCAAGGGGAAGGCCGAGCTAGGCTGGCTAGCGAGGGCGAAGAGCCGACTTGGACTTCGGCCCGAGCGGAGACAAAAGGGTGAGCAGCGGCCTAGGAAGGAGATAAGCAGGCCACGGGCAGAAGCAGAGAAAGGAGAAAGAAATTTATTTTTTTCTTTTTCTAATTTTTTTTTTCCAAAGCAAGTTCAAAATGAAATTGCAACTCAATTCGAAATCCGACTTCAAACCAAGCAATACAAAACGTTATGCAACAGCATGAATGTGCACTCATTGTTAACCTATATTTGGTAATAATTTTTAATAAAATTATTATTTCCTACATTCAAATTCCCACAAAATGCAAAATTAATCACTTTCTCCTATTTCAAAAATATGCAAAATTTAAGGTGTTACAGAGTATATATCATCCAGTAGAAAGAAGAAACAAGGCTAAGCTCTGGTAACTAGCAAGACACTACAAGGTGTTACTGACGGAGACGCAAGTGCAGGGCTGGAAAGAAAAACTAGCTACCTCGCTCAAGCCATCACAGGGAATTATGGTTACCCCTAGAAACGAAACAAGCAAGAGCCAGTAAAAGATATGACAGCAAGTCAGCTAAGAGCCAAAGCACTAGTACAGAGAAAATGGGACAGCAACAGGTTTAGTTGCAGGAGGACAATCAAAGTAGCACAGAATAAATGAGCTCTCGTATGACTAAACAAACATCTACCTAATGCAAGGAACCATGCAAGAAAATGTGATTAAATGATGGAAATAAAAGACACAACACTATAGCATGAAAATGATATTGCAGAAGCACTGAATTATCCTTGCCTAGTAGCTTCTGGCTGCTGCTTTGAATCGAGCACAATAAAAACCTGACGATGGTACCGAGCTCCTGTCCCTGCACTACTGTCGGTCGCTGTTGTTGAAATGAAGTTGGAGCTGCCAAGCACCGAAAAAATTTGGACAGCTAAAGAAACACACGAACTTGGACACGGATCAAGGACAATTATCTAATCTCAGACCACCTGCTTTACAGGGCAAAGAGAGAGAGAGAGAGCAGCGAGCGAACTGGACACGGATCAAGAGGCAATTATTTATGTATCTAGAAACACCAAAAACATCTTATAATTTAGAATAGACGGAGTGTTACGAGCAAGAAACAGTGTATTGTTCTCTAGTTGGGCTTCGGTCCGGGGGCATTTGGGTCTTAGCCTGGTTGTACGCTCCGATCCCGGACATGTGCGTGCCGCTCGACATGGTTATAAGCCGCCTAGCTGCCTCTGTGAACGGACTTATAACCAAATTACGTAACCAAGTCTAACCGCGTTTGGATCTATGGAATTTAATTCATTCTAATAATTATAATTTAGCCACGGATTAGTTAAGCTAATATATTTGTATATAGAATATATTTGTATATTATTGTTGGCCATACAAGGGAGATACTTATATGTCGCATTTGTACTATAAGGAAGCGAGTTAAAGAGTGTGCTATAAGTTGGAGAGTAGTAATATAGCATGATGATCTATAGAATCAATTTTCATCTCTCCTCCTATGAATTTGAAATAGGTTTATAGTTGTGGAATGTCAAATTCCAAGCCAAATAGCCTAATCCACGACATTCCATAACTTTCCCAGCTCACAAATAAGCCTATCTCAAATTAATAGGGTGGGAGATGAAAATGGATTCCATAGATCACTATGCTATAATTCTACTCTTCAACTTATAGCAGTCTTCAACTCACTTTCCTACAATAGAAATGCAACATATAAGTATGTCCCTTGTATGCCTAACAATAAATATATAAATATATTCCATATACAACTATATTAGCTTAATTAATCTGTGTCTAAATTATAATTATTAGAATGAATTCAATTCGAGCATCAAACAGGCCCTAAGAGAAATTGTTTTTCTCGAGGACCCAATTTCCGGTCCAGCTTAGTTAGAGCATAACAGGGAGTAGCTCGGTTTAGAAGAAGCGAGGCTGGCTCTCCACTGATCAAAGGATTCAAGGATGTCCTGCCGCGTGTTTAGGGTCTGTTTGGTTTCTATAAGTCAGGTGACTGAAAACTAGTGATTTATAAGTCATGCCTGTTTGGTTGTAATTGACTTATAAGCTCATTAAAGGTGTGGGCCCCATGCAGAAAAGGGTGACTTATAAGTTTTAAGCAGGGGTGAACCAACTTAAAACTTATAAGCAGGGGTGACTTATAAGTTGGTGGTGTTTGACAAAATAAGTCACTTATTTCACTTTTTAACTTATAAGTAGGTGACTTATTTGGAACCAAAATGGCTCTTAAGCTACTAGAAGAACGTACAAGGTGACCAGTTAGCGACAACAACGGGTTTATATAATAGAATATAGGTAACTGTTGACACGTGATCACGTGCAATGTGTGCACGAGCGTGGACGGGTGTACCCCGGCGTACGACAAGGCGTTGCCCGACATTAGCTGGTTCGGTGCTCCGTTGGTTTGGTTAACTATACGCATCCACGCGCAGGAGGGAGAGTGATGCAAGGCCAATGTCGTTCGTGTGGCTGCGGCATGACGACCTGAATAAGAAAGGATAGCCTTGTTGCTGTCCACATTAAACACGAGTTGCAACTGCTGTGCCCTCCTGATCAATTGCAAAGGGGCATCGGCCGAGCAGGAAAGAAGACGAGATCAAGCTGGTGACGGAAGGATAGAATGACCACAGAACACGTGATTATTGTCGGACCATCGCTGTCGATTATTTTGTAACCGGCAGTGACAGTGTATCACTGCTAATTTGATCGTGGCTTTAACTGATATGATATTACAATAGGTAGTAATAGGTGGGTTAGAACTGTCGATTTATGGCTACAACCGGTGGTGATAAGCAGTGTACTATCAGTAACGGTTCATGGCTACAACCGACGGTGATAGTCTGGTTCGTGCTTGAATCGCCAATAATGATAGGATATTTTACACAAAAAATTATAACTTTTCATATTCGGTTGTATCAAGATAAATATTATATTAAAATTATAGAGTTCAAAGAGATCTAAAACTTTGTAGTTATCAACTTTTTAATTTGAAAAGTTTTACATGTCTAAATACGCAATGTAAGATCTCAGATCCGATTTGAGATGATTAACAATGTTGAATGAAGATAAAGTCACTATCAAAGTTGTAGTATTCGATGAGAACTGCAACTTTGCAATTAACAACCTTTTCATTGGAGATCGTTTAGAGTATCAAATATATAATAATATAAGATTCATAATTATGTAGATAAAAGAATAGCATCAATTGTATCGACACATAGGTCGCGTAGCTCATCTGCTCTTGACGCTCGAGAGAGAGCAAAAGTTGAGATCATGAGCATGAATCCTAGAAATTGATATTTCTGATTTTTTATCACTTTATCACTAGCGGGAGTCAAGGAGTGGATATCAAAGAACAGAACTTGATCATAAAAAAACTTAGTGCTTCTATCATGAAATACTCCCTCCATTCCATAATGATAAACACATTTTGTATAGACAAAAAAGGTTAAATTTTAAAAACTTTAACTATTAATCAGTCAAAGTATATACAAATTTATGACACAATTGTGTATCAAGAAACTTGTATTCAAAGTTCCTGTAAAATGATATTCATTCGTCAGTGACAACATATTATAAGAGATATTGAGGATTAAATTCTATTTGAGTATTTGTGTTTATGATATTTTCTTTAGTTAAATGTTTGTATGGATGTATTGTATTTCACATTTTCATATTGTTTACTGTGAACAGCTAAATGAAATAGCTTCCTTTGTATCTGCTATATATTTTTATATTTTCTGGAGAAGGCCAGCGTTAAATGCATGCTTTATCCTGCTATTATTTAAAACATTATAATCGTTTCTTCTTATCTTAACATTTAAGGAATTCCAAATCAGACCGATCAAAATGGCTAACAGCAACATGGAGCCAATCCAAGCAGGTAGGGTACAGAGGGTCTTCATCAAGAGGAGTACTATATAATATGCTCCCCTATGGCTCACCAACAGCATAACAAGAGCATCAACACAAAATTGCAGCCATACCCAAATACCGCAGACTGAGCTGAACACAGATCCATGTACTTCCCAACACAAATATATATGATGAGCTCCAACGCATCATCAAGCATGGCACTAGCACCTAGCCATGCACATGCCGTCACTCCGTTAACAGTACTTTGCACCTTTCTTGCCCTAGCTTTATTATTTCTCTACCGAACCAAAGCAACGTCATCCAAGAAAAATACAGCTGCACCAGCTGCCGCCAGGGCCGGCTGGGTTGCCTGTCATCGGCAGCCTGCACTGTGTGGTGTCAAAGAGGCCGGTGTTCCGATGGATCCATGGCCTTCTCAAGCACATGCACACCAACATCCTATGCCTCCGCTTTGGAGCTGTCCATGTCGTAGTAGTTGCCTGCCCAGAGATAGCCCGTGAGGTTTTCAGAAAGAATGACGCAGTCTTCGCGTCTCGCCCCCTAACATCCGCCACTGAATTGTTCAGCTTCGGGTACAAGGGCTCCATCCTGTCGCCGCACGGGGAGCAGTGGAAGAAGATGAGGCGGGTGATCACCTCCGATATCCTCTCCGCGTCGATGGAGCGGCGTGTACAGCGCCAGCGAGCGGAGGAGGCCGACCACCTCATCAGGTTCGTCTACAACCAGTGCAACACCTCAGATAACAGCGCCGTCAATGTGCGTCATGTAGCCCAGCATTTCTGCGGCAACATGATACGGAGGCTCATGTTCGGCAAGAGATACTTCTCGGTTGCTGCTGGTGCTGCTGGCAATGGCAGCGGCCCTGGTCCTGAGGAGGTGGCGCACGTGGACGCGCTCTTCACGCTGGTGAACCACATGTACAGCTTCTCCGTTTCAGATTACATCCCTGCTGCGTGGACGTGGATGATTGCTGGCCTCGATCTCGACGGCCAAAAGAAGGCTGCTAAGAGCGTAATGAAGACTATAAACAGATTGCATGATCCCATCATACAAGAGAGGATCCATGAGTGGGATGGTCTTCGCAAATGCGGTGACAAGAGAGAGGCTAGAGATTTTCTTGACGTGCTAGTTTCTCTTCAGGATTCACAAGGGCGACGTTTTTTGTCGTTTGACGAAATACAAGCACAGACAGCGGTAAGATATGTTAATATTTACTATGCCGCATTCCCAATAGTATTAACTTTAAATTGCCTTATTTCTAGACAGTAAATTTCTAGGGGTTTTATTTCCTTTTTATAACTAACCATTCATGCATGGTGGTAGAAAATTATGCCGTGTCACTTGTTATTCACTATGTTAATATAACTGTTTCATGTTCAGGAGATAATGTATGCAACTGTCGACAATCCATCAAACGCGGTTGAGTGGGCACTTGCGGAGATGATGAACCAACCGGAGGTCATGCACAAAGCAATGGACGAGCTGAACACTGTTGTTGGCAAGGACAGGCTCGTCCAAGAATCTGACATCCCTCACCTCAACTATCTGAAAGCGTGCATACGGGAGGCCTTCCGCTTGCACCCCTACCACGCTTTCAACCCACCCCACGTCGCCATGGAAGACGCCGTCGTTTCTGGCTACTTCATTCCCAAGGGCAGCCATGTCCTTCTGAGCCGGGTGGGTCTTGGCCGGAACTCAGACGTCTGGGATGCTCCTCTCCAATTCCGGCCAGAGCGACACCTGATGATGAACGAGCATGTGGTTCTCACCGAGCTGGACCTTAGGTTCATCTCGTTCAGCGCAGGTAGGAGGGGATGCCCAGGGGTGTCACTTGGCAGCTCCGTTACAATGATGCTCTTCGCAAGGCTTCTGCAAGGGTTCACATGGACCGAGCCTCCTGGCGTTCGTGCACTCAAGCTCAAGGAATCCACTACAAGTCTCACACTAGCTGAGCCACTCTTCTTACAAGCTCAGCCTCGTTTGCCGGTGCATCTTTATGCGTCTGTTTAGTCACCATCGTCTGGAGAGAGTTAGGGATGGGAATGGGTCGGGTTGACCCTGGTTTGTTGACCCGATCCACAAAAGTAATAAGTCAATAGGTCAAGGGGTTGGCATCAAAGTCTAAAATAGGTCGATATAGGTTCGGGACCTATTGACCAAATGAGTAAGATAGATCGAACCACTCCAAAATCGAAGAGCAACACCAATGGAGGGGGAGAGAGCAAGAACAACAGCAAGCTGAATAACAGAGGCAGTGAGTTTGAATGGAATGGCTCGGGGAGGAAGAAATGAGCTGGATTATAGGCCGGGATAATTAGTCCCGGTTAGGGGGCCAAACCAGGACTAAAGATTAATCTTTATTCTCGGGGCATCACCCAAACCGGGACTAAAACCTTTAGTCCCGGTTGATAATACTAGCGGAGACTAAAGATCCCTGCCCCGCGGACGACCGTTGGGCAGGGACCTTTAGTCCCGGTTGGTATTACCAACCGGGACTAAAGGGTCCTTTAGTCCCGGGGGCAAAAAAATGCCGAGGCTAATGCTAAATTGGGACATCGTTCTAAAGTCTGTTCTCTAGTAGTGACCTATTGACCAAATGAGTAAGATAGATCGAACCACTAGTCATATGATGTTTTTTTCTTTAATTTGTTAGCCTTCTTTATTGTTGTTTCGAATAAAGACAGTTGGTCATAACTTGTAAGCGTCTATGCTTGGAAGTACATTGGGGATATCATATGTGAAAGTGAAAAGTAGAAAAAAATTAAAATCATGGTACACTTACAAACATATTTAATTTGATGCATTACTAATTCCCTTAATATGTTATGATGATACTTTTCAGTCTTGTATCTCAGTCTTTCAAGAAGTGTTGATAGTATTCATGTCCCATAATAATAGAAAAAAAATTGTCTCAACCCATATTACCCATTAGACTAATAAGGCCACGGGTTGTTGACCCATGGTCCATAAAATTGGCCTTGAGGCCACTCGACCGAGCCGTCCCATTCCTATCCCTAGGAGATCGAGACTATCATGGAGCAAATTTATGCAGTATATTATATTCTTGCATAAGTCCCGTACAGGCTAGGGGAACACACCGGCTTCATCACTGGGGACTGTTGCAACGGCATGAAGAAAACAAGAAGTGAATCTTTCAAGTTTGTCCCTGTGCTAGAAACATCCGCTATGCGGTTCCTTTTTTCTTTAGGATGGCCAAATAATGTTGGAATGGAGTTAAGTTAGACACCTTCGGCTTTGATTTAAGTTGATGTAATAAGTGGTATGATTATCTTGGTCATGTGGGATGAAGCCGTATATTTATTCTTTTATATAAAAAGAATACTCCTGCACAAGTCGTCATGATATATTTACGTGATCATGTATATCCTTTGAAAATGGGTGAAGTGTGTTAGTGTCAATAATCTTGCATTGTGTGCTTATAGTTTATTACTACTTTGTCGGTTTTTCCTTGGCGTGTGTGGTCATGGGTTTATGATGGTCGTCTAAGTCCAATGAAAATGGTGAAGATATGCTGGTATTAATAATCTTGTGTGCTTAATTATGATTTGTTAGTTTGTCAGTTCGTGTACGTTGTTGTCCAGTTGTGTGCACGATCACTTGTTTACGCAGAAGTACTATGCTCCATGGCTATCTGCAAAATACATTAGAGGTGGATGGAGCTCACCCTGGGCATTCGGTTAACCGAAACCGTTTGGTTCGGTTCCTCGGTTCTTTATAAAATTCGGTTAGCAGAAAACTGGAACCGATCGGTTAGCTAGAAAACTTAGAACCGAGGAAATTCGGTCTCGGTTAGTTCGGTTCGGTTTCGGTTAGAACCGAACTAACCGAGCCATACATTACATTAGTGAAACAGAAGGGAAGAAAAGGAGAAAAATGAAAACCGAGCCATACATTACATGAGCCATACAGTTCGGTTCTTTTGCTATTGGGCCAATATGTACAGATTCGGTTCTTCGGTTCTGTTTGGTTAACCGAGGTCTGGAACCGAATAACCCGATATTATTTCGGTTTCTGTGAACTGGGAACCGAACTAGGAACCAAAATTTTTGGTTTTGGTTAATTCGGTTTTGGTTCCGGTTATTTCGGTTCAGTTCTCGGTTCTCGGTTATTTTTGCTCAGGGTTAGATGGAGCACGGAGGGGAATAAGGTGGCAGCTGGGACGGTGGGTGGTGGGTGTAGCACCCAATTTTAAGAACAAAACTAGATACACACCATATGTGAGCCCAGAAAGTCAAATTTCACATATAGCTACAAATAAGGGTAATATAATAGACAATGCTCAATATATAACGTACTTAGTATAAAGAATATAACCTTAGATAGCAAACAGCGGAAAGACAACTCCGATCTTCAAGTGAAGACTCCAATTCCACAGGGACAACTGACTGGTTGATCACAAGCCTAATTCCTCCAAACTCTAGCAATCTGGTACCCATCCGTGATTTTTCCAAAGATTTAAAAAAATAAAGCAAGCGTAAGTACATGTCGTACTCAACAAATATAACATGGGGTTCATGAGGCTCAAAAGGATGACACTGGTTTAACTACGATTAGCTTTTAATGAGTCATCTTTTAGCAATTGGGTGGCAACAAGTTTATTCACATCCCATATAAACACATGATCAGGTAAACAGAAATAATGAATAACATAAACAGTAATCATTAATGAGCATCTTTATCATCAGTATCATCAGTGTTCATCATCTATTCCGTAAGGGTCCAAGGCTGCTCGTGACCGTGAGCACGGCTGATATACCAGTTTTACACTCTGTAGAGGTTGTACACTTTCACTATGAGTCGTGATTTACCCAATGTAGTAACCCAAAGGTGTCATGGAAACCAGGATATCAATTAGCTAGGAAAATTACTATGGTTGCCAAGGTAGACACATGCAGCATGAATTAAATGATTAAAGGTGTATAGGACAACAAGAAAGATCCCATGCTATACTTTCCTTAAAACACCGATCCTTCGGTAAGCTTTAATCTTCAACGTCCTTCTTCTTCTTCTTCTTCTTGATCACCACGTATATCTCACCGACTGGACATGATCATAAAGTACCACACAAGCATCCATGCAATCATACACAAAGCAAACAATAGAATTAAATTAGAACAACACATCAAACATATGAAACAGTAGGTAAAAAGGTTTCAAAAATGTTCTACACGTTGCTACGAACACACAGACGCGAAAAACACTCTAATCGGAGCTATAACGAAGAAGTTATGAATTAAACAAGATTTTCTATAATAAAATAATAGATTAAATCTAACCTCAAATTCCAAAAGTTGAAAACATGTTCAACAGTAGCTTGAATATGTAAATTACGCAATTATGAATCTAACGCAACTTGAACGGGACAAATCAGAGTTAAAACAGAGAAAATATGAGCAAAACAAAATCAGTGGCAATTTTGTAATTATTTTGAACTCATTTTTGGTTTTAAAATAAAAGAAAACGAATTAAAACTTCTCTATGGACTTGGCATCATTTTTAGGAAAACACAGGGCTCAAAACATTAAAACTTGGGGGCATTGATTGAATTATTTTGAACTACACTAGACGACGGGTTCTATACTAGAAAAGGGCAGGGACTCTTTAGCAAAATTACCCGCCGAAGAGGTATCTTCTAATCAAGGTCATTGATCTCAGATCGTGCGGTGTAGATCAAAATCAGGGAATGGGGGTCATCGGAGAGGCACTGTGCCCGGCGGTGCCGTGGCCGGAGAGCAAAGGACCTCGCCGGAGTTCACAGGGACGGCCCTAGAGGCCACGGTTAGACTTGGGGATGGCATGGAAAGAGAGGGATGCACGGAGGCGATGCTTTACGTGGTCGGAGATGGTACGGAGGCGACGCGCGGCTTGGTAGGGCAAACATCAAGCACGTCGGCTAGGGTTACGAGCTCGGCGCGGTGATTCGACGACTTGGCTACGGCTCCAAGGCTAGGGATGGAAGTGGCACGGTGCGGGGCTCGGCTTTTATAAGGCGGGGTGGCGTGGGGTGCATGGCACGACGTGAAGACGTGGCGGCGATAGATTTCCTCGGTGGCGGAGTCCGCTTCGGCTACGATGGAGGTAAGGGACGACATCGACAAGTGGGTCCCACTAGTCAGCGAGGCAAGAAGGCGGGGCTAGGGTGACAGCAAGGGAGAGCAAGGGAGGCGCTCCACGCGGATGGGCCTAGAGGGGAGCAGGGCCTCGAGGTGGAGCCGGCCTGTGCGGCTTGGTTGCTGGGCCGAATAGAGGGGAGAGGGAGAGTTTTCCTTTTCTATTTTGTTTTCAAAACCAAATTCAATTATGAACCAAATACAAATTCAAATAGAGTTTTAAATATACTTTTTAATTCAAATAAAAGTGAACAAATTTTGGTAAGTTTTCCAAAAATAAATTTTACAACTTTTTAAATTCTTTTATTTTCTAATTTTCTTTTCTTTTATTTCAAAGTCATTTTCAAATTCATTTTCAAAAGCATTTTAAACAATTTTGAATTTTAATCAAAACCACTCAACCAAATAAATCAAATGCACCAGCATGTATGCACAACTATGTTGGTACTCCTTATGATAAATTTTAATATAATGAAAATATTATTTTTCCTATATTTCATATGCACAAAATTCATAAATTAATCATTTTAATCCTATTTTCAAAATCACAAATTTTAGGGTGTTACAGTGGGCTGGTGGATAGTGCAGCCCTGTTCGTCAGATGGAAAAGGAGGGCCGTTGAAAGATGGGTTGACATTGCTAGTTAGCCGGACTGTCCAATATGATGGAAGGAAGATGTACACCACGGTCCATGGCCCATAAATATCATTCCACCACTCTACATACATATAGTATTCTAGCAATCCCAAAACTATGATACAAACGAGCAAAAAAAAGATGCACACATCGGTAACACTAAAACAAGAATCGGCACAGATGTACAATCACTACACCACAACACCAAGATTAGCGATGGACGATCTGACGCTAAAAGCGGCTACAGCGATAGACGATCTGACGCTAAAAAGTTATAGCGACAGACTTCTGCAGCCGCTGTAAGTCCTGTCGCTAAAAATCTTTAGCGTTAGACAATATTTTTAGCGACAGACAGTCTGCTACTTTGAATATTTATAGCGACAGATAATCCATTGCTACTTTTTAGCGACAGATAGTCCATTGCTACTTTTAGCGACGGACTGTGCGATGGTACATATGGGTTTAGCGACAGACAGTCCAACGAGACAATTTTAAATGGTTAAAAAAATAAAAATTAATCCATCAACAATTGTCCACAATAATACAAATGTCACTACACAACTAAGATTCAACTTCAACAAACATACATGCATCTTCACAAATTTGACCAAAACTTTACAATAGCTCACATAGATAAGCTCACCATCTCATCTATTTCCTCTAGAGACAATAAGAACATCCTTCGGAAAGCATAAATTATCATACAAGATTCCACTTGTTCCACCCATCACCCTTCGGATTGTTGCCCCAATTTCATTTATTGTTCCAGCTGCATCATCCATAGGGTAATTGGAATAGAGAAAAAATGCACTAAATTTTGGTCATATTTTACATGAAAAAAACAAATTATATCATAAAATTAGCTAACCCGATTATAATATCAGGAAAATGATACAGAAAAAGACACTGGTTGGAAATGAAGTGTGATACAGTGATAGAACTAATGAGAATCATCAGCATCATGTATATGATTTCGACTGGACAGGAACCAGCGTTATATACTAAAGCTAGTAAAACCAGGTGGGAGTTCATATATCGTCTTTTTATCACATGTCTGCAGCACAATTATCATATTTCTAATCTACATTTCAAGAATAAACAACTTCTTGCCAATGATTTGTAGTGCTTTTAACTTACCGCTTTTTCATATCTTCAAGAATAGCTGTTGCACCTCTACACATCTGAAAAGAACAGCAGTGAATTTCTCAATCCTAAAATAGCAGTAGTCAAATAAGCATTGAATTGAATTGGTAAAAACAATTTAACTCACTGTGGTTCCAGAGTCACCATCGCCCACTTTACTGTCCCATTCATTTAGGCTATCCTTGAGATTGATAATTGCAGTAGCACTTGCTTCAATAGCAGCCTCCAGGATACACCCTTGCTTGCTCAGCTCCTGAGATGGAGCAAAAATCTGCCGAAGAATAACAAATCATGATAACTGAGGGACTGCAAATGCATATGCCAGTGTGATAAAAGACAAAAAAATGCAGAACAGTCTTGAAAGTTCTGTGAAAAGGGACAATGATAACAAAGCCCACGGTTTTCCCATTCTCTGGATATGGCATTGAGAAACTGAGATGAAGCAATACCATATAACAGCTTGAAATAAAAAAAATTACACCCATAACCCCTACAGAACCAGCAAACAGCTACTTGCACTTCTTGCATGCTCCTCAGGAAACAATACTGGTACCACTCGATTAACATCAATTTATATAATCTTTGATTAACGTGCAGCACAACGGCGCCTATCCCCGAGGTCGCCGCGCGCGCCTATCCCCGAGGTCCAAAACAAAAAGACTCATAGAATCTCTGATTAATGTGCGGTTAATTAACATCAATGTATATACTCCTAAACCACTCGACGGCGGCCGGGCAGAGGAGTCATTTAACGGTGACAGCGGGTCTTTACCCTATCTGTGCACCTGCTTCATAACTCAAGAGAAAATTTAATCTTATCCAAACTTGAAAAGAAATATCTTACAAGCTGCCTAGAAAAATAGCTTTTCTGCAAGCTAGTCCAAAATCAATGGTAACAAGGCCACTAAAATGATATACATGTTGTATAGAGTTATAGGCTGGGTAGCTAATTTTACCAACATAATGAATGCTAATGATCTAGGGTATAATTGCAGTGAGCATGTAATCATTAATCATAAAATTAGAAATACAAGCAGCAGGACAAAAATGGTAACCGTCACTAAAACATTGCAAAAAGGCAAATCTTATAACACTATGATATATACTCTACCGAATACAGGGTATACACCTATTGTTGTTGTAAGCTAGCATTGGCCCAATTAAAGTGACAACCATTGATTAAAGAATAAGTATGTGCTGACAAAGTCTCAATCAATGGAATTTCAAAACGTAAATTCCGAGCAAATAAACAAATATACATAAGAATGTGGCATATGCAAGCTAAACATGTATTTGAGAAGTACCAAAGCAAACTGAGAAGGCCATTACCAATCACCATGCTTTGGCTGTTTCATCATGAAAGCTTCCAAGTAATTTGGCCCAGTATGTAAAAAAGACACTGTTCGCCTAAACAGGTCGTTTAGCCCATTTACACACCGTGTAAACGCTACACAGTGGTGCGCTGTTTCCGTTTAATCATCCCGTTTACCTCATTTAATTGGCCATTTAGCCCGTTTAATGGGATGTTTTGCCCGAATAATGGCTAAACGGTAGGTGACCGACTGTTTACCGTTTAGCATTTAGGAAAACATTGAAAAAAGATGAATTGAGATTTAGTCTACTGAGTATGGTAAGATTCAAAAGGAGATAAAACATTGGAAAGAGATATTTACCTTTGCGCTAGCAGTATGGCCTTGTTATACTTATGTTATACTGAGAGACAAAATTAGCAACTCATAGTAAAATAGTGGGTACAGATAAGCAAAATTACAAAGCACTGAAAAGAGGCTCTTACTATCTCAGCCCCTACAGGCACATGCATTGCAAATTCTAGATGTAAAGCTACCTCTTCTCTGCATATAACCCTCTATGAAGCCAAACATAAGATATAAATCGCAATTTTTCCCACTTACCAAGCTCCTGGATGAGAATCTGTGAGCAGTCCATCTTCATTACCTATCGGTGATAAGCCTTCTTTCCCTGAAAACGCATAGGATTTTGATAGTTCTATAAGCACTATTGTAGCATATTTCTCATTACTAATCCATAAACGCACCACGTATTAAAAGTGTTGAGTAAAATCAATTTCCATCATTTTAGAAACTAAACACAAGATGCCACACATCAATCAAAAAATAGGTGACCAACTGTTTCCTGCTCATTACCGAATATAAGCAGGTGAGGTCACTCATAGTTCTTCTAAGCAGTCTATGGTTAGACAGTAACAATCTAAAAAACTAAACATTGGGCGCATAGTGGCATATATAGAGAAGGACATCAGCTCTACGTGTTGACTCAAGCTGCTTAGGTCCAATCAACTCCTAATAGCTCCACGACCTCTATAATTAAAAGGGCAATTGCCAATTGGTTCACACAAACGTCAGTCCTGAATACTACTCCAGGAAGAACCAGATGGCTTTCCTTTCACATACACAACCAAATCATTAATGAATCTACTAGATTTCACATACACAACCAATTCAGTAACAAAACCACTAGATCTGGGGTTGCCGACGGATGGGCAACATAGGTAGCCGATGGACGCCATGAGCGGGCAATAGAACGAACGCAACGAGTGGGAAGGATGCGGCTGCGGACAAGAGCGCAAATAGGTGGTGCTCGCTCCAGCAGGTTACCACAATCACGCTAGGAATGAGGATCTAGGGTTCGATTTAGGAGCGCAGTAAGCCATGAAGCGAAGCAGAGGGAACATTGATTGAGTACCTACTTGCTGCCGCCGCCGCCGCTCGCTTGCCGGATCTGTGTCATACCGCTTGGCTGCCATCATGGGGCTGCACATGGAGGAGGCCGATGCGCCATCTGCCACACGAAGAGGGAGGCGGCGGATCCGGGGCGGCGCCGGCGCCGGCGAGAGGAGAGAGGCGGCAGATCTAGGGCGGCGCGGGGCAAGGAGGGGAGGGGCCAGTGCCGGCTATCGGTGGGAGGACAGGAGGGGAGGGAGGGGCCGGCCACTGGTGGGAGGAGAGTAGGGGAGGGGCCGACCACCGGTGGGAGGAGGGAGGCGGCGGATCCAGGGCGACACGGCGGATCGGCGGGAGGCAGTGAGAGGGAGCGGGGGCAGGGAGAGGGCAACGTCGGCTGGATTTGGGACTGGAGTGGGGGTGAGAAGCATCTAGGGTTTGTCAATTGTCACTGTATTTGTGGGCCCACGCTTAAATTTTGCGCGTGAACTCAAAGCAAGCAGGCGCGCGAGCTCAATGTAAGCCCGGTGGGCGACCTGGGTGGGGGCCACTTCTTTTTAGTGTTAGATAGATTGACGCTGTATATTTTTTAGGGACAGACAGATCGACGCTATACATGATTATCTATAGAGTCAGATAGTAAATCACTAAATGAGGATTCAGCGACAGATCATCTGTGAGATATCTTTAGCGTCAGATCGTCCATCGATAAACAAAATTTTTAGCGTCAGATGTCTGACGGTGTTGCGGTGTTGTGGTGTAGTGAATTAGAAACGCGCTTTTGACAAGTGTGTGTAGGGCCAGGTATTAAGAAGGCGCATCTCTAATATGCTTGTATTAGAGACCCGTGTTCCCAAGACATCTCTGAAGTTATAGAGACGCTTCTCTTACACACCTGTCTTTTGGAAGATAACACACATCAGAGATAGGTAAAATATTACAAATGTGTGAACTTTCCGCACGTCTCTCCTATGAGTACCGCATCAGGGACGTGCTATCTCAAACCTCACCACTAGTGCACTGTCTTGTTTTAGAGACAAATTTATTTACTACAAGTCACTAGCTACCGGCGGCACCTACGGAGCTACCTCATTGCCGATACGTCGATCTGCACAAGCGAGGTCTGCCCATCTAGTGTCGCCACGCTGCCACACCGTGGAACCGTATCTCTCCAGTCAATCCCTCGACGATGTGCTAGCTGTTGCCACATCCACAGTGCGCTGCTAGCCTGCCCAGCTTATCTGTACCCATGGTGTGGCCACGTGATGATACTCCTTGCGCATCACTCACTTTCTCGTGGCCGCAGGATGGTGCACTTGCAACCCATCTTAATTCGTTGGCTCATCAGCCATCATTCCCTAACATTGCACGTCTTCCCTCACGAGGCCTGACATGAGCACATCCACTTGGAGCCACCTGTGCTCACTTTTAGAAGGCAAGACACCTGTTTATCATCTCCGGATGGTAGAGTCTGGAACTTTGTTCCATTATCTAAAAATTTAGAAGCCAAGCAAGTGAGCCCTCAAGTAACATCGAACCTGCCCTTCACCAAGCTCTACATCACCATGATGGCCCTGTCCTCATCCGCACATGGCCATTCTTGCACCCTCCCACCACATCATCTGCCAGATAGTAAACGCACAAACCTATGATGATCAGTCCTTTATCTTGTTATTTTTCTACATGAGCTCCACAAGTTGATTAAAGTTATACCTAGGATATATTATTTAGTGTGCAAGCAATGTTTAGTTCAGTCAGTGGTTCATCATCATTCAACCAGTATTGTTTTTAGTGGGTGATTCATCAGTCAAGCATTGTTCAGTGTTCAGTGGGTGGTTCATCAGTGAAGTCATGTTCAGTTCTAAATGGGTGTACAAAAAATAATGATTCAGTGGAACTTTGCTGTGATACTCCTAAATAATTGTGAGCCGTTCATTTAATTAAATCGTAAGGTTAGGATCATCTATTACTTCCTAAGAGGTAATAGCTAAAAATATATAATATATTTAATTTTAAATTTGTAAAATATAATACATAAGGAAAGTTTTAGGTAAAACAATCCTTTTATAGATCTAATTGATGCATGCATGAATTATTGGATGTCCTAGATCTTTTTGTTTTGCAATTTTGGACATGATATAATTTAATTGCATACATTGCTGATCTTTCTCTTTTCTGCATGTAACATTACTTTCCAAATCCACATGATAGCAACATGGAAAACCTGAAAGGAAGTGTCTGAGAGCTTCTCTAGCAAGACCCCTACTTGAGCCCTCAAAATCAAATTTGAGGGCCAAAGCAAAAAAATCAACTCCAGCAGCTAGGACCTCAAATTTGAGGCCCTAAATCTTCCCCTCAACCCTCATCCCCGGGGCTGTGGAGGGAGCCCCTTCTCTACCATTGTTTCAGCCCCCTGACGTCTGACGGGTGCCTTCTCGTCAGCGTGTCTTCACGACGGGAGCCCGCACGGTGCTATCCTCCACGCCCGACGCTGTGGCTGCGTGGGCGGTGCCCCTACCTAGCACAGCGGCTGAAACCCTCCTTGCTCGGTAGCGGAGCTCCTCCCTACCTGACACAGTGGCCACGTGGGTGTCGCCGCTGCCCGACACAGCAACTGAAGTTGAATACATATTATACTTCTATACGAGAAAATGCAACAACATAAATGTATTAGAAGTACTCTCTCTATTCCAAATTATGAGACGTTTCAATTTTCTAGACACATTGATTTTATTATGCATCTAGACGTAGCATATATCTAAGTACAAAGCAAAAGCTATGTTTCTAGAAAAGTCAAATTTAGAATGAAGAGGGTACTGTTGATGGTCACTAAACACCCAATTTGACCATTAATATTCCACCCAAATCAAGGTAAAACAACATCACATGTGCCATATTATGTTTAAAATTCACCTAGTTCTACTTGTACTTGGAAAATTTATTTCTATGCAGGAAAAATCACAAAAATGGACAAATAACGTGCATAGGAGGCAATTTGACCATCAACATTCCACCCAAATCAAGATAAAACAACATCACATGTGCCATTAATCTAAGTGGACGTCCAGAATTCGTTTGGGTATTGTTTTATTGTCTTTTGGGCCATGTATCATGTTGGAGTCCATTAGGGACGCGTCTCGGTGTCCTTGACACCCCTAATAGTATATATTCTATAGTTGTTGCCCAAGTTAGGGTTTAAATTTTGCTTAGATTAATCTATGATGAACAATTCTCGTTCATTAGTTTGAGAGACCCCAACTTCTAGTGCTTAATCTAATTTCAGTAATATTTACAGATTGTGTCTTTCTTGTTCTTGCTTGTGTTCTTGATTCGTAGGCAACGATTAGCCTTTATGGTAGGGTCAACAGGATAGTGCATGGTTGATAACCAAAGGAGATGTGGCATTGTGATTGTAGGATTCCAGTCTTTGTGATCAGAAGCCTAATCATGTGTCTTAAGTCTGCACAAAATTGAGTTACCTTAACCTAATGAAAGATGGAGCACCCTAGTTCCCATCAATTTGACTTAGTACTGTAGTTAGAATTGCATTATTTTCAAAATGGAGGGAGTACATAGCAAAGGGATATAACAAAAGTGATACTTATTCAACTCTAGCCATATAATTTTTACTTGAAGAAAACCATTCTTTGGGTGTTTTTTGAAATGAAATGTTGATTCATTCATAATTACTCTTTTTTGGCATATGTCACTCCAGCACAATTGTGTCCACTAGTTCACTAGTTCAACAAAGGGTTTAGTATGATTGAAGAAAAAGAAATTACCTTCTTAGCTTTTGACTTGTCGCTTGAAGGTTTGGAACAAACGACCAGAGAGGGATGATTGGGAGCTGACAAAAAATTCTTTGCCAAGAAAAAACATGACATATACCCTCTTAACGAAACACGTGCAACAAGCACATTCACGAAGAAAATGTATCATATATCCCAATCCAACTAAACGTGTATGCTTCTTTCCTACTCGGCTACTCCCACCCCGTTAAGGTGACACATGCCAACTATAGTAACTTGCTCACCCTAGGATCGATTATAGGTATAGCGCACTGAGAAGTAAAGTGTGAAAATCATCTCACTAAATTGCTACTTCTTCATCGCGTAATAAACAAACATCTCCGAGTATGTCACACCTAATTTTAAGGATAAAATGGAGTGCAAAATCTTATGTGCGCCCAGAGATCAGTCACACACATAAGCCAACAAATTATGAATAGTACCATCACAAATGTTTATTACATCACGAATAAGACATAGTTATCACATAAATATAGCGAAGGTAATAAAAAGATCTCACGCGGAAGCTCCATATCACAGGGATATTGACTGGTTGACCATAAGACTAGTAGTCCTCAGGAAAATCATCATACCCGTGGTCATCTGTTACCCATCCGGGATTTTTATCCAAATAATGAAAATAAACAAGCGTAAGTACATGTCGTACTCAACAAGTGTAACACGGGGTTCATGAGGCTCAAAGGCTTGACACAGGTTTAATAGTGTGCCGCTTTTAGTTGTCATAATTTTAGCTTAAGAGTAGCAACAAGTTGTTTCAATTCCCAACGCAGAACACATGATCAAATGTAAACATGAATAATGAATAGCATAAACAGGTATTACTTAGTGATCATCTATTCCATAAGGGTTCCAAGGCCGCTCGTGACCGTGAGCACGGCTGATATACCAGTTTTACACTCTACAGAGGTTGTACACTTTCACTGTGAATCGCGATACCCTTATGCCTGGGGTAATTACTCCCGAAACACTTCCAAGGTGAGCAGGCAGGGGTCACTATGAAGCCTTTCAAAGTTTCGTCTAACAAGTTAGGGCTGCTAGGTTTCTGTGGCCTACGAATGTAGAGCTCCCCTTCCGACAGGCACAATGACGCGTAGCCTATACACTGACGGACAGAGGTCGCACTATATCCAACCTGGAACACACCCCTCTTGCGCCATAAAGGTAACCACTAACAAGCTAGAAAAGGTCCTCATACTGAGCTAAAGCCAGAGCCATGTAGCCCTCACAGCTGTACTGTAAGTCCCAGATGATCACTTACAAATAAGTCCTTAGGGAGAGGAATCTGAAGCATTTAGAAAGTAGCTAAACACTCCAGCCCCTTGTTTCCATGTTGCTAAAAAGTCATATTTTAATGTTTATTGCATATACCAGTTGTCAAGTTACAAGATCATGGTTTAATTGAGCTCTAGCAAAGCTACCCAAATGCATAACCCATAGGTGACAAGGTAATAGTTCAATTCTAGAAAATCCCTATCAAGGTGACACATTCAACATGAATTTAATGAATTAAAGTGAATAGGAAACAAGGATGATCCCATGCTATACTTGCCTTGAGCAAGGTACTCCTGCTGGTCCTGCTCGTTAAAGTCGTACCCTTGATCTCCCACGAACTGCTCACCATCTATACTCGATAACCACAGCAACATACAAGCATCCAGGAGCAGACATGCAAAGCAAACAAAGCTATAGATTAGAACAGTACATCAACAGCAAAGAATCAAGATGAAAAGTTTGGAAAATGAATCTACGTCTCGCTACGAACACATAGACGCGAAGATCACAAAAATCGGATCTAAAACGAAAAAGTTATGGATTAAACACGTTTTCTTATAGCAAAACAATAAATTAAATCTAAGCTTGAATTTTAGAAGTTGGAAATCTACTTTACAGTAGCATGAATATGTAGGTCACTTAATTATGAACCTAACGCAACTTGAACGGATCAAATCGGAGTTAAAACGGAGATTTTACGGCTAAAACAAATTGAATGGCAAAACTGTAAATAGCTGAAAACGTATTTTCAATATAACCGAACCAAATACGCTTTCAAAAGGAGGAAACGGAATCTGTAAACGCACTTTGGAATGCGGGTTAAGCCAGAAATAATTGTAAGGGCGTATTTGCAAAATTGGCAGCGAAGGGGTATCCTTCAATCTGGGCCGCCGGATTAGAAATAGACGGATGGGATCTGATCTGGAGGGGAGAGAGAAAAATACAACCGGAAGAGTGCCGGCGGCAGTGCTTCCGATGGCGGCACCATGGACGACCAACCGAAGCTCGCGGTACTCGCTCCATAGTGCACGGTTTAGCGAAACAAAAGCTCCGGGAGAGAGAGAAGGGAACGGGGATCTCACCGGAGTCGAAACGGGGGACCGGGAAGCAACAACGGCGCGGCGCTCGATGAACAGCGGTGGTCGGCGGCGGCACTAGAGCGATGCTCGGCTGTGGCAACTTGGGCGAAAAAAAACGGCGGTAGATGAGATTGGAGGCGGCGGAGACAGCTATT
Organism: Miscanthus floridulus; assembly: GCF_019320115.1. Classification (NCBI taxonomy): domain Eukaryota; kingdom Viridiplantae; phylum Streptophyta; class Magnoliopsida; order Poales; family Poaceae; genus Miscanthus; species Miscanthus floridulus. The sequence goes on along the minus strand of NC_089580.1, from coordinate 51,655,110 downwards.
TAAGGGGACGGGATTACTTGGGCACGATGACATCAAGGAATTCGTGGCAGAGGCGGACACAAACGACGGCACGGGATGGAGTCCGAGCCGGCTACGGCGGAAGGAAGGGGAAGGCCTGACGGCTGGGCCCAGGCGGTCAGCGGGCGGAAGGGAGCTTGCGTGGGGCGCGGCTGGCGTCTGGCTGGGGCGGCGCCTTGCTGGGCCAACGGCTTGCGGCTGGCCAGCGGCTTGCAAGGGAAAGGCCGAGCTGGGCTGGCTAGCGAGGGTGACTTGGACTTCGGCCCGAGCGGAGACAAAAGGGTGAGCAGCAGCCTAGGAAGGAGATAAGCAGGCCACGGGCAGAAGCAGAGAAAGGAGAAAGAATTTTTTTTTCTTTTTCTAATTTTTTTTCCAAAGCAAGTTCAAAATGAAATTGCAACTCAATTCGAAATCCGACTTCAAACCAAGTAATACAAAACGTTATGCAACAGCATGAATGCGCACTCATTGTTAACCTATATTTGGTAATAATTTTTAATAAAATTATTATTTCCTACATTCAAATTCCCACAAAATGCAAAATTAATCACTTTCTCCTATTTCAAAAATATGCAAAATTTAGGGTGTTACAGAGTATATATCATCCAGTAGAAAGAAGAAACAAGGCTAAGCTCTGGTAACTAGCAAGACACTACAAGGTGTTACTGACGGAGACGCAAGTGCAGGGCTGGAAAGAAAAACTAGCTACCTCGCTCAAGCCATCACAGGGAATTATGGTTACCCCTAGAAACGAAACAAGCAAGAGCCAGTAAAAGATATGACAGCAAGTCAGCTAAGAGCCAAAGCACTAGTACAGAGAAAATGGGACAGCAACAGGTTTAGTTGCAGGAGGACAATCAAAGTAGCACAGAATAAATGAGCTCTCGTATGACTAGACAAACATCTACCTAATGCAAGGAACCATGCAAGAAAAATGTGATTAAATGATGGAAATAAAAGACACAACACTATAGCATGAAAATGATATTGCAGAAGCACTGAATTATCCTTGCCTAGTAGCTTCTGGCTGCTGCTTTGAATCGAGCACAATAAAAACCTGACGATGGTACCGAGCTCCTGTCCCTGCACTACTGTCGGTCGCTGTTGTTGAAATGAAGAAGTTGGAGCTGCCAAGCACCGAAAATATTTGGACAGCTAAAGAAACACACGAACTTGGACACGGATCAAGGACAATTATCTAATCTCAGACCACCTGCTTTACAGGGCAAAGAGAGAGAGAGAGAGAGCAGCGAGCGAACTGGACACGGATCAAGAGGCAATTATTTATGTATCTAGAAACACCAAAAACATCTTATAATTTAGAATAGACGGAGTGTTACGAGCAAGAAACAGTGTATTGTTCTCTAGTTGGGCTTCGGTCCGGGGGCATTTGGGTCTTAGCCTGGTTGTACGCTCCGATCCTGGCATGTGCGTGCCGCTCGACATGGTTATAAGCCGCCTAGCTGCCTCTATGAACGGACTTATAACCAAATTACGTAACCAAGTCTAACCGCATTTGGATCCTTGGAATTTAATTCATTCTAATAATTATAATTTAGCCACGGATTAATTAAGCTAATATATTTATATATAGAATATATTTGTATATTATTGTTGGCCATACAAGGGAGATACTTATATGTCGTATTTGTACTGTAAGGAAGCGAGTTAAAGAGTGTGCTATAAGTTGGAGAGTAGTGATATAGCATGATGATCTATAGAATCAATTTTTATCTCTCCTCCTATGAATTTGAAATAGGTTTATAGTTGTGGAATGTCAAATTCCAAGCCAAATAGCCTAATTCACGACATTCCATAACTTTCCCAGCTCACAAATAAGCCTATCTCAAATTCATAGGATGGGAGATGGAAATAGATTCCATAGATCACTATGCTATAATTCTACTCTTCAACTTATAGCAGTCTTCAACTCACTTTCCTACAATAGAAATGCAACATATAAGTACGTCCCTTGTATGCCTAACAATAAATATATAAATATATTCCATATACAACTATATTAGCTTAATTAATCAATGTCTAAATTATAATTATTAGAATGAATTCAATTCGAGCATCAAACAGGCCCTAAGAGAAATCGTTTTTCTCGAGGACCCAATTTCCGGTCCAGCTTAGTTAGAGCATAACAGGGAGTAGCTAGGTTTAGAAGAAGCGAGGCTGGCTCTCCACTGATCAAAGGATTCAAGGATGTCCTGCCGCGTGTTTAGGGTCTGTTTGGTTTCCATAAGTCAGGTGACTGAAAACTAGTAACTTATAAGTCATGCCTGTTTGGTTGTAGATGACTTATAAGCTCATTAAAGGTGTGGGCTCCATGCAGAAAAGGGTGACTTATAAATTTTAAGCAGGGGTGAACCAACTTAAAACTTATAAGCAGGGGTGACTTATAAGTTGGTGGTGTTTGGCAAAATAAGTTACTTATTTCATTTTTTAACTTATAAGTAGGTGACTTATTTGGAAGCTACTAGAAGAACGTAGAAGGTGACCAGTTAGCTACAACAACGGGATTATATAATAGAATATAGGTAACTGTTGACACGTGATCACGTGCAATGTGTGCACGAGCGTGGACGGGTGTACCCCGGCGTACGACAAGGCGTTGCCCGACATTAGCAGGCGATGTGCAGTGTGCGCCTTTGGCACATGGAGACCCAAGTGAAAGGCAGCCAACTGGGGGCTGGTTCGGTGCTCCGTTGGTTTGGTTAACTATACGCATCCACGCGCAGGAGGGAGAGTGATGCAAGGCCAATGTCGTTCGTGTGGCTGCGGCATGACGACCTGAATAAGAAAGGATAGCCTTGTTGCTGTCCACATTAAACACGAGTTGCAACTGCTGTGCCCTCCTGATCAATTGCAAAGGGGCATCGGCCGAGCAGGAAAGAAGACGAGATCAAGCTGGTGACGGAAGGATAGAATGACCACAGAACACGTGATTATTGTCGGAACATCGCTGTCGATTATTTTGTAACCGGCAGTGACAGTGTATCACTGCTAATTTGATCGTGGCTTTAACTGATATGATATTACAATAGGTAGTAATAGGTGGGTTAGAACTGTCGATTTATGGCTATAACCGGTAGTGATAAGCAGTGTACTATCAGTAACGGTTCATGGCTATAACCGACAGTGATAGTCTGGTACGTGCTTGAATCGCCAATAACGATAGGATATTTTACACAAAAAATTATAACTTTTCATATTCGGTTGTATCAAGATAAACATTATATCAAAATTATAGAGTTCAAAGAGATCTAAAACTTTGTAGTTATCAACTTTTTAATTTGAAAAGTTTCACATGTCTAAATATGCAATGTAAGATCTCAGATCCGATTTGAGATGCTTAACAATGTTGAATGAAGATAAAGTCACTGTCAAAGTTGTAGTATTCGATGAGAACTGCAACTTTGCAATTAACAACCTTTTCATTGGAGATCGTTTAGAGTGTCAAATATATAATAATATAAGATTCATAATTATGTAGATAAAAGAATAGCATCAATTGTATCGACACATATGTCGCGTAGCTCATCTGCTCTAGACGCTCGAGAGAGAGCAAAAGTTGAGATCATGAGCATGAATCCTAGAAATTGATATTTCTGATTTTTTATCACTTTATCACTAGCGGGAGTCAAGGAGTGGATATCAAAGAACAGAACTTGATCATAAAAAAACTTAGTCCTTCTATCATGAAATACTCCCTCCATTCCATAATGATAAACATATTTTGTATAGACAAAAAAGGTTAAATTTTAAAAACTTTAACTATTAATCAGTCAAAGTATATACAAATTTATGACACAATTTTGTATCAAGAAACTTGTATTCAAAGTTCCTGTAAAATGATATTCGTTCGTCAGTGACAACATATTATAAGAGATATTGAGGATTAAATTCTATTTGAGTATTTGTGTTTATGAAATTTTCTTTAGTTAAATGTTTGTATGGATGTATTGTATTTCACATTTTCACATTGTTTACTGTGAACAGCTAAATGAAATAGCTTCCTTTGTATCTGCTATATATTTTTATATTTTCTGGAGAAGGCCAGCGTTAAATGCATGCTTTATCCTGCTATTATTTAAAACATTATAATCGTTTCTTCTTATCTTAACATTTAAGGAATTCCAAATCAGACCGATCAAAATGGCTAACAGCAACATGGAGCCAATCCAAGCAGGTAGGGTAGAGAGGGTCTTCATCAAGAGGAGTACTATATAATATGCTCCCCTATGGCTCACCAACAGCATAACAAGAGCATCAACACAAACTTGCAGCCGTACCCAAATACCGCAGACTGGGCTGAACACAGATCCATGTACTTCCCAACACAAATATATATGATGAGCTCCAACGCATCATCAAGCATGGCACTAGCACCTAGCCATGCACATGCCGTCACTCCGTTAACAGTACTTTGCACCTTTCTTGCCCTAGCTTTATTATTTCTCTACCGAACCAAAGCAACGTCATCCAAGAAAACACAGCTGCACCAGCTGCCGCCAGGGCCGGCTGGGTTGCCTATCATCGGCAGCCTGCACTGTGTGGTGTCAAAGAGGCCGGTGTTCCGATGGATCCATGGCCTTCTCAAGCACATGCACACCAACATCCTATGCCTCCGCTTTGGAGCTGTCCATGTCGTAGTAGTTGCCTGCCCAGAGATAGCCCGTGAGGTTTTCAGAAAGAATGACGCAGTCTTCGCGTCTCGCCCCCTAACATCCGCCACTGAATTGTTCAGCTTCGGGTACAAGGGCTCCATCCTGTCGCCGCACGGGGAGCAGTGGAAGAAGATGAGGCGGGTGATCACCTCCGATATCCTCTCCGCGTCGATGGAGCGGCGTCTACAGCGCCAGCGAGCGGAGGAGGCCGACCACCTCATCAGGTTCGTCTACAACCAGTGCAACACCTCAGATAACAGCGCCGTCAATGTGCGTCATGTAGCCCAGCATTTCTGCGGCAACATGATACGGAGGCTCATGTTCGGCAAGAGATACTTCTCGGTTGCTGCTGGTGCTGCTGGCAATGGCAGCGGCCCTGGTCCTGAGGAGGTGGCGCACGTGGACGCGCTCTTCACGCTGGTGAACTACATGTACAGCTTCTCCGTTTCAGATTACATCCCTGCTGCGTGGACGTGGATGATTGCTGGCCTCGATCTCGACGGCCAAAAGAAGGCTGCTAAGAGCGTAATGAAGACTATAAACAGATTGCATGATCCCATCATAGAAGAGAGGATCCATGAGTGGGATGGTCTTCGCAAATGCGGTGATAAGGTCGTTTGACGAAATACAAGCACGACAGCGGTAAGATATGTTAATATTTACTATGCCGCATTCCCAATAGTATTAACTTTAAATTGCCTTATTTCTGGACAGTAAATTTCTAGGGGTTTTATTTCCTTTTTTATAACTAACCTTTCATGCATGGTGGTAGAAAATTATGCCGTGTCACTTGTTATTCACTATGTTAATATAACTGTTTCATGTTCAGGAGATAATGTATGCAACTGTCGACAATCCATCAAACGCGGTTGAGTGGGCACTTGCGGAGATGATGAACCAACCGGAGGTCATGCACAAAGCAATGGACGAGCTGAACACTGTTGTTGGCAAGGACAGGCTCGTCCAAGAATCTGACATCCCTCACCTCAACTATCTGAAAGCGTGCATACGGGAGGCCTTCCGCTTGCACCCCTACCACGCTTTCAACCCACCCCACGTCGCCATGGAAGACGCCGTCGTTTCTGGCTACTTCATTCCCAAGGGCAGCCATGTCCTTCTGAGCCGGGTGGGTCTTGGCTGGAACTCAGACGTCTGGGATGCTCCTCTCCAATTCCGGCCAGAGCGACACCTGATGATGAACGAGCATGTGGTTCTCACTTCTCACCGAGCTGGACCTTAGGTTCATCTCGTTCAGCGCAGGTAGGAGGGGATGCCCAGGGGTGTCACTTGGCAGCTCCGTTACAATGATGCTCTTCGCAAGGCTTCTGCAAGGGTTCACATGGACCAAGCCTCCTGGCGTTCGTGCAATCAAGCTCAAGGAATCCACTACAAGTCTCACACTAGCTGAGCCACTCTTCTTACAAGCTCAGCCTCGTTTGCCGGTGCATCTTTATGCATCTGTTTAGTCACCATCGTCTGGAGAGAGTTAGGGATGGGAATGGGTCGGGTTGACCCTGGTTAGTTGACCCGATCCACAAAAGTAATAAGTCAATAGGTCAAGGGGTTGGCATCAAAGTCTAAAATAGGTCGATATAGGTTCGGGACCCACTACTATAGAATGGACTTGTTGTCCCGGGCGGTAACGACCTTTTGTCCCGATTACCGCGCCGGGACAATGATCCCAGGACTAAAGGTGGAACCTTCAGTCCCGGGTCATCGAGCCGGGACTAAAGAGGGACCTTTAGTCCCGGTTGGTGTTACCAACCGGGACTAAAGGCCCTCCAGCCGAGCAAACCTGGCCGCACCCTTTAGTCCTGGTTGGTAACCCCAACCGGGACTAAAGGTTCCTTTTCTTTTTCTTTTTTTTTTTTGTTTAATTTGTTTTTAGTTCAGTTACACATATTTGTTTAATATATAATATGTTTTTATGTACGTATTCTACGCTGCTAATATAAATACACGCACGCATATAATTACATCTAATTCTCATCTCGAGCATTATTATATTCGAATAAAGTATGAAACTATATATATTATAGATATATATGTATATATACAACACTTTCATAATCTTGTTCTCGAAAATAACGATATCAATAAATATTTAATTTACATCATTAGTTCCTTAGATCAAAGTAGAACTCGCCGTTGGGATTTAGCACTTTTTCTAGAAGATATCCTGCTATTGACTCTTGAACTGCTTTCAGATGGTCTTTTTGCATGACCCTTCGTTTCAACCATTCAGTCTTGCATTTGAAATAAAAGGAAAAGTATTAATACATATATATATATTCATTTAAAAATAAATAAAAAATTGATATATACGTACTCTGAGGACATCTGTAGGAGTTCTTCTTATGTATACAGTGATAAATTCACAAACGTAGTATCCACACAAGTTATTACCTGGTTCCTGCCGAAAACACCACTGTACGAGAAGAAGATTATTCTCATCATCTCACACGTAAATTGAAGTACGATATAGTAATTAAACACGTGGGGAAGTATATATAGTACAACTTACTGGTATTTCAACTACATTAAGTGGTGCCTTGCAATCCTTGCGGTGTTGCCGAATAAACTTTTCCAAACCCAGTGCGACCAATAATGTACGATCGTTAATAAATTATGACAAAGTCTATTCAATAATAGCTGTGCGCGAGAGATCGAAATTACCCCTGGATAATGTCTATCATATCTTGATATAGTGCTCGCTCTTTTCTCAATGAGTCCAAGATTACTAACTGACTTGAGTTTAACTCAATGACAATGAGTATCTAGTGAAACTTGCATTGGTTTATACACACACGTACATGCATATAAGTTGTATTGATATTACATAAAATGTGTAGACTACATTATTATTAACACTTACTCAAAGTTGTACGGAAAAAGTATTGTTGTCTTGTCGTGCTGCTTCACGAAGAACTTCATGATATTCGTCTGTGCTTCAGATACCCAGTGGTCCTTGACAATAATATTGGTTTTGAATACGATATAAGGATCAATGAAGCCAACACTAGTGTCTTGTATTCTTTGGAGCTCTGACATCTAGAATCTATATATAAATATAAGTTACATGTGAGGATAATTATATACACGTACGCATGGAAGTGAGTTTATTAAATAAAAGTAAGAATCACTTACAAACAAAAGGAGATAATGATTGATTTGTCCAGAGCGTCCAAGTGGAATAGTTGATGCAATTCTTTGAAACTAATATGTAAGATGTCATCTCCACAGAAGTAATGATGGTCTCTAAATCTGACAAAGATCCACTGCTCACCCCTGCCACACGCCTGCATGTATCACTTGTTGAGCAAGTACATTTGCATACCCAATTTATTCAGAGTCGTAGGGTTGTACAGACTTTTGCCAAATTTATAAGTCTTCTAGGTATCAACTTATAGGTTCTGGATTGGAGCTTTGCCTGTCACTTGATCCAAGGTTAAACCGGTTTGTTCAAAAAAATCATTAAGGTCTTGAACCGACACTTCTCCAGAGTTGCCTGGTCGATAGACTTCTATGTTGAAACCATATTGATTAGCAACAACAAGATTTTGTATTGGTTGCTTCTGTTGTCCGAGCTGTGGGACATCCTTCCCTGATGCTCTTTTCCTTTTTCTTATGTGCATCATGTGACTTTACGAGGGAGCGGTCATAGTCTGATAGTGGCGGTGGCTTACGAACTTCAAGCATCTTTTTCTTGTGAGCTTCGACCTTCTGCCTCAGCTGATCTCGTGGTATGTAAAAGTACGACTTCTCCTTAAGCTTCGCTTGTCTCTGCTTTTGGATATCTATAAAAAAAATTTGGCTGAAAATTACTTGCCAGTGTCTGGGTCTAGACTTCCCCCATGAGCGTAGAACCAATTCTTCGCGCATTGAGACCAGTTCTTCTATATTGTTTCAGGTATGATTCCCTTGGCAGTAATCTTTGCTTCTATGTTCTGCCACTTGGGAATAGCACTCCTATAACCACCTGATCCCATGCGATGATGGTATTGCTTCTGTCGAGCATTCTGTTGATTCCTCATCACACGTTCCTCACTCTCTTGAGATGTCTTGTATTGTATGAAGTCATCCCAATGGGACTCCAACTTGACAAACGCCTTAGCATTGAAATTCGGCGTTTCATTCTTCAAGATAAACTTTTTATACAATGTCTTCTTCCAACTCTGTAACAATGTTGCCATCTTCTTCATTGTCCAATCCCTCACTAGCTCCTTCAAAGCATCATCTGCTTGTAATGTGAAATGCTGAGTGATATCTCTCCAAGCTAGGTTCTTGTCACGATCAGATACAAAACTAACATTAGGAGCGAATATCTTCTGCTTCCATTCATGAGCACTAACTGGGATCCTATCCCTTATAATGAACCCACATTGATTGACATATGTCTGAGCATGTGGTCCCAATGGTTTGCCGGTGTCGGTGTCAAATTCTGATATTATGAAACGGCCCTCTAATGGCTTTTTTGGCCCTCGGACTTTCCTACTCTTGCCGGTGGTTGATGTAGATCCAGAGACCGGCTACATGAGTAGAAACACAACGATTAACAACAAATATACGTACGCATGCATCTATAAGAGATGATAGATAATCGAATATACCTCGCTAGTATTTTCTTGCGCGACAATTTGTTGATCTTCAACCATCGGCATATTCAGGATATCCTCATAATTAGCAAAGTACTGACTCGTGTCATCCACATTGGTGCCGACGTTGATAATATTCGCCATTATGTCATCATTCAAGTTATCATCCGGAGCAGCCATTTGTATCTTCAAGATAACACATAGATAGAATTACTATGGCACATAACATAAGTACATGTGATAACACATATAGAATTACTAAATCCAATTAAATATAATAACACATGGAAATAATTAAGTACATGTATATATACACATAGAAATAATTAAGTACATATATATGTATCAATATAGAATCTCTAGATAGAATTAATTACTAAATCTAATTAAACCTAACATATATACTATACATAGATAGAATTACTAAATCAAAATTAAATCTAACACATATAGAGAGAGATAGAATAATAATTACTAAATATATCAAAAACTATAATAAAAACTATCTAAAAACTATCTAAATAAAGTACTAATTAAATTTTAATACATTTAATCTAATTAACATATATCAAAAACTATCTAAAAACTAAGAATAATAAACTACTAATTAAATTTTAATACATTTAAATCTAACATATATATCAAACACTACCTAAAAAACTATCTAAAAAACTATCTAAAAAGTATCTAAAAAACTATCTAAAACAGGCTAGCCGGCCATGCATGGCGGCTGGGCGTGCTGGCCGGCCACGGGGCCGAGCAGAGCCGCACGAGGATGACGTACGGCGGAGATTCGATGGCTGCCGGGCGGGGCTCGACGACGACGGCGGCGCGGGCGCGGCAGAGACAACGAGATCGAGGCCGAGCGGGGGTAGACGATCGACGACGGCGGCGCGGGCGCGACAGAGACGACGAGGATGTTGTAGATCGAAAAGTAGAAGATGAACCAGTCGATATATATAGGCCGGGACCCTTTAGTCCCGGCTGGTAACCCAAACTGGGAATAAAGGTCCAACCCTTTAGTCCCGGCTCGGCTTACCAGCCGGAACTAAAGGATCTTTAGTCTCGGTTGGTGTTATCAACCGGGACTAAAGGTATCTTCTATGCGGCCATAATATGTTTGTATATTCCCATTTGGATCTGTGCCATCTATGCGAACACCACTATTTTGATTGGTGCTTCTTTTATCTTGGGCAACTGTGTAAACAATGTTAAGAACCCATTGGACTTCAAATATATACTGTCAAGGTCATCAAAATAATGTGTGCATGCATTATATCCTTTGTTTGTCTGACCTGAAAGATTACTTAAAGCAGGCTAATCATTGATTGTTAAGAACAACATTGCTCGTAGGTCAAAGTGTTCTTGTTTGTACTCATCCCAGACACGTACACCTGGTTTGTTCCATAAAACTAGAAGTTCTTCAACTAATGACTTCAGATAGACATCAATGTCGTTGCCAGGTTGCCTCGAACCTTGGATGAGGATCGGCATCATAATGAACTTCCGCTTCATGCATAACCATGGAGGAAGGTTGTAGATACATAGAGTAATTGGCCAAGTGCTATGACTAGTGCTCTGCTCCCCAAAAGGATTTATACCATCTGTACTTAAGGCGAACCTTAAGTTTCTAGCCTCATTTGCAAACTCTGGAAATTCCCTGTCTATCGGTCTCCACTGGGACCCATCAGCTGGGTGTCTCAGCATATTGTCTACCTTACGGTCTTCTTTATGCCACCGCAATAACTTTGCATGGTCTTTATTTCTGAACAAACATTTTAAGTGTGGTATTATAGGAGCATACCAAAAAACCTTAGCAGGGATTTTCTTTCTAGGACGTTGTTCACCCTCAACGTCACTAGGATCATCGCGCCTGATCTTATACCACGCTGCTTTACATACCGGGCATTCATCCAAATTCTCGTATTCATTACCATGGTAGAGGATGTAGTCATTAGGACATGCATGTATCTTCTAGATTTTTAATCCCAAAGGGCAGACAACCTTTTTTTGCTTCGTACGTAGTGGTGGGCAATTCATTTGGCTTCGGAAGCATCTTCTTTATGAGGTTCAATAAATTCCTAAATGCCTTGTCGGATATACCATTCTTTGCCTTCCACTGTAGCAATTCCAGTGTTGTACCTAGCTTTTTTTGCCCCTCTTCGGCCGTCGGGTATAGCAACTTCCTATGATCCTCAAGCATGCGCTCGAACTTAACTTTCTCTTTTTCACTTTCGTATTCTTGTTGTGCATCACGAATGGCATTGCCAAGAGCATCACCGAGATCATCTTCTGCCGCTACCTCTTCTTCATCTCTCCCCATTGTAGTATCATCAAAGGCACCATACTGAGCAATAATGTCATCAATGTCTAAATCTTCTCCTTCACCTTCTTCCATCATGACCCCGCTTTCTCCATGCTTAGTCCAACATATAGTTTAACATGAAACCTGACTTAAGCAAATGTGAATGAAGACTCATTGAGCTTGAATATTCCTTTAAATTCTTACATATGGCACATGGACAGCACATGAAACCATTCCGCTTATTTGCCTCGGCCACACCTAAGAAATAGTGTACGCCCTCAATAAAGTCTTAGGAGCGGCGATCGGCATTGTACATCCAATGGCGTGACATAATCTGCATTATACGACAAATTATGAAAACCTTGAACATAATTAAGTATTTTATTACACAACATAAATGACACACACACGGTTGATTAATTAACTAAGCCTGGCTACAACGTAAGCAATCCCAACTATCACTAAACAAACTAAAACTACAATGCACTTCAGTAACATAATTATTTCATGATCATACGCAACTAAAACAGACAAATCATTCTTCTGTTGAATATCAATAAGCTTCTCCTGCTGGCTCACTGCCTCATCATCAGCAGCCGCTACCTCAAGCGCACTCAAATTCTGCACGTATGTAGCATAATCTTCCTCCCAGTACCAACCATCGCATCTATTGCCCTCCCACTGAAATTAAAGCCAAAAAATATTTAATCAAAAATATTCAAAAAAAGCAGGTCAATTAGCCATAATAATAAAATGCGTAAGAAACTCACATCGCGATCCGGGCACTTGTAGAAAATACGACCCTTGTTGGGTCCCTGTCTCTTGACTCGGTACTCCATCACAATCTTCTGCTTACACTTGCCGCAGATAATGAGAGGGAGTTCTGGCCTCAGTCGTTTCGCAACCGAACGAGAGGCCGAGGATCCGATACCAGTTGTCATCTACTTTCTATACTTATTTTTGCAAACTAGTGTAAATTTCATATTTTCTAAAATGATATATTTAAACAAAACTAGTACGGATTTCACATATTTCAATAAATAACCATCCGTACTAGTTGACCTTGCTTACGTGATCATCTCAGCGAGTATTTCTCCACCGGACGGCACTGTACTTGGCTAAGGAAGAGCTTCGATTCTACGAGGAAGGCAACACGGTCTTCCATGACCGTTGCCGCTCTCCCTCGTAGAATCAAAGCTCCTCCTTGATGACCGTTACCGCTCGACAGAGAACATGCTCGCCGAGCTGAACACGGTCCGCAAGTTCAACCAGTACGGATTTTCTACAATTTTCTAACTATTTTCTAAGTTTTTCATTTCATGGAAAAATTAATTCTAAAAAATAAAAGACATGATTTCTAAGTATTTGATTTCAAGGAAAAAATAATTCTAAGTGACCTGCTCGATATCGGCGAGCTCGCGGGCGTTTAGGTTACGAGGATAGTAACATTTGTAGATGACATTTGTAGGTCTGAAGTTATCAAATATCCATCAAATTATAGCTCGAAAACATGTTTCAATAAATAACCATCCGTACTAGTTGACCTTGCTTACGTGATCATCTCGGCCAGCATTTCTCCACCGGACGGCACCGTACTTGGCCAAGGAAGAGCTCCGATTCTACGAGAAAGGGAATACGGTCTTCCACGACCGTTGCCGCTCTCCCTCGTAGAATCAAAACTCCTCCTTCACGTCCGTTACCGCTCGGCAGCGAACATGTTGGCCGAGCTGAACACGGTCCGCAAGTTCAACTAGTACGGATTTTCTACAATTTTCTAACTATTTTCTAAGTTTTACATTTCATGGAAAAATTAATTGTAAGATCACGTAAGCCGCCGGGGACGAGGATGGCACGTGCTCCAGCGAGGACGGGCGAGGCGTGATTTTGATGAACTAATTTAACTTTTGTTTATCCAAACATATATGCAAATCATCATGTGATTTTAAGCTAAAAATGACATATAAAATCATAATAAAGTCCAACATATAAAGTTACACATGCATCTACATTGCAAAATGAGACAAGCTACTGATAAAACATAAGAGGATTAAGTTTGTTACCTCCAAAATCGAAGAGCAACACCAATGGAGGGGGAGAGAGCAAGAACAACAGCAAGCTGAATAACAGAGGCAGTGAGTTTGAATGGAATGGCTCGGGGAGGAAGAAATGAGCTGGATTATAGGCCGGGATAATTAGTCCCGGTTAGGGGGCCAAACCAGGACTAAAGATTAATCTTTATTCTCGGGGCATCACCCAAACCGGGACTAAAACCTTTAGTCCCGGTTGGTAATACTAGCCGAGACTAAAGATCCCTGCCCCGCGGACGACCGTTGGGCAGGGACCTTTAGTCCCGGTTGGTATTACCAACCGGGACTAAAGGGTCCTTTAGTCCCGGGGGCAAAAAAATGCCGAGGCTAATGCTAAATTGGGACATCGTTCTAAAGTCTGTTCTCTAGTAGTGACCTATTGACCAAATGAGTATGATAGATCGAACCACTAGTCATATGATGTTTTTTTCTTTAATTTGTTAGCCTTCTTTATTGTTGTTTCGAATAAAGACAGTTGGTCATAACTTGTAAGCGTCTATGCTTGGAAGTACATTGGGGATATCATATTTGAAAGTGAAAAGTAGATAAAAATTAAAATCATGGTACACTTACAAACATATTTAATTTGATGCATTACTAATTCCCTTAATATGTTATGATGATACTTTTCAGTCTTGTATCTCAGTCTTTCAAGACGTGTTGATAGTATTCATGTCCCATAATAATAGAAAAAAATTGTCTCAACCCATATTACCCATTAGACTAATGAGGCCATGGGTTGTTGACCCATGGTCCATAAAATTGGCCTTGAGGCCACCGGACCGAGCCGTCCCATTCCTATCCCTAGGAGATCGAGACTGTCATGGAGCAGCTTTATGCAGTATATTATATTCTTGCATAAGTCCCGTTCATGTTAGGGGAACGCACGCACCGGCTTCATCACTAGGACTGTTGCAACGGCATGAAGAAAACAAGAAGTGAATCTTTCAAGTTTGTCCTGTGCTAGAAACATCCGCTATGCGGTTCCTTTTTTCTTTTGGATGGCCAAATAATGTTGGAATGGAGTTAAGTTAGACACCTTCGGCTTTGATTTAAGTTGACGTAATAAGTGGTATGATTATCTTGGTCACGTGGGATGAAGCCGCATATTTATTCTTTTATATAAAAAGAATACTCCTGCACAAGTTGTCATGATATCTTTACGTGATCATGTATATCCTTTGAAAATGGGTGAAGTGTGTTAGTGTCAATAATCTTGCATTGTGTGCTTATAGTTTATTACTACTTTGTCAGTTTTTCCTTGGCGTGTGTGGTCATGGGTTTATGATGGTCGTCTAAGTCCAATGAAAATGGTGAAGATATGCTGGTATTAATAATCTTGTGTGCTTAATTATGATTTGTTAGTTTGTCAGTTCGTGTACGTTGTTGTCCAGTTGTGTTTGCACGATCACTTGTTTATGCAGAAGTACTGTGTCCATGGCTATCTGCAAAATACATTAGAGGTGGATGGAGCACGGAGGGGAATAAGGTGGCAGCTGGGATTGTGGGTGGTGGGTGTAGCACCCGATTTTAAGAATAAAACCAGATACACATCATATATGAGCCTATGAAGTCAAATTTCACATATACCTACAAATAAGGGTAATATCAATAGACAATGCTCAATATATAATGTACTTAGTATAAAGAATATAACCTTAGAGAGCAAACAGCGGAAAGACAACTCCGATCTTCGGGTGAAGACTCCAATTCCATAGGAACAACTGACTAGTTGATTACAAACCTAATTCCTCTAAACTTTAGCAATCTGGTACCCATCTAGGATTTTTCTAAAGATTTAAAAAAATAAAGCAAGCGTAAGTACATGTTGTACTCAACAAATATAACATGAGGTTCATGAGGCTCAAAAAACTGACACTAGTTTAACTGCGATTAGCTTTTAATGAGTCATCTTTTAGCAATTGGGTGGCAACAAGTTTAATCACAAGCCAATATAAACACATGATCAGATAAACATGAATAATGAATAGCATAAACAGTAATAATTAATGAGCATCTTTATCATCAGTATCATCAGTGTTCATCATCTATTCTGTAAGGGTCCAAGGCCGTCCGTGACCGTGAGCACGGCTAATATACCAGTTTTACACTCTGCAGAGGTCGTACACTTTCACTGTGAGTCGTGATTTACCCTTTCGCCTGAGGTAGCTAATCTCTTGACCCACTTTCAAGGAATGTCGGTAGGATTCACTATGAAGCCTTTCAAAGGTTCATCTAACAAGTTAGGGCCATTAGATTCACTCGACATACAGATGTAGAGCCCCCTTCCCGATGGCACAATGACACGCAGCCTATACACAAGGAGACAGAGGCCGCACTATACCCGATTCGGTAAGCCTTTCTTACGCTAATAAAGGTAACATCTAACAAGCTAGAAAAAGGTCCTCCTGCTGAGCTAAAGCTAGAGCCATGTAGCCCTCACAGCTGTACTGTAAGTCCCGGATGTTCATTTATAGATAAATCCTTAGGGAGAGGAATCTAGAGCACCATAGAAATAGCCCAATGCTCTAGCCCCCTGGTTCCATGTTGCTAAAAAGTATCTTTTAGTGTTTATTGCATATACCATTAGTCAAGTTACAAGATCATAGTTTTAGTTGAGCACTAGCATCATACTAGCCAATGTAGTAACCCAAAGGTGTCAAGGAATCCAGGATATCAATTAGCTAGAAAAATTACCACAGTTGCCAAGGTAGACACATACAGCATGAATTAAATGATTAAAGGTGTATAGGACAACAAGAAAGATCCCATGATATACTTGCCTTAAAACACCAATCCTTCGATAAACTTTAATCTTCAACGTCCTTCTTCTTCTTCTTCTTAATCACCACGTATATCTCACCGACTGGACATGATCATAAAGCACCACACAAGCATCCATGCAATCATACACGAAGCAAACAATAGAACTAAATCAGAATAGTACATCAAACATATGAAATAGCAGGTAAAAAGGTTTCAAAAATGTTCTACACGTTGCTACAAACACACAGACGCGAAAAAGACTCTAATCAGAGCTATAACGAAGAAGTTATGAATTAAACAAGATTTCCTTTAATAAAATAATAGATTAAATCTAACCTCAAATTCCAAAAGTTGAAAACATGTTTAACAGTAGCTTGAATATGTAGATTACGCAATTACGAATCTAACGCAACTTGAACGGGTCAAATCGGAGTTAAAACAGAGAAAATATGAGCAAAACAAAATCAATGGCAATTTTGTAATTATTTTGAACTCATTTTTAGTTTGAAAATAAAAGAAAACGAATAAAAACTTCTGTATGGACTTGGCGTCGTTTTTAGGAAAACACGGGGGTCAAAACATAAAAACTAGGGCAAAATTACCCACCGAAGAGGTATCTTCTAATCTAGGCTGTTGATCTCAGATCGTGTGGTGCAGATCAAATCAAGGAACGGGGATCGCCGGAGCGGCGCTGTGCGCGGTGGCGCCATGGCTAGGGAGCAGAGGACCTCGCTGGAGTTCACAGAGACGGCCCTAGAGGCCACGGTTAGACTCGGGGATGGCATGGGAAGAAAGAGGGAAGCACAACAAACTCACCACGACGCTTTACACGGTCGGAGACGACACAGAGGTGACACGAGGCTTGGCGGGGCGGACGACGAGCACGGCGGCTATGGTTACGAGCTTGGCGCGGTGATTCAGCGACTTGGCTATGGCTCTAAGGCTAGGGATGGAAGTGGCACGGTGCGGGGCTCGGCTTTTATGAGGCGGGGTGGTGTGGGGTGCACGGCACGACGTGAAGTCGTGGCGGTGGTGGATTTCCTCGGTGGCGGAGTCCGCTTCGGCTACGATGGAGGTAGGGATGACACCGACAAGTGGGTCCCACTAGTCCGCAAGGCAAGAAGGCGGGGCTAGGATGATAGCAATGTAGAGCAAGGGAGGCGCTCTACGTGGATGGGCCTGGAGGGGAGCTGGGCCTCGGGGTGGAGCAGGCCTGCGCGGCTTGGCTGCTGGGCCGAATAGAGGGGAGAGGGAGAGAGAGTTTTTCTTTTCTATTTTGTTTTCAAAACCAAAGTCAATTATGAACCAAATGCAAATTCAAATAGAGTTTCAAATATACTTTTCAATTCAAATAAAAGTGAGCAAATTTTGGTAAGTTTTCCAAAAATAAATTTTACAACTTTTTAAATTCTTTTATTTTCTAATTTTCTTTTATTTTATTTCAAAGCCATTTTCAAATTCATTTTCAAAAGCATTTTAAACCATTTTGAATTTTAATCAAAACCACTCAACCAAATAAATCAAATGCACCGGCATGTATGCACAACCATGTTGGTACTTGTCACACCCCAAAATTTCTGATTTTGGGTTGTGCATAGAAAACACTAAATAAAATAAATTATTTTAATATTTGGATAAAATTTACCAAGTTTAGTTTGAGCTAGCGCAAATTTAGTTAAAGGAAAAATGTGAATTGTCAAAGTTTTCTAATTTTGAAGGGTGTTTGGATGATGTGATTTTGCTTGTTGCTTCTTTGTGTGTTGAGAGTGAGCAAAGTCTTTAAAATGCGTTAGTAGGTCAATTTTTCTTCTCCGGCACGTCTTTATCTTTTTCTACAATCAAATTCTTTGTTTCTCGGCTCAAGTTTCCGTTGGGAGCTTCCGAAAATCTTTTCTTTGTAGTGCAAATCACTCCTTTCAGTTCCTCGTCCGTCAATCAATCTCTATAAACTTCTCGGGAATTTTTCTAGCTTTATCTAGAACTTGTTTCTATTTGTCTGTGAGTATAATTTAATTTTTAGATGCTCCAAATTATCTTATCATAAGCTCCAAATACTTTATTTGGGTTCCTCATGTTCCATAATGTCTATGGGAATTTTCCCTGAATTTTTAGGGCTTTTGGAGTATGTTTCGCGGCTTAAATAATAATTCTAGACTTTTCTGAAATTATTTTATCCATGAAATTAATTAATTCTGAAAATAATAAATCTCTCATTTTTCCCAACGCTCAAAGTCCATGTGCAATAATCCTAATAAATCCTAAAGGCCCATGCATTTATTTACTAATGAGCTTTAATGATTATTTAAGCCCATTAGTAAATGTGAAGGGTGCAACATCAATTAGTACCATATTGCTAGTTGATGTAGATGTGGAGAGTTTTTCTTTCTATATATATGTGTACCAACCCCTTGAGCAAAGCACACCAAAACTACCATAAGGGGAGCCCCTAGTTTGGGAAATCCCTCGTGTAGAAAATTAGAATTTTCTCTCTTTCAATCATGCCACCGTCGGCCTGCTCCGATGACTCTTCCGACAAGTCGCCGCCATCGCATGGTACCTCTCTTCGTTCTCTACGTCTTAGCATCCTTGTTTTTTTATCAATCCGCCGCCGTACGACCGTTTTCCCTTCGTTTTTTCTTTTTCCGATCGACTTTTCTAGCGAAGAGCTTCCGTGGCTGGCATCATTTTCTTCTCTGTTGGCCTCTCGCAAGCTACTGCATCACCACCGGTCGTCCATCCTCTCGCCGTCCGCATCCAGGACGCGTCCCTACTCCACAGTGCGCGCCTCCCCTAGCAAGCCAGCGCCACTGCTGCCCTATACGAGCAGAGCAGACCGGCCAAGCAGGGCAGACCGGCAACTCAGCCCTCACCGACCAAGGTCGCTGCGGGCCCTACTCCGGTGCTACTGCTGGCCGACCGCCTGGCCAAGGCACCCCTCCCTCCCCTGCCGATGCTGAGCCTCCTCGCCCCTCCCTCCCCTGCCGATGCTGAGCCTCCTCACCTCCGTGACGAACAGCAGCAGCAGTGGATGGATGGATTCCCATGGGTTAGTAACCTATGCAGTTTATCCGTTTTAAGTGGTTCAAGTTGCGTTAGATTCGTGTCATCGAGATCTACGCAATAGAGTTATTAGTTTATATGTCATACGTTTATGAATTTATTTTGTTAAAATATTAATTGTGTTTATAATTAATTAAAGGTTGTTTAATTAAAGTCGATTTAGGTTTTTCATTTCGATTCGATTGCGCGAGTTTCATCGCAACATGTGATACGTGTTCGTGACGATGTGTTCCATGTTACCTTATTATGCTTACATAATTAAATATTAATTTGATTAACATTTATTTAATAGTCTTTTTAATTAAAATCAATCTAGTTTTTAATTATGTTTCCGATCTACGCTCGCTTTGTAACGTTGTACGCTAGGCGATGACGATGTTATATACCATGTCCCGTGTTTATAGTTTTCAACACAAATATTAATTGGATTAATATTATTGCTCACACCGTTTTCCGAATTAAAAGCTAATTAGTGTTGTAACTTCGTTCTTGTTGAGTTGCGACCGTGCCGACCATAAGATACGTGCTAGCAACGACGTATGACAGTGTTACGTGCTTGTGATTTGTAAACTGAATATTCATTTAACTAATAGTATACGACTATTTTTCTAAATTAAAAGCAACATAGGTGTCACACTTCGTAGTTTATACACAAATGTTAATATAATTAATTACTAACATAATCATGTTCCTAAATTATCAATTGCTTAGCTTGAACATACGCCATACATAATTCCAACACAGGTTCCACACGTTAGTTTTTTTTAAAGATTGAAGTTTAATTTGTTTATTTATACGGCAACATTTATGAATAGAATATAACTAGGTTTAACTTGGTTTTTGAAGGAAAACATAAATTGACTAATCTGAATTAATGTCATTCATATGATTTTCTTAATTAGAATAAATCAAGCTGTGTTAGATTAGTGTCGACATGCTCTATGCAGTACTACCAATGTTTTCATGTCACATGTTTTTCTATATATAGTTGAATATTAAATTGATTAATATATATATGCAACCAATTTTATAATTAAAAACAACATAGCTAAATGTCGATCTTTCCTAAATAAACTCTAATTTGACTAATATTAATATATATGTTTGTAATTATAGTGTGGTTAGCTCAATCATGCGTCACGTATAATTTGAATAGATATTTTCACGTGTTATTTTATCTTCGCAAATTTAAAGTTTAATATGACTTAAATTAGACGGCCGTATTTATTAATAAAATATGACCGGTCATAACTCGACTTTTGAATTAAAAGATAATTTGACTAATCTAAACTAATAATTTTTCTATGGGTTTGTTAACTAAAATAAATCTAACTTACAGTTGTTCCTTTTCTTTTACAGTATAATATAGAACTCCCGGTAGTCGTTTCTTTTTAACGGTAATTCCATTATTGACATTTCTTGCGTTGTCGAAACCACAACAACGAGCCCTCCCTCCTAGTACGTTGTTTTAAAGCTTTTGGTATGATTGGTGTATTGTTCTTAATTTATTTTGCTTTCTTGTTTGTTTGTTTCTTTGTGCTTGGTGTTTGCCATGAGTAGAAGAGAACAATACGTAAGCAGTGGAGATCAGAAGTTGAGTGTGCGAAGCTGCAGAAGCTGTAGAATGGAAGATAAAGTTGAAGCTTCTCTAAGCAAGTTGCTTCGGGTGTAAAACAAGTTTAAGGCAAGTATAGCATGTGATCATCCTTGTTTCCTATTCACTTTAATTCATTAAATTCATGTTGCATGTGTCACCCTGATAGGGATTCCCTAGAATTGAACTTTTACCTTGTCACCTACGGGTTATGCATTAGGTAGCTTTGCTAGTGCTCAATTAAACCATGATCTTGTAACTTAACTAATGGTATATGCAATAAACATTAAAATATGACTTTTTAGCAACTTGGAAGCAAGGGGCTAGAGTATTTAGCTACTTTTCAAATGCTTCAGATTCCTCTCTCTAAGGACTTATCTGTATGTAATCATCCGGGACTTACAGTACAGCTATGAGGGCTATATGGCTCTGGCTTTAGCTCAGTATGAGGATCTTTTCTAGTTTGTTAGTGGTTACCTTTATTGGCGTAAGAATGGCTTGACGAATTGGGTATAGTGCGGTCTCTGTTCCCATGTGTATAGGCTGCGTGTCAATGTGCCATAGGGAAAGGGGGCTCTACATCTGTTTGCCGAGTGAATCTAATGGCCCTAACTTGTTAGACGAACCTTTGAAAGGCTTCATAGTGACCCCTGTCTGCTCACCTTGGAAGTGTTTTGTGAGTAATTAACCCGGACATATGGGTATCATGACTCACAGTGAAAGTGTACAACATCTGCAGAGTGTAAAACTGGTATATCAGCCATGCTCACGGTCACGAGCGGCCTTGGAACATTTACGGAATAGATGAACACTAAGTATTACATGTTTATGCAATTCATCATGTTTACATTGATCATGTGTTTTGCATTGGGAATTGAAACAACTTGTGGCTACTCTTAAGCTAAAATTATGACAACTGAAAGCTGAATGTTGTTAAACCTGTGTCAAGCCTTTTAAGCCTCATGAACCATGTGTTACACTTGTTGAGTACGACATATACTTACGCTTGTTTATTTTTATAATTTGGATAAAAATCTCGGATGGGTAACAGATGGCTTTGGGTATGATGACTTTCCTGAGGACTTCTAGACTTGTGGTCAACCAGTCGACGTCCCTATGAAATGTAGCTTCCGTGAGAGATCTTTTATTGTTTTTGCTATATTTATGTGATAACTCTGTCTTATTTGTGATGTAATAAACACTTGTGATGATACTATTTATAATTTATCAGCTTATGTGTGTGACTGATCTCTGGACGCACATAAGATTCTACACTCTATTTTATCCTTAAAATTGGGTGTGACAGTACTCCTTATGATAAATTTTAATATAATGAAAATATTATTTTTCCTATATTTCATATACACAAAAATTTATAAATTAATCATTTTAATCCTATTTTCAAAAGTGCAAATTTTAGGTTGTTACAGTGGGTTGGTGGATAGTGCAGCCTAGTTCGTCGAATGGAAAAGGAGGGCTGTTGAAAGATGGGTTTTGGGCCAACTAGGATAACATTGCTAGGTTAGCCGGACTGTCCAATATGATGGAAGAAAGATGTACACCATGGTCCATGGCCCATAAATATCAGTCCACCACTCTACATACATATAGTATTCTGGCAATCCCAAAACTATGATACAAACGCGCAAAAAAAAGATGCACACATCAGTAACACTAAAACGAGAATCGCCACAGATGTACAATTAGAAATGCGCTTTTGACGAGTTTGCGTAGGCCCAGGTATTAAGAAGGCTCATCTCTAATATGATTGTATTAGAGACCCGTGTTCTCAAGACATCTCTGAAGTTATAGAGACGCTTCTCTTACACACCTGTCTTTTGGAAGATAACACACATCAGAGATAGGTAAAATATTACAAATGTGTGAACTTTCCGCATGTCTCTCCTATGAGTACCGCATCAGGGACGTGCTATCTCAAACCTCACCACTAGTGCACTGTCTTGTTTTAGAGACACGTTTATTTACTACAAGTCACTAGCTACCGTCGGCACCTACGGAGCTACCTCTTTGCCGAAACTTCGATCTGCACAAGCGAGGTCTACCCATCTGGTGTCGCCACGCTGCCACACCGTGGAATCGTATCTCTCCAGTCAACCCCTCGACGATGTGTTGGCTGTTGCCACGTCCACAGTGCGCTGCTAGCCCGCCCAGCTTATCTGTACCCATGGTGTGGCCGCGTGATGATACTCCATTCGCATCGCACACTTTCTCGTGGCCGCGGGATGGTGCACTTGCAACCCATCTTAATTTGTTGGCTCATCAGCCATCATTCCCTAACATTGCACGTCTAACCTCACGAGGCCTGACATGAGCACAACCACTTGGAGCCACCTGTGCTCACATTTAGAAGGCAAGGCAGTTGTTTATCATCTCCAGATGGTAGAGGCTGGAACTTTGTTCCATTATCTAAAAATTTAGAAGCCAAGCAAGTGAGCCCTCAAGTAACATCGAACCTGCCCTTCACCATGCTCTACATCGCCATGATCGCCCTTTCCTCATCCGCACACGGCCATTCTTGCACCCTCCCACCACATCATCTGCCAGATAGTAAACGCACAAACCTATGATGATCAGTCCTTTATCTTGTTACTTTTCTAAATGAGCTCCACAAGTTGATTAAAGTTATACCTATGATATATTATTTAGTGTGCAAGCAATGTTTAGTTCAGTCAGTGGTTCATCATCATTCAACCAGTATTGTTTTTAGTGGGTGATTCATCAGTCAAGCATTGTTCAATGTTCAGTGGGTGGTTCATCAGTGAAGTCATGTTCAGTTCTAAACGGGTGTACAATAAAGAATGATTTAGTGGAACTTTGCTGTGATACTCCTAAATAATTGTGAGCCGTTCATTTAATTAAATCGTAAGGTTAGGATCATCTATTACTTCCTAAGAGGTAATAGTTAAAAATATATAATATATTTAATTTTAAATTTGTAAAATATAATACATAAGGAAAGTTTTAGGTAAAAAATCCTTTTATAGATCTAATTGATGCATGCATGAATTATTGGATATCCTAGATCTTTTTGTTTTGCAATTTTGGACATGATATAATTTAATTGCATACATTGCTGATCTTTTTCTTTTCTGCATGTAACATTACTTTCCAAATCCACATGATAGCATCATGGAAAACCTAAAAGGAAGTGTCTGAGAGCTTCTCTAGTAAGACCCATACTTAGCCCTCAAAACCAAATTTGAGGGCTGAAGCAAAAAAAAAATCAACTCCAGCAGCTAGGGACCTCAAATTTGACGCCCTAAATCTTCCCCTCGACCCTCATCCCCAGGGCTCTGGAGGGCGCCCCTTCTCTACCATTGTTTCAGCCCCCCTAACATCTGATGGTGCCTTCTCGTCAGTGCGTCTTCACGACAGAAGCCCGCACGGTGCTATCCTCCACGCCTGGCGCTGTGGCTGCGTGGGCGGCGCCCCTACCTAGCGCAGCGGCCGAAACCCTCCTTACTCGGTAGTGGAGCTCCTCCCTACCAGACACAGTGGCCACGTGGGTGGCGCCGCTGCCCGATGCAGCAACCAAAGTCGAATACATATTATACTTCTATACCAGAAAATGTAACAACATAAATGTATTGGAAGTACTCCTTCTATTCCAAATTATGAGGCGTTTGAATTTTCTAGACACATTGATTTTATTATGCATCTAGACGTAGCGTATATCTAAGTACGTAGCAAAAGCTATGTTTCTAGAAAAGTCAAATTTAGAATGAAGAGGGTACTGTTGATGGTCACTAAACACCCAATTTGACCATCAACATTCCACCCAAATCAAGGTAAAACAACATCACATGTGCCATATTATGTTTAAAATTCACTTAGTTCTACTTGTACTTGGAAATTTTATTTGTATGCAGGAAAAATCACGGCCCTGTTCACTTATCTTATAATTCGTACTTTTCAGCTTATTTTTTCAGCCATAACAGTGTTTTTCTCTCACAACCAATCAGCCAGAACAGTGTTTCGGCTTGTTTTTTTAGCGAAACGAATAGGGTACACAAAAATGGACAAATGACGTGCATAGGAGGCAATTTGACTATCAACATTCCACCCAAATCAAGGTAAAACAACATTACTTGTGCCATTAATCTAAGTGGACCTCCGAATTTGTCTGAGTATTGTTTTATTGTCTTTTGGGCCATGTATCATGTTGGAGTCCATTAGGGATGCGTCTAGGTGTCCTTGACACCCCTAATAGAATATATTCTATAGTTGTTGCCCAAGTTAGGGTTTAAATTTTGCTTAGATTAATCTATGATGAACAATTCTCGTTCATTAGTTTATGAGACCCCAACTTCTAGTGTTTAATCTAATTTCAGTAATATTTACAGATTGTGTCTTTCTTGTTCTTGCTTGTGTTCTTGATTCGTAGGCAACGATAAGCCTTTATGGCAGGGTCAACAGGATAGTGCATGGTTGATAACCAAAGGAGATGTGGTATTGTGATTGCAGGATTCCGGTCTTTGTGATCAGACGCCTAATCATGTGTCTTAAGTCTGCACAAAATCGAGAGTTACCTTAACCTGATGAAAGATGGAGCACCCTAGTTCCCATCAATTTGACTTAGTACTGTAGTTAGAATTGCATTATTTTCTAAATGGAGGGAGTACATAGCAAAGGGATACAACAAAAATGATACTTATTCAACTCTGGCCATATAATTTTTACTTGAAGAAAACCATTCTTTGGGTGTTTTTTGAAATGAAATGTTGATTCATTCATAATTACTCTTTTCTGGCATATGTCACTCAGCACAATTGTGTCCACTAGTTCACTAGTTCAACAAAGGGTTTAGTATGATTGAAGAAAAAGAAATTACCTTCTTAGCTTTTGACATGTCGCTTGAAGGATTGGAACAAAATGACCGGAGAGGGATGATTGGGAGCTGACAAAAAATTCTTCGCCTAGAAAAAACATGACATATACCCTCTTAATGAAACACGTGCAACAAGCACATTCGCGAAGAAAATGTATCATATATCCCGATCCAACTAAACGCGTATGCTTCTTTCCTACTCGGCTACTCCCACCCCGTTAAGGTGACATATGCCAACTATAGTAACTTGCTCACCCTAGGATCGATTATTGGTATAGCGCACTGAGAAGTAAAGCGTGAAAAGCATCTCACTAAATTACTACTTCTTCATCGCGTAATAAACGAACGTCTCCGAGTATATATCATCTAGTAGAAAGAATAAACACGGCTAAGCTCTGGCAACTAGCCGAAGGGCGGCGGTGGTGGCGGACGTGGTGACCACGGCAAGAAGAAAGAACACGCCCCTAGGTCCACGTCTGAGGGCACTCCGATGCGGAAAGGGCGGTGCAGGAACTGTGGCATCTATGGCCACTGGAAGGAAGACTGCAAGCGGCCGCCGAGAAAGGAACGCAAGGAGGAGGCTCATCACGCGTAGGCTAACATCGAACATGCCGCACTGCTCTTGGCAACGGTGAACGCCGTGCGTGTTCAACTGCGCGACGTCAAGTCGTCGGAGAGGTGCATGACGCGCCAGGTTGTGCATCTCAACGAGAAGAAGGTTCATCCCGGTGACTGCGATGAAGATTGTGATGTCTAGGTCCTCGATACGGGGGCCAGCAATCACATGACGGGGCGACGCAAGGCGCTCGTGTCGCTGGACACGTCGATGCGTGGCACGGTGCGCTTCAGCGATGGATCGCTCGTCGAGATCGAGGGCATCGAATCGGTGATGCTCCAAGCCAAAAAAACGGGGCACAAGGTACTCATAGAAGTTTACTATATTCCTAAACTAAAAAGTAACATTGTTAGCTTGGGTCAACTTGAGGAGGGTGGCTGCAAGGTTGTGATTGAAGATGGTTTTTGCAATGTGTTTGATGTCGAGCGCTCACTGCTAGCCAGAGCGCCGAGGGTTAAGAACCGATTGTATTTGCTTAAAACCCAGCTTGTTGCACCTGTTTGTTTAGTGGCAAAGGTTGATGATGTGGCTTGGCTTTGGCATGGGAGATATGGCCATCTGAATTTTCGGGCTCTTCGGGAGCTTGGAGTAAAAGAGATGGTGGATGGCATGCCATTGATTGATAGGATAGAAGAATTATGTGATGGATGTGCACTTGGCAAACAACAATGTCACCCATTTCCACAGGTGGCGAGTTACAGAGCTGACAAGCAGCTGGATCTGTTCCATGCAGATCTTTGTGGACAGATCAGACCCAAAACACCAGGTGGTAAGAGTTTCTTTCTGCTCATGGTTGATGATTACAGTCGATATATGTGGATTGAGCTCCTGGCAACAAAAGATGAAGCTTTCAGGTGTTTCAAAAGGGTGAAGGCACTTGCTGAAACTGAACACGGTGGCAAGCTGCGTGCGTTCTGGAGTGATAGAGGTGGAGAATTCAATTCAATCGAGTTTAGAGAATATTGTGATGAGCATGGTGTCAAGCACTTCACTACCACTCCCTATACACCACAGCAGAACGAGGTTGTTGAAAGGAGAAACTGTACTGTGGTAGCGATGGCGAGGTGTTTACTAAAAAGCAAGAATGTTCCTAGATAATTCTGGGGTGAAGCAGTGTCCACAGCAGTGTATCTGTTGAACCATGCCCCAACCAAGAGTCTGCAAGGGAGGACACCCTATGAAGCTTGGCACAACCGAAAGCCCAAGGTGCAACATTTGCGTACCTTTGGTTATGTAGCTCATGTCAAGAAAGTCAGGCCTGGGATTAGCAAACTATCTGACAGGTCGACTAAAATGGTTTTCATCGGCTATGAAACTAGGACTAAGGGCTACAAAGTTTATGATCCAGTAGCCAAGAAACTCCACATATCCAGAGATGTGGTGTTTGAAGAAAATCGAGCTTGGTTGTGGAATGAAGGAGCTCGAAGCGAACCAGCAGTTCCTACTTTTGATGTTGAGTATTTCTCTGTTGTCGGAAGTGGAACAGTAACTGAAGATGCAGAACAGGCAGCAGGCACTTCAGCTGGTCCCGTGTTTCAGGAGCAAGGATCGCCCTCCCAAGATCAGTGGGCTATCAACGATGACTCAAGTGCTGCATCAAATCAGTTAACACCCCCAGGCAGTCCAGCAGTGCAAGAAGTTGAGTTTGCAGCTCCACCTACAGGAGAATCTATCGACTCAGAAGGAGTGCCATTGAGGTATCGAACTCTGAGTAATTTGAATGACACAACTGATGAGATTGGTGATTTTGAGTACAGTGGAGTATGCTATCTTGCAGCAGAGGAACCTAGGAGTGTTGAGGCAGCATTGAGTGAGAATTGTTGGAGAAAAGCCATGGAAGCCGAGATGGAATCCATCCAGGCAAGCAAAACTTGGGAGCTATCAGTGTTACTAGCAGGCCACCGAGCTATTGGTCTTAAATGGGTGTTCATAGTAAAGAAAGACCCAGAAGGAAATGTGGTCAAGCACAAAGCTCGGTTGGTAGCAAAAGGGTATGCATAGCGTGAGGGGGTGGATTTTGATGAAGTATTTGCTCCAGTGGCAAGAATAGAAATAGTGAGGCTGTTAATTGCGTTGGCTGCACAGAAGGGTTGGCAAGTGCACCACATGGATGTCAAGTCGGCATTTTTGAATGGTGATTTGAGGGAGGAGGTGTATGTTCAGCAACCTCCAGGTTTTGTTGTCAAAGGAAGCAGTGATACAGTCCTAAAACTGAAAAAGGCCCTATATGGGTTGCGTGAGGCTCCAAGAGCATGGAATGCTAAGTTGGACAGTGAACTGTTGAGGCTTGGCTTTGTGAAAAATCCACTTGAACATGCTGTTTATAGAAGATCAAACCAAGATGGTTTCCTTCTAGTGGGAGTTTATGTTGATGATCTGATAATCACAGGTTCAAGTAAAGCAAACATAGAACAGTTCAAGAAGGAGATGATGGGCAGGTTCAGTATGAGTGACTTAGGACTGCTCAGTTATTATTTGGGAATTCAAGTTGATCAACAGGTAGGAATAACAAGTTGTGTCAGAGCTCATATACTCTGAAGATCCTAGAACAAGCTGGCATGAAGGGTTGCAATTCTTGTGCTGTTCCGATGGAGAACAGACTGAAGCTAAGTAAGAATGACAAAACACCTTCTGTTGACAAAACCAAATATAGGAGCATAATTGGGAGCCTAAGGTATTTGGTCAACACTAGACCAGATATTGCATATGCTGTGGGCATTGTCAGCAGATACATGGAGGAGCCAAAAGCAAGTCACTGGGCAGCTGTCAAACAAATATTGAGGTATTTGTCACGTACAGTGCACTTTGGCTATGTTTACAAGAGGCAGGGCTCAACTGAACTGGTTGGTTTCAGTGATAGTGATCTGGCTGGGGATGTAGATGACAGGAAAAGCACCAGTGGATCAGTGTTCCTATTGGGGACAAGCTTGGTGACTTGGGCATCTCAGAAGCAAAGGGTGGTAGCATTATCATCCTGTGAAGCTGAGTATATAGCTAGTGCCAATGCAGCTTGTCAAGGCATATGGCTCAGCCGGTTGCTCGGTGAACTACTAGGCATTCAGGCACCAATGGTGAGGCTCCTGGTTGACAACAAATCAGCAATTGCGTTGAGCAAGAACCCTATACACCATGACAGAAGTAAGCATATCGACACGAGGTACCATTTCATCAAAGACTGTGTCGATAGAGGTGAAGTCAACATTGAGCATGTGGGGACAACTGAACAACTGGCAGACATACTGACCAAGGCGCTCGGGCGTTTCAGGTTTGTGGAGCTTCGTCAGCAGCTAGGTGTAGTAGATGTGCAGCGGGATTAGGGGGTGAAATGTTGAACTCGTCAATCCCGTGCACACCTGAACCATGATGTAAATAGTTTAGTTGCATGAGCACGTTTACATTATCAAGTTAGCTAGCTGTTGCATGTAATCAATCGGTGTAAACAGCCAAAACCGTGCTGCGTTCACGGTGCGGTCTAGGAACTCTCTCGCCACGCCACGTATGAAACGTTCCCGCGCTTCAGGCGGGCACGACGCAGCGTGAGCGGGCGTGGCGGGGATCTCGGATCGTGGATCAGTAGCACCGAAATAAATCAAAGAAAGCAAGCCAGAAAAGGTCGCGACATTGTGCGACGCAAAACTACTCTCCCGTGTTCCCATTCGCGTTCCTGTGCGACGTCGTGAGCGGAGAGAGTGATCGTCGGCCATTGCCGATCGCCGTCGGCGCAGCCATTCGGGCAGCCGGCGCCAACAAGGTGACACATGCCAACTATAGTAACTTGCTCACCCTAGGATCGATTATAGGTATAGGGCACTGAGAAGTAAAGCGTGAAAAGCATCTCACTAAATTGCTACTTCTTCATCACGTAATAAACGAACGTCTCCGAGTATATATCATCTAGTAGAAAGAAGAAACAAGGCTAAGCTCTGGTAACTAGCAAGACACTCCAAGGTGTTACTGACGGAGACGCAAGTGCAGGGCTGGAAAGAAAAAACTAACTACCTCGCTCAAGCCATCACAGGGAATTATGGTTACCCCTAGAAACGAAACAAGCAAGAGCTAGTAAAAGGTATGACAGCAAGTCAGCTAAGAGCCAAAGCACTAGTACAGAGAAAATGGGACAGCAACAGGTTTAGTTGCATGAGGACAATCAAAGTAGCACAGAATAAATGAGCTCTCGTATGACTAGACAAACATCTACCTAACTAGCAGGTAACCTTCGCACGGACAACAGTAAACGGTGGAGGGGGGGGGGGGGGGGGGGGGGGGGGGGGGGAAAAAGTGATTACTGTTTCTTATCGGGTCGGGTACTGTTCATCGTGTTTCGTTACTGTTCATATACTGTGATCTGAGCCTGCGCGCGACGGATAAACAGTATCTGCGATGGGACACCCTCAAATTTAAAGTTTTAGTATAGATGCAAGGAACCATGCAAGAAAAATGTGATTAAATGATGGAAATAAGAGACACAACACTATAGCATGAAAATGATATTGCAGAAGCACTGAATCATCCTTGCCTAGTAGCTTCTGGCTGCTGCTTTGAATCGAGCACAATAAAAACCTGACGATGGTACCGAGCTCCTGTCCCTGCACTACTGTCGGTCGCTGTTGTTGAAATGAAGAAGTTGGAGCTGCCAAGCACCGAAAAATTTTGGACAGCTAAAGAAACACACGAACTTGGACACGGATCAAGGACAAGTATCTAATCTCAGACCACCTGCTTTACAGGGCAAAGAGAGAGAGAGCAGCGAGCGAACTGGACACGGATCAAGAAGCAATTATTTATGTATCTAGAAACACCAAAAACATCTTATAATTTAAAATAGACGGGGTGTTACGAGCAAGAAACAGTGTATTGTTCTCTAATTGGGCTTCGGTCCGAGGGCATTTGGGTCTCAGCCTGGTTGTACGGTCCAATCCTGGCATGTGCGTGCCGCTCGACATGGTTATTAGCCGCCTAGCTGTCTCTGTGAACGGACTTATAACCAAATTACGTAACCAAGTCTAACCACGTTTGGATCCTTGGAATTTAATTCATTCTAATAATTATAATTTAGCCACAGATTAATTAAGCTAATATATTTATATATAGAATATATTTGTATATTATTGTTGGCCATACAAGTGAGATACTTATATGTCGCATTTATACTGTAAGGAAGCGAGTTAAAGAGTATGCTATAAGTTGGAGAGTAGTAATATAGCATGATGATCTATAGAATCAATTTTTATCTCTCCTCCTATGAATTTGAAATAAGTTTATAGTTGTGGAATGTCAAATTCCAAGCCAAATAGCCTAATCCACGACATTCCATAACTTTCCCAGCTCACAAATAAGCCTATCTCAAATTCATAGGATGGGAGATGGAAATAGATTCCATAAATCACTATGCTATAATTCTACTCTTCAACTTATAGCAGTCTTCAACTCACTTTCCTACAATAGAAATGCAACATATAAGTACATCCCTTGTATGCCTAACAATAAATATATAAATATATTTCATATACAACTATATTAGCTTAATTAATCTATGTCTAAATTATAATTATTAGAATGAATTCAATTCGAGCATCAAACAGGCCCTAAGAGAAATCGTTTTTCTCGAGGACCCAATTTCCGGTCCAGCTTAGTTAGAGCATAACAGGGAGTAGCTAGGTTTAGAAGAAGCGAGGCTGGCTCTCCACTGATCAAAGGATTCAAGGATGTCCTGCCGCGTGTTTAGGGTCTGTTTGGTTTCCATAAGTCAGGTGACTGAAAACTAGTAACTTATAAGTCATGCATGTTTGGTTGTAGATGACTTATAAGCTCATTAAAGGTGTGGGCTCCATGCAGAAAAGGGTGACTTATAAATTTTAAGCAGGGGTGAACCAACTTAAAACTTATAAGGAGGGGTGACTTATAAGTTGGTGGTGTTTAGCAAAATAAGTTACTTATTTCATTTTTTAACTTATAAGTAGGTGACTTAGTTGAAAGCTACTAGAAGAACGTAGAAGGTGACCAGTTAGCTACAACAACGGGATTATATAATAGAATATAGGTAACTGTTGACACGTGATCACGTGCAATGTGTGCACGAGCGTGGACGGGTGTACCCCGGCGTACGACAAGGCGTTGCCCGACATTAGCTGGTTCGGTGCTCCGTTGGTTTGGTTAACTATACGCATCCACGCGCAGGAGGGAGAGTGATGCAAGGCCAATGTCGTTCGTGTGGCTGCGGCATGACGACCTGAATAAGAAAGGATAGCCTTGTTGCTGTCCACATTAAACACGAGTTGCAACTGCTGTGCCCTCCTGATCAATTGCAAAGGGGCATCGGCCGAGCAGGAAAGAAGACGAGATCAAGCTGGTGACGGAAGGATAGAATGACCACAGAACACGTGATTATTGTCGGACCATCGCTGTCGATTATTTTGTAACCGGCAGTGACAGTGTATCACTGCTAATTTGATCGTGGCTTTAACTGATATGATATTACAATAGGTAGTAATAGGTGGGTTAGAACTGTCGATTTATGGCTACAACCGGTGGTGATAAGCAGTGTACTATCAGTAACGGTTCATGGCTACAACCGACGGTGATAGTCTGGTTCGTGCTTGAATCGCCAATAATGATAGGATATTTTACACAAAACATTATAACTTTTCATATTCGGTTGTATCAAGATAAACATTATATCAAAATTATAGAGTTCAAAGAGATCTAAAACTTTGTAGTTATCAACTTTTTAATTTGAAAAGTTTTACATGTCTAAATATGCAATGTAAGATCTCAGATCCGATTTGAGATGCTTAACAATGTTGAATGAAGATAAAGTCACTGTCAAAGTTGTAGTATTCGATGAGAACTGCAACTTTGCAATTAACAACCTTTTCATTGGAGATCGTTTAGAGTGTCACATATATAATAATATAAGATTCATAATTATGTAGATAAAAGAATAGCATCAATTGTATCGACACATATGTCGCGTAGCTCATCTGCTCTAGACGCTCGAGAGAGAGCAAAAGTTGAGATCATGAGCATGAATCCTAGAAATTGATATTTCTGATTTTTTATCACTTTATCACTAGCGGGAGTCAAGGAGTGGATATCAAAGAACAGAACTTGATCATAAAAAAACTTAGTCCTTCTATCATGAAATACTCCCTCCATTCCATAATGATAAACATATTTTGTATAGACAAAAAAGGTTAAATTTTAAAAACTTTAACTATTAATCAGTCAAAGTATATACAAATTTATGACACAATTTTGTATCAAGAAACTTGTATTCAAAGTTCCTGTAAAATGATATTCGTTCGTCAGTGACAACATATTATAAGAGATATTGAGGATTAAATTCTATTTTATTCAGTTTTTTCTGATCAAAATACGCTTATTATTCCGGGATCAAAATAAGTCATATCATCCTAAGTTTGACATAGTTTGTAGAAAAGAACAGTAATATTTGTAATACCATGTGTGCTTCATTTACATACATGTGGAATTTGTTTTCATAATTTACCTCCTTGATGACACGGTAGATGTTAATACTCTTTTCTACAAACTTGATCAAACTTAAAGTGGTCTTATTTAGGACAACAAAAAATCCATAATATTTTAGGAGTAAGCGTTGTCAGATCAAACTTAAAGTTCCTGCCTCTATTAATTAGAGTCGTTGTCTGCAAAAATCAATTTTCTTGTAGTGAAAGGTCAATTTTCTTTTCTAAATGGATTTATTGTTCAGCATGATTAGTCTTGATTCAATCCATAAAAAAACTTGATATGACATCAAATGAGTAATACAATTAATTCCTTATGGATTTTGCTTAATTGCAAAATTAGGGCTTAAAATGATCAATTCTTGTCACCTTCTCATACAGCAACATTGTTTCATTAACATCTCTTGACCTAGAAGTTCAGTTCACTTAATTTTAGTTGTGTTAGTTCGGGAATTTTACTAGTTTATTCTAAAAAAGTTTACCAAGGCCTATCTGTTAGAATAATAATCAATCTAGTTTTCAAACCATGGTTTATTTTAATTAGGTTTTATATAAATGATGAAGGAAGTGTTAAATTTATTTTTATTTAGCTTTCACAATTATTGAAACCCATCTAGTTGTCTTAATGTGAACTAGTACTACACCAAGATTGGTCATATGTTCACCAAGTTGGACACATACAATAAGTCACTAGGGCTTGCAATAATATAGAAAAAAAATTCGACTCGCGGGGGTATGACAGTCCCTGGGCATTATGCTTAAGAAGAAGACATTCTCACGCAGGTCGAGAAAACCCTTGAACCTCTACCCCACCCATACATAGCGGCACAACAGCTCCCATGAGACTGGGCTGGCCTTAGACCTGTGCTTTGGCGTAGGGCAGAGGAGGGATTTTTTTCAACGCGCAGATAAACTACGTCTCCTCCGGCCATCAAATCCATCCCCGAGGGGTTCGAACTCTGACTGGCAGAGTGCAAAGCGCACAACCAGACCAACTGGTCTAGCGTTCGCTTGTACCTTGCAATAATATGAGCGCATTGAAAACCTAGTTGTGACATATTACAAAATTAACATAACATTTTTCATGCTTGAACTATTTTTCATCCACAACCAAAGTTATTGGTAAAAGGTATGGTGCAACAATATCACCCAACAGTTAATTTTCGGGCTTCTGTGTATGATAGTCAGGGGGCTACAACACATCGAACATTAGATTTTGCTCTTAGGAAATGGGGAACAACAACTTATTAGTGTTCTAGTATTGGACCATATGACCCAAATGTTCTAGTTAATATGGTGGGATTAGGCCTCACAACAGCAAGCGTGACAACTTTTTCAACTGATATGCAGAATTAGGAGCTTTCTTGCCTTAGGTGCTTACGGATTTTTTTGTTTCTTGGTTTTTACCCATAAATAATGACATAAGCCCCGACAGATAGATTATAGCCCTGCTACTTTGTCACGCCCTAGAAAACTCACCAAAAATCCAATTTAATGTATCAATGTTAACTTGGAGCTGTTTAATCATCTAAATCTAGCCTCCACTGCACATATAGAAGTGATCTACTCTACAAACATTTTTAAATGCCGGTATTTGCATATTATGTGCCGAGGTACAAGAACGTGCCAATCACTTGTGTCCACAAAGATCAAATAGTGAGTTAGGTGTAAGGCTGATGTCAGAAGAATCTACTGAGTGTTACATTGAGATCCTTCCAAATGTCCTTGGTTCTCTCATCCTCGTCTCCCCTCTTTCTTGTGTAGACCTTTCCCCTTGCTGCATGTGCTCTTAGATATCACATTCTAGCCTTTGTGAAAGTAGAGAGGCAAACAACAAATCGATGGGAGTCTTAATTAGTCTGCTAGGTTGGTCTTTTCTTCTCATTGTTAAAATAGTGCGCTATAGCTTTTTTTTCATATAGGTCTACTGCTACGATATTGCCAACTGTTTCGCTATTGCCGCTAATAACACTCTGGCTTCCACCACTATTTGGTTTAGTCATAAAATATTTTTGGCACTACGAATGCTAACCAAGGCAAATATTTCTAGAGGACTACAATATATGCTATTTACTTAACAAAATTTGATTGTAGCCGTGAGGATGTTGATTAATTAATTTAGTGAATGTTATGTAATAGACATGGAGACATGTTACTCTAGAACTTGTACATGTATTTGAGTATTTGTGTTTATGAAATTTTCTTTAGTTAAATGTTTGTATGGATGTATTGTATTTCACATTTTCACATTGTTTACTGTGAACACTAAATGAAATAGCTTCGTTTGTATCTGCTATATATTTTCTGGAGAAGGCCAGCGTTAAATGCATGCTTTATCCTGCTGTTATTTAAAACATTATAATCGTTTAAGGAATTCCAAATCAGACCGATCAAAATGGCTAACAGCAACATGGAGCCAATCCAAGCAGGTAGGGTAGAGAGGGTCTTCATCAAGAGGAGTACTATATAATATGCTCCCCTATGGCTCACCAACAGCATAACAAGAGCATCAACACAAACTTGCAGCCATACCCAAATACCGCAGACTGAGCTGAACACAGATCCATGTACTTCCCAACACAAATATATATGATGAGCTCCAACGCATCATCAAGCATGGCACTAGCACCTAGCCATGCACATGCCGTCACTCCATTAACAGTACTTTGCACCTTTCTTGCCCTAGCTTTATTATTTCTCTACCGAACCAAAGCAACGTCATCCAAGAAAACACAGCTGCACCAGCTGCCGCCAGGTCCGGCTGGGTTGCCTATCATCGGCAGCCTGCACTGTGTGGTGTCAAAGAGGCCGGTGTTCCGATGGATCCATGGCCTTCTCAAGCACATGCACACCAACATCCTATGCCTCCGCTTTGGAGCTATCCATGTCGTAGTAGTTGCCTGCCCAGAGATAGCCCGTGAGGTTTTCAGAAAGAATGACGCAGTCTTCGCGTCTCGCCCCCTAACATCCGCCACTGAATTGTTCAGCTTCGGGTACAAGGGCTCCATCCTGTCGCCGCAC
The DNA here is from genome assembly GCF_019320115.1 of Miscanthus floridulus. Taxonomy (NCBI): domain Eukaryota; kingdom Viridiplantae; phylum Streptophyta; class Magnoliopsida; order Poales; family Poaceae; genus Miscanthus; species Miscanthus floridulus. The sequence continues at coordinate 51,618,042 of NC_089580.1, read as the reverse complement.
GGGGAGCAGTGGAAGAAGATGAGGCGGGTGATCACCTCCGATATCCTCTCCGCGTCGATGGAGCGGCGTCTACAGCGCCAGCGAGCGGAGGAGGCCGACCACCTCATCAGGTTCGTCTACAACCAGTGCAACACCTCAGATAACAGCGCCGTCAATGTGCGTCATGTAGCCCAGCATTTCTGCGGCAACATGATACGGAGGCTCGTGTTCGGCAAGAGACGCTTCTCGGTTGCTGCTGGTGCTGCTGGCAATGGCAGTGGCCCTGGTCCTGAGGAGGTGGCGCACGTGGACGCGCTCTTCACGCTGTTGAACCACATGTACAGCTTCTCCGTTTCAGATTACATCCCTGCTGCGTGGACGTGGATGATTGCTGGCCTCGATCTTGACGGCCAAAAGAAGGTTGCCAAGAGCGTAATGAAGACTATAAACAGATTGCATGATCCCATCATACAAGAGAGGATCCATGAGTGGGATGGTCTTCGCAAATGCGGTGACAAGAGAGAGGCCAGAGATTTTCTTGACGTGCTAGTTTCTCTTCAGGATTCACAAGGGCGACGTTTTTTGTCGTTTGACGAAATACAAGCACAGACAGCGGTAAGATATGTTAATATTTACTATGCCGCATTCCCAATAGTATTAACTTTAAATTGCCTTATTTCTAGACAGTAAATTTCTAGGGGTTTTATTTCCTTTTTTATAACTAACCATTCATGCATGGTGGTAGAAAATTATGCCGTGTCACTTGTTATTCACTATGTTAATATAACTGTTTCATGTTCAGGAGATAATGTATGCAACTGTCGACAATCCATCAAACGCGGTTGAGTGGGCACTTGCGGAGATGATGAACCAACCGGAGGTCATGCACAAAGCAATGGACGAGCTGAACACTGTTGTTGGCAAGGACAGGCTCGTCCAAGAATCTGACATCCCTCACCTCAACTATCTGAAAGCGTGCATACGGGAGGCCTTCCGCTTGCACCCCTACCACGCTTTCAACCCACCCCACGTCGCCATGGAAGACGCCGTCGTTTCTGGCTACTTCATTCCCAAGGGCAGCCATGTCCTTCTGAGCCGGGTGGGTCTTGGCCGGAACTCAGACGTCTGGGATGCTCCTCTCCAATTCCGGCCAGAGCGACACCTGATGATGAAAGAGCATGTGGTTCTCACCGAGCTGGACCTTAGGTTCGTCTCGTTCAGCGCAGGTAGGAGGGGATGCCCAGGGGTGTCACTTGGCAGCTCCGTTACAATGATGCTCTTCGCAAGGCTTCTGCAAGGGTTCACATGGACCAAGCCTCCTGGCGTTCGTGCAATCAAGCTCAAGGAATCCACTACAAGTCTCACACTAGCTGAGCCACTCTTCTTACAAGCTCAGCCTCGTTTGCCAGTGCATCTTTATGCGTCTGTTTAGTCATCACCGTAGTCTGGAGTCTGATGGAGCGGCTCTATATATTATACTATATTCCTGCACAGTCTGCTTCAGGTCAAGGCAACGCAACTGGCTTTGATTCGTCAGTGGGCACTGTTAAAACGGCACAAAGAAAACAAGGAGCGGATCTTCAAAGTTTGTCGTGTGCTAGAAACGGCCGCTATGCAGCTTCTCTTCGGATGCTTGGCCGAATAATGGTAGAATTGAGTAAAAAAAAATATTCAGGCACGAAGATATATTATTTATGTGATCATGCATGCATATATATCCTGTGAAAGTCGGTGAAGTATATATGTTAGTGTCAATGATCTTACACTGCGTGCTTATATAGTTTACTAGCTAGTTTTTGGGTTGTTTCATGGCGTGTGCGTGGTATTGGTAAACCTCTGTTTATGGTCGTGTACGGCGTGTACGTTAATGAAATAAATGGGTGAAGATATGCTAGTATTAATAATCTTTGTGTGCACGATCACTTGCTTACGCAGCAGTATTGTACTCTTCCATCTCCATGTCCGTCCGCGAAATACATGTAGACGTGGATTGAGGGTGGTGCAGCGTAGTCAGATATGTGTGTATAGCAGGTGACTCATGGAAGCACGCGCCTGGCCTCCATTGGCCACCAACACGCGGTCCTGACGTACGGCGCCACTCTCGCTCTCAGTCTCAGGACGATCATCACAAGACGCCCTCCATTAGCCATATATTCATCCATCCATGTGGACCATTGGTTTGCTTGTCTCCAACGAATGCATCCATCCACGGGAGGACCAACCACTTGAATGAAATTTGGACAGCATGCGCGTGCGATCTCGTCGGGTACTGAAGTAGCGTCCACGCCATCTGCACTGCACTCCATGCGCGAGCGCCCAAAAGAACTCATCTGCCACCTCATGATCTGCTTTGTGGCCAGACCTTCCTTGTCCGCGTCGCGCCGCATATATTGAATCCCAGCGAGCCATCCCACAAGCACTGTACTGTGCCTGCCGACCAGCATTGCTGCCGCGGCTGCCTCGGCATGGCGGCGCCGGTGGAGATCGGCGCGCAGGGCACGGTGGGCTCGCTGGTGCTCCGAGAGGTAGAGTACTTCCGGAGGATGGAGGTCGCCGGCGGCCACGGCAAGAAGAGCAGCAGCAAGGTCGTTGCAGCCAGCGGCGGCGGCGGCAGCCCCCGGAGCAACGGCAAGAAGCCCAAGAAGAAGAAGGGTGCCGCGGCAGGCAATGGTGGGTCCTTCTTGCCGAGGATGTGCTCGTCGGCGGAGGTCGCCGAGGACCCCGGCAGCGGCCGGAGGGAGCGGCCCTCCAGGGTCCGCTACCGGCCTCTGGGCGACGACGGAGACGCTCTGCCTCAGCTGGACTAGCTGATTAGAGGGATGATATGCTGCATTATTATTCTGTATCAGATTCAGATCCGGAGAAATCTGTGCCAATATTAGGTACAGTAGATGAGAAAATCAGAAAAGTATTTATGTTATGACTGGTTTGACTCGTATCCATATTATGTAGTTTGATTTGATTGTCTGTGTTTCAGACTCGTATCTATTTTGCTATCCATTGACAGAACTGTATTGCTTCACAATCCGAGCCAAATTTGGTTCACTTTGAATGTATTGCTCTTGTTCCATTGCATTCTCCACTACAGGGAGGACGGAGGATGCACTGCTTTCTTCCATTAACCAACCCTGCATTTGGATAATGCGATTTCTTGCTTGATTGTTTGAAGCAGCAGCGTTGGCTCTCCGGAACCATGAAAATGGTCTCTTGCATCACAGATAGTCAAATACTCGTTATTTCCGGTGAAACTTCTAACCATTAAAACTATTTAGCTCCAAAAAAAAAAACATTAACGCCACACGTAGATTTCGGCTTGATGAAAGATACATTTATCAGATTTTAAAAACACATTCTGAGAATACTGTACAATGCATCAAACAACAGACAGTGCCCCGGGTTCCTCCAACAAAGGAATCTCTCGCACTGCGAATTGCTGCATCCACTGAAATTTAGCTGCAGCGCTGCACCTGTCTGTTGCTTCAGAATCAGATCTAACAACTTCAGATCAAAAGCAGGTCCTATCCCATGGAATATTCGAACACATGCATAGAGTATTAAATATAAACTAAAAAAATAATTAATTGCACAGATTGTGACTACTTTGCGAGACAAATCTTTTAAGCCTAATTAGGCTATGATTTGACAATGTGGGTGCTACAGTAATACATGTGCTAATGACGGATTAATTAGGTTTAATAAATCCATCTCGCGATTTACTAATGGATTCTGTAATTTGTCTTTTTATTAGTATCCGAACACCCCAAGCGACACCCCCATATGACACCCTAAAACTTTACACCCTAGAACTAAACCAGGCCTAAATATAAATCTAGCAAAAGAATACAGTTCAACATTCATTTTACTTGGATTTATCATTATAGATAGATGCTGTTTCCCGAAGTGGATGGGTGCCACAAAAAAATTCAAACAAATATTTCACTACATGTGCAGCCTTCTGAAGTTTTCTCAGTCAACAGGTTACAAACTGAAAATAGAACTTATAGTTATTTCCATAAAAAGCCTATTATTTTTTTCAAGACGCGATACAACAGGCGTATGGCCATCTACATTGCGCAATAGTTGGATGGACTGAGTTCTAAATATGAGGTGCATGGACATATGTCCCTGTGCATTATGGAGTGCTTAATACAATAAGGATCTACAAACCCATATGAGGGAGAATACCAGCTACGAAACAGTCCAACCATGATTCATGGTTATAACTCTGAAGAAAGAACGTACTGTCCCATATCGAAGGCAATTAGACACAACATGTATAACTTAATCTTTCAACATACTTTCCTTTTCCATGTGATTTTAAAATATTCGAATAAATCATGTTTGCATTCAGTTTTTCTCAACAGAAAATGTGATGTTAACCTAACCCATGCAAGAATTGCTAATCCTGAATGAACTATACTGAACTCACAAGTAACAGGTTCACATGAGATGCGGACCTTGTAACCTACTACTTCATGTCGAATTTGTTTCTTTCCTACTAATTTTGCTACATTCTGCTATATATTCAGCCCTATCAAGAATCAATTCAACAACTGCTGCACCATAGTTTTTAACTACTGACAAGCAGAAAACACAAGAAAAATGCTGTATATCTACATGCGCTACATCACTCGGTAGAGAATTCAAACAGCATCATATGCCTGTACTTCTCACCAGGGTGAAAGACAACTGAGGGAAAATTAGGTTGATTAACAGCATTCGGGAAACCTTGCGTCTCGAGGCAGAGGCCAGCATGCTTTCCATAGACCGCACCTCCTTTGCCCACGATGCCATGAAGAAAATTTCCAGTGTAGAACTGCACTCCAGGTGCATCAGCCCAAATGTCTAGGGCCCTCGAACTAGACGGGTCTACCACTTTTGCCACATGTCGCAGACCTGACCTCACTTCACTGGAGTCAAGCATGTAATTATGATCATAACCACCAGGGACCTGATCAATTCTGCTTCCAATTCTGTTCCCAGTCAGAAAATCAAAGGGAGTGCCACTTACTGGCATGAACTCGCCTGTAGGTATTGAGGTTTGATCTACTGGAGTTATCTGAGAGCCCCATATCTGGACCGAATGTGAAAGCACATCTCCTGAGTCATGGCCTGCCAGGTTCCAATAGGTGTGCTGTGCTAAACTGATGGGTGTGGCCTTGTTCAATGGTATGGCTTCCATCTCAAGTTTCAGTGTTGCACTTGGAAGAAGTGAATATCTGACAGTAACAGAAACATCACCTGGGTAACCTGTTTTTCACAGCATTAGTATTCATTGAAATAAGGCATGTATATACAGTTATTTTTCATAGAAGGTAATTGTCACAGTACCTTCCTCTCCATCTCTACTATAATACTTGAAGGTAATTGAGGGCTTGTCCCCTTTGTTACATTCGGCGACTTCCCATACAGTTTTGTCAAACCCTTTAAATCCACCTGAATATGGTATTGCCCCTAGATTAGTTAATGGAACAGAAGCACAAATAATTGAAGTGATGTAGATCTCTTCTTTCTATGTGCAAACATGCATCTGTGATTCTGTATTGGATGTTAGGTGTCCCTAATACAATAGATATACCAAAATAAGAGACTGGATAATAACATACATCTAACTGACTATATAGTTCAGTAGCAGGCACCGAGAAAACAGAGCATGCCAGCACCAAGGCTGTTGTGGTCACTGAGTCTCAACTGCAGCAGTGCAACCACTTGCTTTCCCCCAGCCTTCTTTTGGTCAAAAACATCTTGTCCAGCAAGTGTTCAGTATCATGTAAAGGAGGTTCAAACTGTGCAGTTGAGTTGTAACTAGATTGATTCATTTGTACTGTTTGTCTAAAGAAATGGCAATGGCAACCCCTTACCTTGCCTCAACTGGCCCTAAGGGTAACTGTTACTCACTTACTCCTTGTGTCCCAACCCCTTAGTGGGTTCAGTTGTCATGTGCTGATGTGCATAAGTCGGGGGTAAGGGTATTGTAGCACATGGTGGCTTCCGAGATAAGTCTCCCTGTATACTTTGATTACCTATATCCTATTAGTTATTTGTTTATGATATTTGATGTTTAATGACTGGTTTTGTTCATTAATTAGCTCACTGATTTGGTATTGAGAAATTCTAGAGTGCACTTGTTAAGTCCATGCCTAGATCTATAAAGAGCAGCCAGCAGTTATTTTCATTCAGCAAGGGAAAGGAAGTATTGAGGAAACAGTATTTTGTTCCCCACAATACTATTTGTCTTTGGGTCCACTAAACCAAGTTTAATGCAAGATCATTTCACCCATGAAGCCAGTTTTGAGAGTGGCTTGCTGCTGCAGGCCACCACAAGACCAGGTTTTTCCACCATAGAAGCCAGATCATGCTTAACTCCCTCAGCTCACACAAGCACACATTAATATCAATCTCATCCCAAATTCCTTTTCTCCTGTCCTGACAGTGTGGCTGCTGGTTGTTGGCATCATTGTACCACTTGGGTAGTCCATGACAGTAACTTGCAATATTATCAATGCATAGGTGATAGTCAAAATTAGTGTGTACCTGTCTTATCCTATGAGAGAGCAGCAATGTATTTAATGAGAAATGGGAAATTTACAGTGTGGACATTGAAAGTTTTATATCATATGACTACAATTAATAGCTTAGCAATAACAAAATATCCCCATTGAAAGCTTTGTACAAACTACACAATGTGGATATTTATTAGCCTTTGTTGTACAATGAATACCATATGCAGTTACATCCCAATTTGTCAAAGTCATTTAGTACCAGGGTTGTTATCAGGCATTTTTCATTATTATTTATATTTGCATGTTTAAATAACTTTTAAATAACAATATAACATTACAGATTTTCCTTACCATGAAGGGTGTTAGGTGGGTTGTTGATACTCAGATTGTAATGCACCCCATTTAGAGTGAACTTTCCATCCTTGATTCTATTTGCAACTCGACCAAGAATGCAGCCAAAGTAAGGTGAGGTTCCATTCTGATCAAAGAGACTCTAACTGTTAGCACCAAAGCAATTCTTGATCGCTGAGATATACGTAAATAACGATCTACAAACTGCAGATAAACAACAGCCACAGTTGTGAAGCTAATCCCTGAAGGGAAAAATGTACATTAAAATATAAGGGCAAACCAGAAAAGGAATGCAAACCTAAATTAGGAATAAATCCATTTCACACCCACTATGCTTTCGTGAAAATCCGCATAACCCCTGAACTATAAAACTGGATAACCTACCACCTATGGCTGCTTTTGAAGGTCATTTTGAAGTTTAGGGGGATCCAAAGGAGTTCTGCGGAATAACAATCCCAGCCGACAAGAATCAGTTCTCCAAATAGTTTTCATTCCAGAAACTGTACTTTTCAAAAAAAAAAAAAAAAAAGTAAGAGGGCATACCCAGCACTGAAAACTACCACATTAGGTGGACTCCAGGCCTCTAGGGAAGGGAATTCCTAGGCAACCTTGTGTTTGATTATTTTGCAAGGAGGCTGATTCGAACCCAGGACCTCGAGGACATAAGTGGAGACAACCATTGTGCCTAGCCCACCCTTGATAAAACTTTTCAACAGAGTACTTGATGAAAAAAGGTACTCCCTCTATTCCATTATAGTTCAATTTGGCCTTGTCTAAGTCTAACTTTGACCAAGTTTTTAAAAAGAATATTAAAATCTACAAGTTCAAATAAAGGCTCTACCAAGATCTTGGGAAATTTAATGAAACTAATTTGATATTCTAGACGTTGATGTATTTTTCTATAAAATTGGTCAAAGTTAAACAAGTTTGACTTAGAACAAAGCTAAAATGATCTATAATTTGGAACAAATAGAGTATTGCTTTCTTAGTAAAGAGAGAACAATATGTTAAAAAATGCTCTCTGACCACATCAGTGAAACCTAAAACTGTCAACAAGAGGGTTAGGAGGGCTTCATTTTGTTAAATGCGGTGGTGTGTGGCTGCGTGCACTGGAAGAATAAGTAAAATGGCAGCATGAGATGTTATGGGCAGCCAACTGTGCTCTTTGGGCTGGTTCGGCACTGTAGCAGGAATGTATTGTAGCGCCAGGCCTGTAGCACTGCCTCCCTCAGGTTTAGGGTTAGTTAGAGATAAGATTTGGTAGTATTAGATTGGATCTCTTTCTTACGAGTCAAGTAGAAACTCCATATATAAGGAAAGGAGATGTATCAATTAAAGGCAAGCAAGAAACAATCAATGTAGCCCCCCTCTTGTGTTCGACTGTTCATTCCTCTCATCTTTGACAGTTTGATCTAGACCTCATCTCCAACAAAGCCGACTCCACCCAACCATCTTTCCTGTGGTTTATCCCATCATGGGCACGCCAGCCATGACATGTGGATAGCGGGTGGTCAGCATGCAATTTAAGCGAACTGCTCAAAGAGATGTAATGTATTGCTTCAATTTTGTTATTAATTAGGAGTCGAGGAACACAGCACCACACAGTAATCCAGATATCCATAAAATTAAGACTACAACACTTAAAAGTAATATGAGTTAGTTTGCAAATGAAAAACTGAAGTTACAGCATTTGAAAAGTAAGATAAAAACAAAAAAGGTTAATATTAATGGACAGTGCACTTGCAAAGTACTCCCTCGAGTCAAAAAATACTTGGCCATTTTGGACATTACATAGTCTTTGATGTGTACCTTGGATCACTATTTTGTATTTTGATATATTTATAGAATCCAATAAATTTATGAGAATATGTAAGTATTTTTAAGACAATATATACATATATGATTTTTCACATTTCCAAGCAAAATAGTTTTAAACATATTGATAGTCAAAGTTTTGAAAGTTTGACTAACTCTTATCCAAAAGGTAAGCATTTGTAAACCAGACAGAGTAGGTCTAACTTCTAAGGTGGTTCAGTGGTAGAAAAGGATGTCAACCAAACTTCAGAATTCAGCACCCATACTAATTCCTGGATCCTATCATCAAGCAATGAAAAAGCATTTACTTCTATACCAGGTATACTAAATGCTGACTCTTGGCTAGCGGTGCCAGCTGGCCAACATAATGCAGTTTGGCAAAATGTGATTCAAGCTGAAAAAAGGTGAAGTTTGTGGCAGAGGCACACAGCCACAATCTTCCACCTGTTGTTTCTAAAGTAAGTGCTGGAACACCATTTCATGCTGCCATTAGCGTGAAGTTACACTCGTACACAAGAAGGAAAGATTTTAGAAATAGGAAAACATGCAAGACAACTTAACAGTTCACTGAAATAAAACTCATGCTGCAAGCTACAGTAATGAACAATATTGAAACAAATTAAGTGTGGGGCTGAGCAATGTTTTCAAGGCGGTAAGGCGAGGCGAGGCAACTGACTACCGCCTTACGCTTAAGCGACTAAAGCTTGAGGAGAGGCGACGCCTTAAGAAATTAATTAAAAAATAAAAACAGCAGCTTAGAGCAGTAGACGAAGAAAAAAGGAAAGGAAAAAAAGAAAAAGAAAGGAGCCAAGTAAGAAGTGGGCTCGCCCAGCCCACTAGGCAGCCCATGTGCTCCTTCCCCTCCTGGGTGTGGCTTCATCGAGGTCCCTATCCCGAGTTCCCGACCCCCATCAGCGCCGCCGCTCCCCACTGCTATTCCGCCTCCGCACGACCGCATGAGTGGCTGCTCTGCTTCCCTCCGCTCCTCTCCGGATGCCCTGCTCTGCTTCCCTCTCCTCCTGATGCGCTGCTCTGCTCTGCTCTTCCCTCCGCCCCTCTGCTTCCCCTTCCTCTCTGGTCAGTGCTCTCAGATCGACAGCCGCCGCCGTCTCCCCTTCAAGATCTCCCGCGCGCTCCTCTCTCTGCGCTGAATTTCTCCCGCGCGTCTCTCTCTGCGCGCGTGCCAATTTCTCCCGCGCGCCAGCTCTCTCTGCGCACTCCTGTTTGCCGCCCAGAATCGGGCCCGTGTATGGCGCCCACCACGCACGATTTGGAACGAATCAGACGCCAAAGCGACGATTTCTGGACGCCACGGTCATAAGGCGGACGCCATACGAATCTAAGGCGAGTCGTCTGTTGTGGCGTCCCGCGTGGAGCGCCTTGGCGATTAAGCGATGACAAAGCGACGCCTTGAAAGCACTGGGGCTGAGTGTTGAATTTATTTCAATGTTATTTCCCAATTAAATGCTATGAGTTAAAACTATATGTGAAATGTAACAAATGGCACTAGTGTTCAGAGTTCAGACCCTAGGAGGTAAAACTTATCAATACCACAATGATGTCAGAGGCAAAATCATTGAACTGTTATGCAGTATTAGCGCTGTAACTTATAAGCAACACTCAGGCGAAACTAAATCAAATGAGGCATCATATTTTAAGTTTATTTTTACACTTCATACTTTTGAGCGCTCAATGTAGTTTGGCATGGCAGCACAGTTGTTAAAGTCCGTACTGAACCAAACAATGGATGCTCCAAGTTACCAAGAAAAGATGAGAGTAATGCCTTAATGTAAGAGATATTAAAGATAGAGCTTACATATACAAGGTTAAAAGCTTTTATTACTGGCAAAAATATTTTAGAGATGGCATCATAATACTGTAGTTAATAACAGTATTCAACGTTTCTATAGACATGAATAAATAAATTTTGCTGCACTTTCGCAGGAAAATAAATTATTTAAAAATTACTGCCTCATCTTCTTCTATATAGTAGTATAATATTACAAAACACACGCCATAATTGAGTAACCAACGAACCAGAAAAAAGAAGGGGCCCCAGCACATACGCAGATACATTCACACACAAGCTACCAATATGCAGCGCTTGCACGCACAAGTTGACTTTCAAAAGTCAGAAACCAATAAAATATCTCCCTTCAGACTCCTAACTCTACTCCCGCAGAGATCTCCGAGAAATGAGGCAATGCGCTAATTAATGGTTCCAAATGAAACGCATGCATCAAGAACTCACCAGGTACGGATCCAGCGAGTCGAATCCGAGCACCACATCAGCGAGAACCCCTGGGAGCAAAACGAGCAGAGCATCGTGAACCAAGAAACTCACAGCCGCTCTACAGCACAAGCAAACAGAAGGTGGGTACCAAAGAGAAGCCGCACCGTTCTTGTCCGGGACGAGGAGCGAGGTGACGGCGGCGCCGACATTGGTGAGGCGGACCCGAACGCTCCCGCCGTCTAGATCAAAGAGCTCCGGCGCAGGGGGTGGCGGCGGCGGCGCGGGCATCGGGAGGAGCAGCGGCCTGGGAGAGGCGGAGCGGAGGCGGAGCAGCGGCGTGGGGGCGGAGAAGATGGTGACGGCGGCGAGGAGGATGAGGAAGAAGGGCGGGGTGGCGCGGAGGACCCTGCTGGCCACGGGGACCGCGGGGTGAATGCGAATCTGGGAGTGGAGATCCCGGAGCCTGTTGGACGGGGGGAGGTGGTGGAGGAGCGGCTGCGGCTGCGGCTGCGGCTGCGGGCGGGTCGGGGTGCGAGGAGCCCGAGGGGAGAGCGAGTGGTGGTGGTGGTGGTGAACTCCCACCAGCTGCTCCATTTCCTCCGGCGGCCTGCCTGCCTGATTTCCCGGGGTTTTGGTTCAGCTCTGGAGCAGCAGCAGCATCTCCAGTGGCTAGGTCAGAGGTGGGCGCCGCGCCAAGGGGACGACACGACACGACGCACGACTCCAGCGTCGGTCAGGTCGGTTTATACCGACCATCAATCAAACAAGAGACGAGAGAGGGTTTATACCTTGGTCATATTTGATTATTATTTGTTTATAACTCTCCTATAGTATATGTTAAGGCCTTATTTAGATTCTAAGTTTTTTCACTCTCTCTTCATCACATCAAATCTTTGGACACATGCATAGAGTATTAAATATAGATAAAAAAATAACTAATTACACAGTTTGATTGTAAATTACGAGATGAATCTTTTGAGCCTAGTTAGACCATGATTGAACAATAATTATCAAATACAAACGAAAGTGCTACAGTGCCAAATACTGATTCTCCACCATCATCTAAACAAGGCCTAAGTGTCTGATGTTTTGTGTATGGCGTCTATGATTTTGTATTTTTGTCAGATGTTCTTAAATATATATGGACATAGCATCGGCTCTGTTCGACACGACTTATTGCTGCTGCGGCTAATTTGTTGTGAGAGAAAAACATTGTTTCATGACTGAAAAGGTATAGTTGATTCTAGCTTATAAGCTCAAGCGAACAGAACCATCGATTCTGCTTGCGACATTCATATATGTAGTCAAGAACTCAAGATAAAGTAAAAGCTAATACAGAGAGATCAATCTTCTTCCAATATCATCCAGTAGTCGCAATATTCATCATTTGAATAATTGGGGAGAGGGGGCGCCAAAACCCATAATAGGATTCGATGCACTTTTAGTCTTTTTTTTTAAAAAAAAAAGGACATGTACTGAACACAACACCAAGCTCTACTGCCAAGAGAACTTTAGATTTTGATCATATAGGTACACAACTGTTCAAGCATTCCTATATAAAAAAGCTCTGAATGCAATTTTTTTAACCATTCCATTTCCCTGATATTGATACTACTATATCCAATTCAGTGAAACACATGGACCGGCTTCGGATGATGATCCAAAACGTCAGGCCTGTTCGCTTGAACTTATCAGCCGGCTTATCAGCTAGAATCTACAGTATTTTTTTCTCACAACAAATCAGTCAAGACCAACTTATCAGCCAGTTTTAATACCAGCCGAACAGGCCCAAATAATGTACTAGTAAGTGCTAACATTCCTCTCATTCATTTTTTTTCACAGGCATTCCTAACATCCTGATATTCCTACAGTAATGTAGATCACGATGCTGGACAATCCATAACAAATCCAAAAGATCTACTTAACCAATGAAACATAGGTACTAAAAATATTAAACAAAATTTCTTCTTTCCACTTATCTATGTTTGACACACCTACTTTGCTCACACTTGTTATCTTTTTTTTATTTGCAGAAACTTCACTTATCCAAAAGAGTCAATAAAAAGTCAAAAATCACTTGCCTCGCATATTGTGCTTCCTCTTTTTACGTGTTTCATCAGCTTGAACTTCTTTATATGTACATCGACTTTGATATTTAAGCATATCTTATATACAAGCATATACCAAACCATGCCTTATTTGCAGTGTCATAAAATTGGCTGCAACTTCATAGTTTGATCCTTCAGCATAATCAACTTCAAAATGGGTGTCCCAACTGGCCAACTAGTTATTATTATTATGCTCACAAAAAGAGAGAACCTCTTGTGTTTCCTCTGTTCATTCATGGATCTACAAGCGTTACAGAGGCAGCCTGCCAGCATTTAGCGATCGAAGTTTCAGAACTGAAGACAGAACCAATCCAGCTATGACCAAGGGCTTAACAAGACCAGATAACATATGGAGACTAAATATCAACCCTCCTTGAACCTGTTCGTGTTAGAAATTTCTCAGTACTAGGTGTACGTAGATCTAGCGGGTTTAAACATCTTACTTAGGGTTCCTCTACTTCGCGCTCGCACAGTTGCGCCGTAGCCGCATGGACGCCAGTGTCGAGGGAGCTCGGCACGGTGGAGTTCAGCGTAGAGGTGGCGAGGTCCAGTGGCGATGCAGAGACGACGGTGAGGTTGGTGGTGGCTTCCCGTCACTGGCAGCACTCACTTTAGATCGGATTATGTTTAGTTTTTGGAGGATCACTGCGACTCCGGTCAACCTCGTAGTCCGAGCCCAGATCCCCATATCTCCTTTTATAGTGTTGTGCGACAAGGCCCACCAACCATATTAGGGTCAGGCGCCCCCGATCAGAGCGCAGATCCAAGGACCCAATAGGTCGTTGAGCCTATTGGTGGAGATCAACTAACATTCTCCCCTTGATCTTACTACCATCTTTCAATTTCATATCATTTACTTTTGTTCATTCCATTACAGATTAGCGCATAGAGCATGTTTCATCGTCACGGTCAATTACCGATAGATTTAACAGTTACAACACACCACTCTATTCTGAAATAGATACTTAACTTTGGTCCTTCTTTTGTCTAGAAATTATAGGTTTTCCCTTAAACCCATGCTAGCTACATGTTCTTTGAACACGTTGGGTGATAAGCCTTTTGTAAGCGAATCCACGAGTATCTTTTCGGTACTTATATGCTCAAGACTTATGACATGATCCCGGACTTTATCTTTCATAACATAATACTTTATGTCAATGTGTTTTGCAACACCACTTGACTTATTGTTGTAAGCATACTGTACTACCGGATTATTATCGCAGTATATACTTAAGTGGTCTATAGATGTCATCAACCACCTTCAAACCGGGTATGAACTTCTTTAGCCAGTTCATCTGCTCCGTTGCCTCATAACACGCTACAAACTCGGCATACATTGTGAACGATGTAGTGACGGTTTGCTTTGAGCTTTTCCATAAAATAGCTCCCCTACGAGAGTGAATACATATCCGTGGATTTTCTATCATCTCCCGCATAATCAGAATCAGAATATCCCACTATATGGAGTGAATCTAATCTTCTATACGTCGTCATGAGGCTTTTCGATCCTTGCAAATAACGCAAGACTTTCTTTACCATTTTTAGTGTTCTGTTTCAGGATTGCTCTGAAATCTGCCAAGTGACCCGGTAACAAATGTCAAGTCAGGGCGCGTACATACTTGAGCATATTGCAAGCTTCCGACAGCTGAAGCATATGGAACCACTTTCATTTGATCGATCTCATATTAGTTACTAGGGCATTGAAAATCCCTATATCTATCGCCCTTAACTATAGGAGCAGGTGTGGGACTACATTTGTGCATACTGAATTTCTTTAAGATCTTTTTATATGTATGCCTTTTGTGACAGTCGTAATACCCTTTTACTTCTATCTCGGTGAATCTCGATCCCTAAAACGAACGAAGCTTCACCAAGATCTTTCATATCAAATTTTGAGAACAAAAACTTCTTTGTCTCCAGTAGTAGACTGACATCACTACTAGCAAGTAAGATATCATCCACATACAGGACAAGGAAGATAAATTTCCCATTCTTAAACTTTGTATAGACACAATTGTCCTCTATATTCTCTTTAAACCCAAAATTCCTTATTGTCTGATCAAACTTCAAATACCACTGTCTTAAAGCTTGTTTTAATCCATAAATGGATTTCTTTAGGCGGCATCTCATTCGTTCTTTTCCTTCCATGACAACCTTTCGGTTGTGCCATGTAAACATTTTTTTCCAAGTCCCCGTTGAGAAATGTCGTCTTTACATCCATCTGATGTAATTCTAAATCGTAATATGCCACTAATGCCATTATGATTCTGAAGGAATCCTTACATGAGACTGGAGAAAAAGTCTCATTGTAATCAATCCATTCTCTTTGCGTAAAGCCTTTTGCCACAAGTCAAGCTTTATATCTCTCTATATTTCCTTGAGAGTCAAGTTTTGTTTTATATACCCATTTTACAGTCTACTATTTTGGCTCCTTTAGAAATTATTTCCATGTTCCAAACTTTATTGGCATTCATAGATTTCGTTTCATCTTTCATGGCCTCAAGCCACTTTGATGAATGATCACTTCCCATGACTTCTTCAAATGAGGTGGGATCATCCTTCATTTGAAATTTATCAGTGTTGTATACTTCATAGTCAGCAGGAATAGCTAATTTTCTAACTCTTTGAGACCTTCTAGGGGCCTCCACATTTGGCACATCTTCTGTTTGAGGCTGTTGTTGCTCCCCCTCGTGTGTGGCAATAGGTTCTATAGGATCCTGAAGATCGTCATTCATTGTTGCCATAGGCGAAATAACAATAGGTGCTGGCACCACAGTATCTTGCACTGTCGGTGCAGCGACAGCAGGTAGTGAGAAAAATAGCTCATAAATCATCGGAGTGGGCGTATACACCCGCTTCTCTTCAAAGTCAATTTCTCGAGCTACTATGCTCCTCCTCATTATTTCATTCTCTATGAAGACAGCGTGTCTCGTTTCTACAAACTTTGTATGTCTATCTAGATAGTAGAAACGAAAACTTTTTGACTTTTCTGGGTAGCCAATGAAATGGCAACCTACTGTTTTGGGATCTAGCTTCCCAATATTTGGGTTAAATACTTTAGCCTCAGTAGGACTCTTCCACACACGTAAGTGGTTTAGTGAGGGTACTCTTCCTGTCCACAACTCATACGGTGTTTTGGGCACTGACTTACTTGGTACTCTATTGAGAATATGAATGGCGGTTTTTAATACCTCCATCCACAACCTCAACGATAAGGTGGAGTAACTTATCATACTATGCACCATGTCCATCAGGGTACAATTGCGTCTTTCAGCTGTTCTATTCTGCTGAGGTTCGTCCGGTATAGAATACTGTGCTACTATGTCATTCTCCTGTAAGAACCTTACAAAAGTTCTAGGAACTTGGCCATATGGTGTATGCCGACCGTGGTACTCCCCCCACGGTCGGACCTAACTGTCTTAATCTTTAAATTGTGTTGGTTTTCAACTTCTGCCTTAAATATCTTAAATTTATCCAATGCTTCTGTTTTTTCTTTGATTAGATAAATATAGCCATAATGGGAGTAATCATCTGTGAATGTTATGAATGAATCATAACCATCCACACTCTTTACAGGAAACAGACCATAGATGTCTGTGTGAATAATCTGTATAATTCCTACGCTTCATTTGGCATCTTTTTTAATTTTCTTTACATACTTTCCTTTTATGCATTCTCTGCATTGTTCTAAATCTGAGAGCTCTAATGGAGGAAGAATATTATTCTTAACTAGTCTTTCTATTCTCCTCCTCAAAATATGGCCTTAACGACAGTGCCATAATTTCGACGACGCATCGTGAGCTCTCTTATCCACCATTTCCAGAGTAACTCTCTGTCACCAGCTGCTTTTTATCAGCTAGGTAGCATATGTCTTTGAAGAGCTAGTGAACTGACTCTTTATTCTATCGAGGTACTCAGTGACCGTGTCACACTCTGAGATTGAGCCCGCAATTACAGGCTTAATCATGTTCTTTATCACAACCAAATATTTCTTATTGGTAGTGACCCACTTCCTATGCTCAAGGTCATAAAACATCTTTTGAGATTCAAAATTCCTCTCTTTAGTTGCCCAAGCGGCATCAGCCTCGTTTGTCTCTCTCACTGGTGTCACATGATTAGTGGGACATGGTGAGGTGACTACCCAGTCCACATCAGCCAAGATAAAGGCTAGGTCAATCTTTTTCTTAACATAAAAAATTAACAACAATTGCATGCCTTGATTCCAACGTTGATCAAAATTAAAACATACAACTGTTCTTATACACTAATTCTACATCACCGTTGGGCAGAAATAGAATTATTATGGGGATGAAAACGATACGGATATTTTCCGACCGTATTCGAAACCGTATCTGAGTCCGGATATCCAACCTCCGATACCGTATCCGTATCCGAATACTCAAATTACATATTTATGATGTCGATATCACATATTTATGATGTCGATATCCAATCGTATCCTATCCGACATAGTTGACACTATCCGTATTCGAATCCGAATCCGGACAGAAATATGAAAACAAATGTAATATCGGTGATATCCGTCCGTATCCGATCCGTTTTCATCCCTTTAATGCATAAAATCATTAAAATTACGATATTGTTATTAACAACGTTGGTCAGAAAATAACATCATAATCACGTCAAAATCTCTTTTTCTCTAATTAAATATCACTTTGGTTGATTACGATATTGTTATTAACAACGTTGGTCAGAAAATAACAACATCATAATCATGTCAAAATCTCTTTTTCTCCAATTAAATATCACGTTGGTTCAAAATAACTGAAGAATAAACTATTTCTTTAGCAACAGAAACATGAAAAATTCATTATCTATTTTTCAGAAGCATTAAACTTTTCTCAAATATTCTCTGAAAAATTATCACGTTGGTTCAAATTTTAACAGAGATATTAAACTAGATTTATCGAAATCTGCTTCTCAAAATTAAACAACTCAGAACTCTATTTACTGTTCACTGTGGCCCGGCCTGCATCTACAGTACTGGCCCAGCAGCAACAGTGCATGGCTCGCCCTGCCACAGCAGCCTGGGCCGGCAAAGTGGCCTCCCGCTCGCGCCCACCTGGGCCTAATTCTGGCCCGGTTGATATGCGCCGTTGATGTAGATCGGACGGCCACGTGCGCGTCTCGGTGGATCAAAACAGCGACCTCAGCGCCTCCGCTGAAACCCTAGCATCATTTCTTTCTTTCCTTTCTCTCTCTCAGCGCAGCAGCGACACCGAGCGAGAGCGAAGCGGTGGAGCGGGTAGCCATGGCACCGTCGTCGGCCCCTCACCGGCGTGCGCGCTCCCCAGCGGGTGAGCGCGCTGCTGTCGAGCGGCTTGGCCGCGGCGCCCCCTTGGCCGAGCCCGAGCGAAATAGCTCCCCCGGCTCGGCCTTCTTCTCCCACGCCGGCGAAGGGTCAGCCCGACGCACGGCGAGGTAGGTCCCTTCTCCTTTTTTCCCCTTCTTCTCCGATTTGGTTCTTGTTTGTTCCTCTCGGATTCAACCGATTTGGGGATCTAGGGTTAGGGTTTCTTTTCCCGATTCGATTCGTTCGATTCGGTTCATCTCTTTCATTTAATTTTTTTTCTTTTCTATTTGTATCGAATCGCTCTCTTCCTCTTCCTCGTCGCGAGTTAGGGTTAGGGTTCGATTGAACCCGATTCGGTTTTTCTCTCGGTTTTGATTCAAGATCGGCGAGATAAGCCCCTTCCCCTCTTCCCTTTCTTCTCTTTTGGATCTTCTTTCTTTTCCTTTTGGAGTTGAACCGATTTGGGGTTGGGGTTAGGGTTAGGGTTTGACTCACTAGAGTCACTTTTCTTCTTCCCCAGTGAGCGCTTTGTGTGTTAGGGTTCGGCTTCGTGTGCCGAGACCCATTTCTCTCCTCTTCTTAGATCTAAACAGGGTCAGTTCTTTTCTTGCCATGCGCCAGCGAAGACGGCGGTGCGACATCTTTCCCCGCTCGGTGGCGGTGGTGACCAGGAGTTGAGTGACGTCTGCCACCCCCCGGTCTCTTTTCATTTTCTTTTACCCGGTTAGGGTTAAAGTTTCAATCCGAACCGGATCGAACCCACTGTTACTCTTCGATTTCTTTTCAATGTTTTACCCCATACTAGATCTACGCACTGGCAACCTTGGCTCTGATACCATTGTTAGAAATTTCTCAGCACTAGATGTAGATCTAGCGGGTTTAAACATCTTACTTAGGGTTCCTCTACTTCGCCCTGGTACAGTTGCGCCGCAGCCGCATGGACGCTAGTGTCGAGGGAGCTCGGCGCGGTGGAGTCCAGCGTAGAGGTGGCGAGGCCCAGTGGCGATGCAGAGGCGACGGTGAGGTTGGTGGCGGCTTCTCGTCACTGGCAACACTCACTTTAGATCGGATTAGGTTTAGCTTTTGGTGGATCATTGCGACTCCGGTCAACCTCGTAGTCCGAGCCCTGATCTCCACCTCTCCTTTTTATAGTGCTGTGCTATAGGAGCCCACCAACCATATTGGGTTGGACACCCCCGATCAAGGGGCCTATTGGTGGAGATCAACTAACAGTGCGCTCTCCAACATCTAAACCAGCCTGTGTATTTGGTTAAACAAAAGTAGCAGGATCTCTAAGAACAAAATGATGGGTGGCCCCACATGGGCCTAGCTAACCCAGAGTAGATTGGAATCTCCTGCAAACTGACGTGACGACCAAAAACATCTTTGCTTATTCTTCACACCAAAACTCAGTACAAACTGTAATCTACGAATCCAGCCAAAGGACGTTGAAAATATAGATGCTCTATCTATGCTTTCTATGTACCAGAGCCTTACATGAGATCCAAACAAAGTCTAGAACTTAGAAATTTAAGTCTCTAACCACCGATAATGTAGGTCAGTTGAAAAGGGTACATTGAGGTTCATAAAGGAACCAACAAATGATTAAAGCTGACAAATGTGTCCCTTTCAAATTATAAAGGTAGCCCATTAACATATGGTGTAGAAGTTTCTTCAAAGACTCTTGGAAGACTTCGACCTGGTATCTAGCAGCATATATGAGACTATTGGTCTTAAGAATGGATAGCAAGCTCAGTAATTGCCAATATGGATATCTCCAGCTACTTGGCTGTAGGTGGTTGGTTCATCCAAGTTATCTTCGACAAATACCTGTCCTACCAGCTCCGGCGATGGGCGGCCGACTGTGGCATCGAGCATGAGCTGGACAGGCTTCGTGTTGCTTTGCTTCGCACGCAGTCACTTCTCCATGGTGCTGAGCTGGTGCCGACACTCTCCTACAACTCTCTTCCTTGGATGCGAGAGCTCCGAGATGTCATGTATCATGCAGAGGATCTCCTAGACAAGCTTGAGTACAACCGTCTCCATCATGAAATGGAAGAATCAAGTGCAAACGAGAGCAGCAGTAGCCCAATCAGCGCCTTCATGCTCTCCCGGTTTCACAACCAAGGTACCCCTTCTAGCCTGGAACCATGTTGGGATAGATCAACAAGGGTAAAGAATAAGATGGTAAATCTATTGGAGCATATTGAGCAGGTTACAAATGGAGTTAGTGAAGTAGTCAGCCTACCCAGGAACATCAGAAGCAGCAATCACAACATCATGACAAGCTCAATACCCCACGGGAAACTCATCGGTCGGGAATTCGAAGCCCAACAGCTGGTAACCGCTCTGATAAGTTCTCAGGTCGAGATCCCAGTCTCTGTTGTCTCTATTGTTGGGGTAGGTGGCATAGGTAAGACTACTCTAGCACAGCATGTGTACAGCAACGCTAGAATAACAGAGAACTTTGATGTGAGAATGTGGATCTGTGTTACTTGTCTCTTGGACGAGTTGAGGATCACAAAAGAAATGCTGGAGTCAGCTTCCAGCAGTCGGTTTAGGCATGGTGGCATAACAAATTTCAATAGACTTCAAACCGCACTGAAGGCAAGGCTTGCTTCAAAACGGTTCCTCCTTGTCTTAGATGATGTTTGGAACAATGACAACAGAACAATAGCAATAGAACAAGAGAACTGGCAGAAGCTGCTAGCCCCTCTAAAGGACGGAGCAAATGGGAGCAAGATACTTCTGACAACTCGGTCAAGTATGGTAGCAGAGATGCTGCAATCATCCTAAATAATTAGTTTGGAGACCTTGCAAGTTAATGACTGTTGGTCCCTAGTAAAGACTTCTGTGTTTGATGAGACAGAACATACCATCAACTCAAAATTGGAGAACATTGGAAGGAAAATTGCTGAGACACTCAGTGGTCTTCCTCTTGCCGCAAAGGTGGTAGCTGGACACCTGAAATGTAAACACAGTGTAGATGAGTGGAAACAAGTCTTGCAAAGAAATGCAGTATGGGAGGAAATCATGCCAATTCTACGAACAAGCTATGACAATCTGCCACCACACCTGAAACAATGCTTTGCATATTGCAGCATCTTCCCCAGAAACTGGGAATTTGAAGCGGAGCAGCTGATTCTGCTGTGGTTAGCACAAGGTTTTGTGCACCCAGATGGTTGCAGGAGATTGGAGGACATTGGGAAAGAATACATAAATGATCTACGTAATAAGTCATTTTTCATGATACAGAAGAAAGAATTTGTAAGCTATTATGTGATACCACCTGTAATTTATGAGCTTGCAAAATCAGTTGCAGCTGAAGAAAGCTTCAGAATAGGAGGTGATGAATGGACAAGAATCCCATCGTCAGTACGCCATCTATCCGTACATCTAGATAGCCTTTCAGCACTTGATGACACAATCCCATACAAGAATCTACGCACTCTCATTTTCCTCCCTAGCAGAACAGTGGCTCCAATCAATGATTCCATCCCTCCAGTGGCTCTCAATAACATAAGAAGCCTCCGTGTGTTGGATTTATCCCTGTGCATGATGGACAGACTTCCTGATAGCATATCAAATTGTGTGCATCTCCGATACCTAAATATCTCATCTACTACCATCGTCACAGTACCAGAATTCTTGTGCAAACTCTACCACCTACAGGTTCTGAATTTATCAGGTTGCAGGCTTGGAAAATTGCCTTCCAGAATGAACAACTTGGTCAATCTACGACATCTCACAGCAGCTAATCAGATTATTTCAGCCATAACAGACATTGGCAGGCTGAAATACCTTCAGAGGTTGCCAACTTTCAAGGTTACCAGAGAGAGAACACAAAGTATAGTTCAGCTTGGGTACCTACTAGAACTCCAAGGATCCCTACAGATCAGAAACCTTGAGAATATTGATGCTCCAAATGAGGCAAAGGAACCATGCTTTGCAAGAAACGCCAGCTCTCTGTGCTGCAGTTAATGTGGGCATCTGATCGAGATGAGGTAAATGGAAATAGGGAAGAGGATGTGCTAGAAGCTCTCCAACCGCACAAAAATCTAAAGAGACTAGACATAGTGGGTTGGATGGGAGTCAAATCCCCTAATTGGCTTGAGAACGAATGGCTAAGCAATCTTGAGCTTATTTTCCTAAGTGGCTGCAATGCATGGGAGCAGCTTCCACCACTTGGTCAGCTTCCCTCCATCCAAATAATCTGGTTGCAGCGTTTGAAAATGTTGAGGCAGATAGGCCCAGAGGCATATGGCAGTGGCAGCCAAATGGAGACATTCCAGTCACTAGAAGAGCTGGTGCTTGATGACATGCCAGAACTCAATGAGTGGTTATGGAGTGACCAGACAATGAGGAATCTACAGAACGTTGTGATCAAGGACTGCAATAAGCTCAAAGCGCTGCCTCCAGTACCTCCTAACCTTACAGAGATAACAATTGCAGGGAAAGGGTATTGGGTGCCATACCACCATGATGTAAAGTCGGCACGCAGGTCCAGTGTCTCATCTCTTTGCATATTCAATTGCCCCTTGTTACTTGCCAGATTATCTGCACAAATGAACACAGAAATAATTGCAAGGTTTAGGTCACTTAGAAGCATTATCACTGATCAAATGACAATACTAAGGTGTTCTCTTTTAGAAGATAGGCTTGAGCTCATTGAGAGCCTAGACATCCAAGATTGCTCAGAGATCACCTCCTTCAGTGCAGACGACGATGATATCCTCCTACAGCTAAAGTCACTCCAGAGCTTATGTATATCTGGTTGCAACACTCTGCGATCACTTCCTTCCACTCTGTCCAGCGTGCAATCCCTGGATAAGTTGGTCTTATGGAACTGCCCTGCGTTGGAATCACTGACAGAGGAACCACTGCCTCTATCAGTTAGGAAGATTGAAGTTGCACTCTGTCACCCACTGCTCAAGGAAAGGCTCGTAAAAGAATATGGAGTTGACTGGCCAAAGATTGCACACATCCCTTGGATTGAAATAGATGGTGAAATTTTGTAGAGATTGGAAATAGGAAGATAGTGTATTTTCAATCTGAAACCTATGATCCAATATGGATAGATGTTTGTGTTCCAAATAATTCTATATGGAAACAATATTAATTTAACTCCAAAGTACTACTAGCGAAACTATCACAGTACTTCCGAAAATGGTAGAATCAGCTTCAGCTTGTTATTTTTTAACCAAATATCTCTTGTTTGTAAGATCTTAGCATTTCAGTTAAAAGTTATGTCAAATCTCATTCAAAGTAACCATGTTAAAAACTTAAGTAGGTAAACTACAACTGAAAGGAAATATGCAAGGTAACCCAAAAACTGAGTTAAAATAAATTAATTTGGCTGTTCAAAAAAAAAAAAAAAAAAAAAAAAACTAGATGCTTCTCAAAACACAGGATAAACTGAAGCATATATGTAATGATATTCAGTACTAAGCATACATTCCAAGATCAGAATAAAAAACTGCACTAGTATCTGGAAATGTCATTAAGATTCAAGATGCCCAGCGCATGCACAAATATTGATGTTACTTATACCAAGTATCTATAACATACACTCCCTCCGGTCAGGTAAAGACGTCGCTTCTGACAGCAAATGGTCAGTTAACTCAATTGCTAACTCCAGTAGGAACGGCATCTTTTCCCTACCAGAGGCAGTAATAACAAAAGGTCCAGCAACCAACAAACTAACCTAAAAGTTAAAGCAAAGGGATACCATGGAACTCGATGCAACACAACTATTGGGCACATGACATGTCTAAACATCTGGCCTTGCTGAGTAACAAAGGGGCAAAACTGCCAGAACTCAATTGATTCTTCGCAGTTCATATACAACCCAAGCTTAGGAGCATAAGAGCAACAGTCAGAAACAAATTTGTCTATTCCTTTGTACAGTGAGCATCATTTCCATGCCTTGTACAGTGATTGTAACCAACACTAGTGAGAAATGCCCTTATCTCCTGTGCACTGCTGTTGCTAGCCTGCAGCAGGTGTTCATCTTCTTCATATATAAGGTAGGGAGCTTCACCTTTCCTCCTTGAAAGCAATTTTGATGCACCTCTCAGTACGTGGTACTCCCAGCCTTGAACATCAACTTTGATCATAAGAACTCTCTCAGTATCTGGAACAACTTCATCCAGTGGAATTGTGGAAACTTCAACAGCAATTTCTGCATTAGACTTGAATGCTAACTTTGCACCAATTGCAGATATAGCACTGTTGTCAAGTCGACCAATCACCTAGATTACCAGAATATGCAATAAGTGGTGGAAAAAGGCAAAACAGAAGCACAGACACATAGAAAACAATTTGAGATTTCTAGATTATGTAAATATCTCTTGTAAAACTAAGGATCAGAATAATTGCCAAACTGTAATGTCTTACATGCATGCAGATTTTGTTTATGCACTTATGTCTTGCCTAATTTCAGATATGTGATAGTGGCAATCAATCAATCATGGTTGTACATGAATGTTCAAAAAATATACAAGGCTATAAATTTCTGCGAAAAATAGTAATCCTATAATGAAAAGTTCATTGTGTTGCTTTAACAATATTAAAGTTTATCAGTATGAGATTGGACAAGTAATACTGATTTTCCATGTAAGCTTGTTCCTTAAGGAAGACATATCACAAAAGAACCAAAGGCTAAATTAAGCGCTCCTTGCCTTTGGTTTGAGCAAAACAGATTCTTGCTTCACCGAGGAAAAGAGAAGTTCTGGATAAATTGACAATGTCAACTTGAATTGACTAATTCAGTTCCGCCTATTCCACATTAATGGGAGTACATTTACACCAGGTACAACGCCGGCGCTTGGGGCGGCGGTGGCGCTAATCAGAGGTTCTGCATTTTATTTTATTTTATTGCCACTATGTACATGTGGCCAGGCACTTAGCAGTGACATTGACGCTCAAATAAGCAGCCGGCACTTGGTGATTTTATAGTTTAAAAAGTGACGGTTTTAAGGATGGATAAGCACATTAGCATGTAGGTTTAGCTTTTTCCATTGTAGGTTAAGGCTCTTACACAATTGTTTGATTATTCTCTTTCTTTAAGAGCCCCATTTAAGCGTTCACGGATTGTACATAGCCTTATGTTTCTGCTTCATGGATATGATATTTTTTGGACATTTCTAATAATAGCAAACCTTATTCCTATTTTGGTATTTTGGATTTCAGGACTTTTAGCCACGGTTAGTGAAGGGCCAGAGAAGCTTTCTAGTTATGAATCGGGTATAGAACCCATGGGGGGGTTTGGTTACAATTCCGAACACTAATTACAATGACATCCATGCGAGCTTGTTCTGCTAATAACATGGTCAAAGTGCCATACATAGAGACCAGTATGCAAAAAATGTTCGTTGATTGATAAGAAGGTAAAAGAACATAGCACTTTCCAATTCTAAATGGCTGCATTTAGCAACTATAACAGTGATACACAAAGTTGCAACGATGAATTAATCGGTTAAAGAAAATCAAACTATGATCAGAACCAGTACCTGGTGCATCGTAATAGTCCCAACTCGATCAGAAGCTGCCGCGTGATACACCACAACGCGGTCCTGCACCCGGTTGAGGTACACCCCGTCGCAGATCCGCTGCAGGTTCTCGAACACGGGCTCGAATGCCAGCACCCGGAACCCCATCACGGCGGCCGCGAATGATGCCATGCCGACATTAGCCCCCACGTCCACCACCAAACCACCGGAAGGTTCCCCCCTCCCCACCTCCCCGCCGAGCAGCTCCTGGATGGTCCCGGAGATGTCGGGCTTGCGGAAGCGCTTGCCCTTGAGAAGGCGAGCGATGTTCTTGTGGGGGTGGTCGGGGAGGGTGCCCATGTCGGCGAGCGAGTAGAGGAAGGGGTAGGGCACGCCCTCCACAAGGTTGGCGACGACCGGGAAAGCCTGCGGCGAGGCGTAGCAGTCAAAGGAGCGGAGGTCGCCTGGAAGGTGGCTGGAAGAGGAGGCAGCGGCCGTGGCGGCGCGGGAGGAGGTGGTGGTGGAGAAAGTTAGATCCGGCGCTTTGGAGAGCACGAAGAGGAGCAGCAGGAGGATCGGGAGGAGGAGCAGGGCGGTTTTGGGAGTGGAGGAGGCCGCCGCCGGAGCGTGCCGGCGCCAGGGAGCGGCCGGTGGCGCCGGCGGTGCGGCCGGCGGGGCCGGCATTGGTGAAGAGGCCTCGGGCTTTGGGGGAGCAGCCGGTGGCAGTGCCGGATGGCGTTGGGGAAGAAGGCCGCCGGGCTCCGGGCTTTGCGCACATGCGCCGCCCCGGCAGTGTGGCAAAAGTCACTCGTCGAGCTGTCCAGCAGCATTGATTTCGGCCTGGCTTAACTGCTGGAGAACCAAACTATTTTCCGTCCAGAAAAAAGCATGTGCGCTGTGAGGATGGAGATTATCCGGTAAACCGTGAGCTGTGAAAAAACTAACGGGGGTTATTTGCTGTAAAAAATTATAAGATGTCTTTTAAAAACAACTATAAAACTTATCTTTTCTCTTTATCTTTTTTATTAAGCCCCTTTGGCACGGCTCATCCAAAACGGCTTCAACGGTGAAGCCAAAGTAGGTAAAGCCAGAAAAACTGATTTTTCTTGGCTTCTAGTTTATTTTAACTCCGGCTTACAAAACAGCTTCACGCTACAGTGCCTCGATTTGCGCAAAATAGATAAAGCCGAAGCCGGCATAAGCCGTGCCAAAGAGGCCCTTAAAACAGTTACAGTTGTAAAACTTTTCTCTATTTCTACGCATTTGAAAAAGCATGAAGCCAAAGAAAAAGCAAGGTCCAAGGTGCTGCGAAAATTATGTTGGCATTTTTTACACCATAATAAGAAAGTTAATGATTTCACAATGTACATAATATTACTATAGCATTTCATTAGTCAATATTCTAGAGTATTGAAATTTTCCACGGAAAGTAAGTAAAGAATATTCAGAGATAAAAGGAAAAAATCATCACTAATTTATATATATAATACCAGCCAAACTATAGAGGGGTAAGATAAAAATTACATAAAGAGGGTTGACACAACGGAGATCCATTTTGTACAATTTGGCTCTTTTTTGAAAGTTTCTCATAAATAGACTCCTGATGAAAAGAATTTAGGAAATGGACCCTTAGCTCGGCGCTATTGAGGCTAGCGCCGAGCTCGGCACCACCGTCACTGACGCCGAGCTCCTGGACACGGGGCCATGACCGGCCAGGGAGCTCAGCGCCTCGGCGCCAGTCACTTTGGCGCCGAGCTCGGAAATATCTACGGCCCGCGCCGCTCCGCTCTCTTCTTCCTCCCGTGCCCTAGCCCTGCCGACGCCGCCGCGCCACCGTGCCGCGCCGCCGCCCCATGCCGACCGCGCGCTGCCGCCCCGCGCCGCGCCCGCGCCTCGCCGCCGAGCCGGCTCCGCCGCGGCTTCTTCCGCGCCCGCTCCCGCGCCCCGCAGCCCGCGCCCCTCGCCGCTTTGACCCCGCGCCACCGCCCGGCGTCGCGCCCGTCGAGCCGTGCCCGCCACCCCCCCCCCCCCCGCCTCGTGCCGTGCCCCTCGCCGCGCTGTCTCCCGTGGTTGGCCGCGCCTTGCTCTCCACCGTCGGCCCTAGGCCGCGCCCGTCGAGCCGGACTCGTCGCGCGTAGCCCCGGGCATCCCGCGCTTGCCGCGCGCGCTGTCGTCTGCCGCGCCACCGCCGTCATCTATCTTCGGCCTGACCCACGCCCATCGTTCGGCGGTCCGGACAGGTAAAAATTATGAATATACAATGTAACTACTAAGTTGGTATTTATTATTTATTAGTTAATGTGATGACTCAGATAGTTAACTTAGTTAGTGATCTAGTGAGATATATATGTAGATAGATAGAAACATAGACATATGGGCACATAGATATAGTTAGATAGCTACTTAGATATGTAGTTACATTTTTAGTTATGTACCTATGATCTAGCTATTTAGTGAGTACATTGTAAATATATTCATAGTTATTATCTTGATTACTTAGTTTATAGTTAGAAAGTACTTGTTAGGTACCATCTATCGTCTAATTTGGACTAAAGAAAATGTGTTTCGTTACTTGTTTGAAATAGATGGATAACCTAGTGACCATATATCATGGAGGCACCGTTGAAAACGATCGCTATGGATATATTGAGTTTCTTGACATGCAAAGCATGCCTGTGCTATTTAATGATAGGCCTTCATTTAGTGACATGGTTGCAAGGGCTCGGGAGGAGCTGCATTGCCTTGGAGATGATGACATTGAAGTTGATGGTGTACTGCACCTAGGTTGTCCTCCGAACATCTTCAGGTGAATGATCTCAATTGGTTGTACGGATCAGTGGGAGAACTATGTAAGATCGGCTATGAAGTGCCAGCTGCAATGTTTGGACGTGGTTGTGCATCGGGTGTTAGTTGATCCCATCCCTCATGGGTTTACCCCAACAATGGATCATCAGGCATACATCGACACTCCTGTTCTAGAACCTTACCTGCATGTGCAGATTGCACCTACGGTTCCCGATGCTCAATCTGCCTCCAATGCGGTATTTGGAGATGGTTGTCAGACTCATTTTTCTGTGGCAGATCCTCCTTATGAGATCTCTTTGACACAGAATCATCCGAGTAAGTGTCTTAACCGCATGGTTTTTGGGAGCTTACCCCTTTTCTTACATCTATTTCTTTTATTCTTTCCTCATTTCTGTAATGATGTTGCAGGAGACATTCCTGAGAATGTGGATGTGCCCCCTGTTGCTGCGCAAGTGCAGTTTGGAGATGGATTCCGTGGGTCAAATAGTGTTGAAATTATGCATGATTCGGAGCCATATGAGATGGCTAGGACTCTTGATTCTGATGATGATCGCCCTGTTGGAGAGCTGACAGAGAGTGACGTTGAGATGATGAGACGTATCTTTCCCGATCGCCGTGATCCTAGAGTTCACGAGTTCAGCGATCTTGCTCATTCCGATCAGGCGTTTGCAGAAGGACATGATGATGAGCTCCTAGAAGCTCCTGAGGCCGGTCCTAACATGGTAATTGAGAATGGGAGGGTGTTCAATGACCTCCCTGCTTTGAAGAGGTGGTTGCAGGCTTTTGCAGTGATACCAAAGAGGCCTTACAGGGTATTGCATTCATATGTAGAGCGCCATTACACAGTTGTGTGTGACAAGGAATGCTGCCCATGGAGGATTTGTGCAAGGAAGCAACAAGTAACTAGAAAATGGAAGATCACAAAAGTTGTCGGGCCACACAATTGTGCTGACCATGAGCTGACACTAAGGCATCGACAGTTGACATATACCCTCATTGCCAAGCGGTTGATGGGAATTTTTTAGGGAGAACCCAACATGAAGGTGAGGACAATTATCAGGCCCGTTGAAGCATTGTATGGAGGATATGTGATAACTTATGGTAAAGCATGGAGGGCTAAGCAGCGAGCGTGGAAGATGATATATGGGGACTGGGAGGATGGGTATGAGCAGCTGCCAGTTCTTTTCTGTAAGGAAAATGGACCCTTGGCCCATTTACTTTGGATTTTGGTGTTTGATGACCAACACAACCAAATTGAACTAATAAATTTGCAAGTGTTTATTTTATAGTTCACTAGGGTGCAAGACGTAACTTGGACAAAGGTGACGTGGTGATTCGATGATCAACACCTCAAGCAAGACTTTAGAAACACAAGAGAAGACCCAAGAGATCAAGCAAAGTCCAAGCATGAAGATTGGAACCAAGCCGTATGCAAGATCATGAAGAAATGAGCTTACTGTGGTGACCGGATGCAGGACCGGACGCTGGACAAGCAACTGGACGCTATGACCTGATGCTAGGCAAGTGGCTCGATAGACAAGCGACCGGACACTGGACCGGACGCTGGCGCAACCGACCAGACGCAGGACAGCAGCGTCCGATCGAGTATAGAGAGGTTCCAGAGCGACAAATCTGTGACCGAACACGTCCAGTGGCAAGCGACCGGACGTTGGCCAGCGTCCGATCAGTATATTGCTGGCTCAACGGTCGGGACGACCGGACACGTCCGATCAGGACGATTCAGCGTCCGGTCAGTAGCAGTTGCGCGGGAATTCGACCCCAATGGCTACTTTCTCAGTGGGGCTTATAAATATAACCCCCAACCGGCCATTTGAGAGGTGTGGAGCTAAGGAAACATATCAAGGGTGTTGATACACCATTTTAGTGATCTTCACATGCATAGTGCTTAGTGTTTTATTAGGTGATTAGCATAAGTGCTTTGCGAAGTGCTTAGGTTGATTAGACCACAGCTTATGCGCTTGCTCTAGGTTTATGCCTAGTGTTTAGTGAGGTTTGCATACCTCTTGCCACCCTGTGCTTGCGAGCACAAGTGTTGTATATTGGAGGGGCTTGAAGTCTTGCGAGATCACACCAACCGCGTTTGTGGTGTAGCCGCCACCGTGTACCGGAGGGAACAAGGCCCGCGGCGTTTCGGCCGAAAGCTTGATAGTGAAGACGGCGGGGAGCATCCGGGAGAGGCTTGCCGAGAGGCACGTCGGAGACCCACTTGCGCGTGGAGAAGGCCTAAGGCTATCCATGGAGTTACCCGACCGGGAGCTTGGCCCTTGCAAGGGATTCCTTACGAGGGGCTCTAACGAGGACTAGGGGGAAGCTTGCGCGCTTCTCGATACCTCGGTAAAAATACTGGAGTCGTCGACGGGAGTTTGCATGTCTCTACCTTACTCTTTAGCTTCCGCATTTACATTAATTACTTTACTACGTTTGCGGTAGAGATAGCAACACACTAGCAAAACCATAGTTGCACATCTAGATAGTTTATCTATTGCATATGTTTTGCTAGGGTTAGAAAAAAAGGCCATAGTTTTAGAAGTTAGTTTTTTAAGTTGCCTAATTCACCCCCCCCCCCTCTTAGGCGTCACGGTCCCTTCAATTGGTATCAGAGCTGGTTGGCTCATATTTGGACCCTTGGCTTAACCGCCGTTGAGCCGACACGTTTGTAGAGTGGTTGGGATGGATACTGCTAGGCCTCCACATTTTGACGGCACTAACTTCCCATACTATAAAGCTAGAATGGCTTGCCACCTTGAGGTGGTTGATTTGGGTGTATGGAGAGTCACTCGTGACGGGATGAAATCCATCAAGAATCCTAAAAAACCCACAAAGAGTGATGAAAAAGAAATGCACTTCAATGCTAGAGCTAAAAATTGCTTGTTTGAATCACTTAGTATGGATGTTTTTAACCAAGTATTCATTTTAAATACGCACATGAAATTTGGTTAAAACTCTAAGAGCTCCATGATGGCACAAGCAATGTCCGTGAGCAAAAATATTGTCTAGCAAAGCAAAACTATGATTCCTTTACTATGAATGATGATAAGCTTGTTCGTGATATGTATTCTCGTTTGAATCTAATTATCAATGAGCTCCATTCTATAGGATTACTAAAGCTAGATGATGTGGACATCATGAGGAAGATCATCTCCGTGCTACCACAAAAGAAATATGCAAGCATCATCACCATCCTTCACAACATGGAGGACTTGAGCAATATGACCTCGGGCATAGCCATTGGCAAGTTAGTGGCATTTGAAATGTCACGTAAGATGGGGCAAGAAGAAGCTTCTTCATCAAGCAAAGGCAAAGCTCTCGCTTGTAGCGAGAAGAAAAAGATGAAGGGCAAGAAAGTTGAGTCAAGCTCAAGCTCAAGCTCCTTAAGTGAAGAAGAAGAAGATGAGGATGATGATGATGATGAACTAGAATCAAGTGATGATGATCAATCTTCCTCCTCCACCTCCGACCTTGATGAAAAATCAATCAAACTTATCAAAAAGGTGGAGAAGATAATTGTAAGGCTCAATGTCAAGGGTGTGCCCATCCAAATTCAAGACCTTGTTTTCACTAATCAAAGAGACGAGCAAAGAAAGAAAGGATGCTATGGATGCGGTGAGTTGGGGCACTTTTGTGGAAGTTTGTCCAAACAAGCCCACACCCAAGGCAAAGAAGAAGGCGTGCAAGAACAAATCCCTCACATCAATTAGGTCATGGGATGATTCCTCAAGTGAAGAAGATCATCACAAGAGGCGAGGGCGCAAGCACTCATCATCAAGCTCTTCTCGTGTGTGCCTTATGGCACGAGGTAATGAAAGCTCATCCTCTAGTGAGAGCGATAGTGATGATGATTTGCCTTCTTATAATACAATTGTGCAACAAAATCTTAAATATGCTAACGTTTGCACTAGTCAACAAAAGAAGCTCAAAAATTTAAAAGAAGAGCTTGTAGTTCACAAGAAGCATACAAAAAATTGCTTGAACAATATGAAAACTTTGCAAAACTCAATGTTGAACTATCTACTAAAATTGAGAAACTTGAGGCCAGTGCAACAACAAATGCATGTATAATCAATGATGAGCAACTTTTAAAGAAAAATGAAAAATTAAAAGAAAAGTTAGCTAGCTCACAAGAAGCATATAATAGTTTGCTTGCTAAAATGGAAACCATGTGCAAATATTGTAATGAGCTAACTAATAAAGGTGCTAATCTTGAAGCCGTTAGCACAAACTCCACCAAGGCATCTAAAAAGAAAAGTTCTATCTTTAACATGTCTAAAAAGGATACCTCTACTTCTTGTAATGATTTATGTTTAGACTCACTTTTGTGCAACCAAGTTTGTGTTGAGAAAGTTATTGTAGATACATGCACATAAAAGGTTGCAAAGGAGAATGAGCAACTCAAGCAAGAAGTAGCTCACCTCACCAAGGACTTGACTCAAGTAAAAGGCAAGGCGAAGCAAACCCAACTTCATCAAGATAACACCGTCAAGGGAGTGAAGAAGCTTGATGAAGGACAAACCGTGGTTTGTTACGTGTGCCACAAGGAAGGTCACAAGTCTTATGAGTGCAAGGTGAAGAATGGGGGAGGAGCAAAGAAGAAGGAGAAAAAGCAAACAAGCAAGCTCTCCAACACCTACACCAACAAGGTGGACAAGAAGACCTCCACACCTTATCTCTTGAAGAAGAAGAAAAATGACAAGGTGGTGGCCATCAAGGTGAATAAGCAAGCCAACAATGGGGTCAAACGCTTTTGGGTGCCAAAGGAAATCATTTCAAACATGAAGAGCACCAAGAAGGTTTGGATCTCGAAAGGAAAGTGAGAAGTCCGTCGGACGGCGGGGAATTTGGATACTTGGCAAAGTTTGGGTGCATTTCATGGGGTGCATCATGATGAATAAAGTCATTGCCAAGCAGGTTAGTGAATACTGTGGACCCAAATTCCCCTTCCTATGTTAGGTAACTAGTTGTCATTACTAAGTATCCATTTCAATTGGTAGTTTTTCAATTGATATACTCTTAAAGCATCTAGTTATCTTTCATGCCTATGTTTGCATTAACATGCTTAAATCTTTTGTCTTGCATTCAATAGGTATAACATATGGTAGGCTTGCTTGGTTTCATTATCAACCCTTGGAGCAAACCTACATGGTTTAAAATTATTTAGGAGCAAGGCACGTAGCTTGTTTTACAATCATTTATCTAATATGTGCCAAATTCCAAATTGTAGATAATCTCTCCAAAATATCACCTTTCAAGTGGTATTTTGATACTTAAATCAATATGCACAAATTTTACAAGTATTCAACACCTGTGTGCACATATTTAAGGGGAGTAATTCTACAACTTGGATGCTTTGAGACTAACACTTGTTCAAATGGTATTTTTTTTAAAACCTATCACATGTGTAGTAGTCTCATTGTAAGGAAATTGGAGTTCTCGGAGTTAAGCATCATTCTTCAATTGGCATCATCATGTTGATTTCATTTCATATTTATATGCCTTCTCCATGCATTATATAGATTAAACTCTCTTGTACAATAAATTGCTAATTATGCATATGCTTTGCTTTCTACCATATGTATGCATATATTTAGGGGGAGCTTAGTCTATATAATGTGAGAGTCAAATCTTGTGATCCATTTCACTCTATACACAAAGGATCATGAAATTTGACCCTCCCTTGTGCTACTAATGTCTTCCTTTTCGGTGTTTGATGCCAAAGGGGGAGAATTTGAAGGACCAAAGACAAGCATTTAGTTACAAGTAGTAATGGTCCAAAAAAGGGAGGGAAGTAAATTATGGGTTAGTCTAAGCAATGGGAGAATTTTTTTAGAAAGCTAGGCTTTAATCCATAATATCACATGGGGACATTTGCAAGGGCAAGACAAGCTTTTAAGTAAAGTTTTAATTAGTATCATATAACCTTGCCCTTTGCATTGCATCCTAGCAAGTAGGTAGTTCTTAACTTCCAAATTCTTATTATTTGCTTGCTTTGGTCGTGTTGGCATCAATCACCAAAAAGGGGGAGATTGTAAGGAAAATGGACCATTGGCCCATTTACTTTGGATTTTGGTGTTTGATGACCAACACAACCAAATTGTACTAATGAATTTGCAAGTGTTTATTTTGTAGTTCAATAGGGTGCAAGACGTAACTTGAACAAAGGCGACGTGGTGATTCGATGATCAACACCTCAAGCAAGACTTTAGGAGCACAAGAGAAGACCCAAGAGATCAAGCAAAGTCTAAGCATGAAGATTGAAACCAAGCTGTATGTAAGATCACGAAGAAATGAGCTCACTGTGGTGACCGGATGCAGGACCAGATGCTAGACAAGCAACCAGACACTGTGACCAGACGCTAGGCAAGTGGCTCGA
The DNA here is from genome assembly GCF_019320115.1 of Miscanthus floridulus. Classification (NCBI taxonomy): domain Eukaryota; kingdom Viridiplantae; phylum Streptophyta; class Magnoliopsida; order Poales; family Poaceae; genus Miscanthus; species Miscanthus floridulus. The sequence goes on along the minus strand of NC_089580.1, from coordinate 51,583,056 downwards.
TAGATAGGCGACCGGACATTGGACTGGATGCTGGCGGTAACCGACCGGACGCAGGACATCAGTGTCCGATCGAGTATAGAGAGGTTCCAGAGCGGTAAATCTATGACTGGATGCGTCCAGTGGCAGGCGACCGGACGCTGGCCAGCGTCCGATCAATATATTGCCAGCTCAATAGTCAGGATGACCGGACATGTCCGGTCAGGACGATTCAGCGTCCGGTCAGTAATAGTTGCGCGGGAATTCGATCCCAACGGCTACTTTCTCAGTGGGGCTTATAAATACAACCCCCAACCGGCCATTTGAGAGGTGTGGAGCTGAGGAAACATATCAAGGGTGTTGATACACCATTTTAGTGATCTCCACATGCATAGTGCTTAGTGTTTTATTAGGTGATTAGCATAAGTGCTTTACGAAGTGCTTAGGTTGATTAGACCACAGCTTATGCGCTTGCTCTAGGTTTATGCCTAGTGTTTAGTGAGGTTTGCATACCTCTTGCCACCCCGTGCTTGCGAGCACAAGTGTTGTACATCGGAGGGGCTTGAAGTCTTGCGAGATCACACTAACCGCGTTTGTGGTGTGGCCGCCACCGTGTACCGGAGGGAACAAGGCTCACGACGTTTCGGCCGGAAGCTTGATAGTGAAGACGGCGGGGAGCATCCGGGAGAGGCTTGCCGAGAGGCACGTTAGAGACCCACTTGCGCGTGGGGAAGGCCCGAGGCTATCTACGGAGTTACCCGACTGGGAGCTTGGCCTTTGCGAGAGATTCCTTGCGAGGGGCTCCCACAAGGACTAGGGGGAAGCTTGTGCGCTTCTCGATACCTCGGTAAAAATACCGAAGTCATCGACGGGAGTTTGCATATCTCTACCTTGCTCTTTAGCTTCCGCATTTACATTGATTACTTTACTACGTTTGCGGTAGAGATAGCAACACACTAGCAAAACCATAGTTGCACATCTAGATAGTTTATCTATTGCATAGGTTTTGCCAGGGTTAGAAAAAGAGGCCATAGTTTTAGAAGTTAGTTTTTTAGTTGCCTAATTCCCCCCCCCCCTCTTAGGCGTTACGGTTCCTTCATTTTCAATGTAATCAAAGCGGTGAATCCTGGCATGCATTATGAGTACATCCCAAAACCTAATGCATGGAAGGATGGGAGGCAGATATTTTTCCGTGCCTTCTGGTGCTTCTCTTAGTGTGTCGAGGCCTTTAGGCACTATCGTTCTGTCTTCTCCATTGATGGTATGTTCTTGATTGGCAAATACTAGGGCACACTTCTTATAGCCATATCCTGTGACACGAACAACAAGTTGGTTCCTTTGGCATTTGCCTTGGTTGAGAAGGAGAACAATGACAGTTGGGGATAGTTCTTGAGGCTAGTCCGGATACACGTGGTTGGGCCTAGCAGGGAGGTTGGCGTCATATCTAATAGGCATCAGGGTATGCTTAATGCTGTGTGAGAGCAGATAGAGGGGTATGCACCGTTGCACCATCGTTGGTGTACTCAGCACCTTACCGAGAATCTACTCCGGAAGGATGGTGTCAAGGGTAACTTTGATCTGTTCTAGGAGGCTGCTCGATAGCTTGAGGACAAGTACTTTAAGGAAAAGTTGGAGCAAGTCAGAACCGCATAAAATGCAGAAGGTAGACAATGACTCACTGGTTTGATGAGGGATTTGGAGAAATGGACGAGAGCTCACGACGCCGGTGGTTGGAGGTATGAGTTTTAGTGCAGCAACATGGTAGAGTCATTCAATAAGTTGCTATTGGGGATACGTGGTATGCCCGTGAATGCAATTGTTCAATTCACCTTCTATAAGCTTGTTGCCTGGTTCAACGATAGACACGCCCATGCATTGCAGTTGAGGAGTGATGGAGACATATGGGCTCTGAAACCAAAGGCACATCTAGAGAAGGCAAGAGAAAGGGCTGGCACACATGAGGTTGCATGCTTTGACCACGCCATAGAGACTTATCAGGTCAAGCATAGGGGTGGTACAACGTTCGATGGCGAGGTCTAAGAGTTGAGGATACATGTGGTTGTCCTCCAAGATTTCAAGTGCACTTGTGGTAAACCAAGGCAATACCACTTTGTATGTTCTTATTTGGTGGTAGCAGCTAGGCATCGCAACTATAATATCGAGAGGAGGATACCTCACGAGTTCAGTGTCAACACGCTTGTGAACACATGGAGCCCCCGCTTCGTGCCTTTCTAGGACCTTGGAGAGTGGCCTCCATATGATGGGCCGAAGTACATTGTGGATCTAGCTTACCGTTGGAACAAGCATAGATCAAGGCAGAGGACAAGGCATAGGATGGTTATTGATCAGATACCCGGAAGAACTAGGCATGGGAGAGGAACTCCATTTGTTACTGATCCCGAGCAATACGAGTGCGGCAAGTGTGGTAGACTTGGCCACAACTCACGAAATTGCCATTGGTAGATTAGTGAGGTAGGACTATTGGTTTGTAGTATTATTTTATATTTGTCTTATTCATATATTTAATTATGCATGTCTCAATTTATGCTTGTATTTGTGTCAATTATTTATACATTTATAAGTTCATGTTTCATTGTACATTGGAATTCTAATTCATTCACTTTTTTTGTAGGATGGAGCAATTCCACCTGCTCGACCCGACGTACGAGGAGACCCACCGAGGACATCTCGTTGCACTAGGGTAGGTAATAATCTATAAGTTTTATTCGTACATGTGTTCGTGAAGTAACATGTGACTATGTTTTATTCGATGCAGGACCTTCCGCACCTTCGTTCTAGGACCCATAGTGGGTTCTTGGACATTCGGTACGACGACAGGTACACTTCTTTCCTACAAAGAGATGGCCTAGATGTCATCTCCTTTTAGGTTCATCGTGGGTTGCCCAAGTTCAACTCAACGGTGATAACTACGTTGGTAGATAGGTATTAAAGTGAATCATTGCCTCCATTCATGGCCATTTGTTCATGCGATTGACTTTTTGACAAGTAATCTTGCTTTGTCTTAAATATAGGTGGTGGCTGGAGACTCACAGCTTCCACCTACCTTTCGAGGAGATGACAGTCTTGCTCTAGGACTGTTAGAAGATGCTAGGCCTAAGGATTCATGGGAACCTAGTCACCGGGCAGTGCAGGTTAGAGGGCTGGAGAGCACGAGTGGAGGCCTTCCTTAGGCATGAGCTTGGTGAGCAAGGGGCTCGTACTTCTGGAGTTCCCATCTCATGGCTACGTGCAGAGTTCGCACAGTGCCCCGAGGAGGCAGATGAGGAGACGGTTGGGTACTACTACCGGGCGTGGATCCTACACCTTTTTGCTTGCGTTCTCTTTCCTGATGCCACGGGTGACAGTGCGTCCTGGATGTGGATCCACTACCTCAGTGACTGGGACCAGGCGGGTCAGTATAGCTAGGGCTCTATAGTCTTGTGTTTTTTATACCGGCAGCTGTGCGAGGGGTGTCGTCGGTCTACGTCCAACCCATCACTTGGTGGATGCATGTACCTGTTACAACTATGGATGTGGGCTCGTTTTCTAGTTGGTCGTCCAGAGGTTCTGGCTCATCGTGAGTGGTTTCAAGGTCAGCCTCCAAGTTGCCAGCCGATGTGGGCGTACCTTTGGGACCAGGTCAGGGTTCCACACACAAGGATAGACCGGGCATATATTGAGTACACGAACGAGCTAGATACGTTGACGGCGTCTAGTGTAAGTAAATTTTATTTTTCATGCTGCTTTGAAAAGGATTAGTATACCATCTAACATCTTATTTGGACATGTTGCAGTTGGAGTGGGAGCAGTATGGTGGAGAGGACGCACTTTCTTTTCAGCTGAGCAACGTCTGTGGGGCCGACAACTACTTCTATAGGATGAGGTGCTCTCTAATCTGCTTCTATGCTATCGAGTACCACTTGCCAGATAGGGTTGCACGCTAATTTGGAGTGAGACAACTTTGGTCTATGCCTCTGTTCTCGACTGGCATTGACTTACACAAGTAAGTGTTTTGATATTTCAAATGTCTCATAATGATGGTCCATTTCTTATAATATGGTGCCACGTACGTGGATTAATGTAACAATGACATACGTGCAGGTTGGATTGTTAGAGGAACAAGAAGATTTTTGACTAGGAGAGACACCACCAGTCCTACATTGAGGAATGGGAGGAGATGCACGACAACGTGGATGACAACAACGAGCCGCACACGAACCGTGAGTTCAGGCAGTACCAAGCTTGGTACCAGCATGCGACATGGTGCAGGCTGAGGCTACAGTGGACCAAAACTGACTACGCCGACATCAAGTCCTCCGACGATGAAGACATGGCGTACGACCAGTCGACTCATGCAGGAAGGCAGGTGGAGGCAGGACCGATCTTGGACAGAGTGGTAAGCCAATCGCCTTATTTTTTTACGTTGAGTTACATAACAATACATTCGGCATTCTTGGACCGACATTAGGAGTTATCTATTATAGTTATTGCAACCTTCGAGCCGTATAACCCTTATAATAAGTTAGATTCTTGTACAAAAGAAAACAAAACTAAATGCTATCTGTTCAGAAGTCTTATTATTAAGAACTTTATTGTAGGGCAATACACTGAAATGCTCAGTTGAAGAGATCGAGCGCGTTCGGCCGAGAGTCAATGACAACTACATACTTGGCTTCCTAGACGTAAGATTTAAAATATTCTTTCAAACATATCATTAATACGTTATATTCTTTTAGTTAATATAGTTTTGTACAACAGAGGTTGTCACGTCGTCTACGGCGTGTGGCTGGTCGTTGTGGTTGCAGGATAGACACGACGCAAGACATGTACGTTCCTTCCACAGGAAGAGGAGGCTTGGGTTCCTCTAGTCAAGCAGCTACAGGGGACGGGGACGAGGACGAAGAGGACGACGACGACAATGATGTGGACAAGAGGCACAATGAGCTTGGCCCCTCTCAACTCCATGACGCTCCATCGACTCATCCTACACCGCCTCTAGGCACTAGGCGACGCCATCCGCATGACCCTTACACTCTAGGCACTAGCGCTTTGGGTCACAAGGGTAAGGGCAAGAGTAGGAGGCAGTGAGTGATGTGGTAGGTGTTACTATGAACTATTATGAATTTTGTATTTACTTTTCTGTAACTATTCGGGACTGTATGGACATTGTGGACTATTTGGACTTTGCATGACATATTATGTTGGTTGTGATATTTGTTGTGATTGCATTATGCTTGTTGGATGATTAAATGTTTGGAATATATATTGATGTCTCTGTTTGTAACTGTGGATGCTCCTAATACAAGACCGTATCTTGCGAATTTTTTGCGTGAACCTTTAATCATACTACACTTGTACAAAGGCACAAATGTAGTACACAGATTAACTATAAATTTATTACAACGTGTCTAATCCAGGAAATATTGTACATACGCTTTGTACATGAATCTAGGATTACCAAGCAACAGTGAACGAATCTATGCTTTTTAGATAATAAACATAGACTTTTCAGATACACGGACAGCATCGAATTATCACATCATTGATATAGTACTGGCATGCAAGGAAGCACAACTCCACTCTATCTCCACCATCCATCTTATGACTGTTTGATCCAAGGGCTGAGGTGAAGAGGCACACGGATCGCTGATATGGCACATTGAGAGGCCTCCATTCCTCCTCTCAACCTATAAATAAACACTCACTCCCTCTCATTCACATAAACAACAAGGAAGAAGAACACTCCTCAGCATTTGCTTTCATTGCAGTACCAATGTTTGGAGGATCGTCCAGAGGGAGAGGAAAGGGGAAGGAAACTACTTGGGGAAGGGAGGGTCCTCTTGGTCCCAATTTCTTTGAGGAAGCTCTTTATGAGAGATTCCTAGTTGAGAGCAAAAGTGATTTCACCAAAGAGACACCACTAAGAGGATACGATGAAAGGAAAGAAGAGTGGCTAAAATGCATGTATGGTGAGGACTGCCTAGTGCAGATGTTCACCGAGGGAATAGATGTAGGTCGTCGTTTCTTCAAATGCCCGTTAGCATGGGTAATTGCTATTACTTTTTGTTTCTTCAATATGTTTGTCTTGTATATCACTTACACGACATACTTATTGTAGTCTTCCTTGGCCGAAGAAAACTGTGGATTCAGTAGGTGGGTCGATCCTCGACCTATTTATCCACATGCGGAGTACATCTACTACCTATAGGACCGTATCTTCGATCTAGAAAGGGAAGTTAGCAGTGGTTACAAGGACGACGAACAGGACGACAACAACAATGGTGCTGATTCACAGGAGGCACTCTGCAATGATCCATATTGCACCTGCCCTAACCACAAGAACAAGGGGCCTCCCCTGTCACCCCCGCCACCACCACCAACAACAACGGGAGGCTACTATGGAGAAGGTGCAACACAATTTGCTATGTGGCCACACTACTAGGATAACTTTATCTTTTTCACATGTACTCAGGTTTAATTACCTAAGGCATGTTAGGTTTAATTACCTAAGGCATGGTTTAATTACGTAAGGCATGTTAGGTTTAGTTAAAGAAAACTCCGTACCCAGGTTCAGTACATATAGTCACATGCCATTTAATGTGTTTCATGTGTTGATTTATATAATGTCGTGCGTCGTTAAGTTTTTTTGCAGCACATGTTCAAATTTAAATACGTCTGTATCATTAAGCGAAATATTAAGACCATAGATAATGAAAACAACCACATAATGAAAAGTTCGATACTATGCCACATTACACAACATATTAATACTACAACTACGTGCCGATAGTAGACATAGGGGCAAATGCACTTCCAAATCCTTAGTCTAAAATGTACTGAGTAAGCAACTCATCATCCGAGTACCAGTCCTCTACTACAACCCTGTTGCTGTGGCTAGGCTCAACTGTGTTGCTCTGACCTGCCTGTTGCTTGTAATAAGCAGCCTCCGCTTCATCTGCGGCCGCTACGGCCTGAGTGAAGAATGCGTCGTCATCCTCCTCTACCTATAAGCTCGCCTCTGCTAGAGCGATAAGCTCGCTCAGTCTGCCAGTATCGTCGTCAGTCTCCTGCGCCTAAATGCCCGCCTCTGCTAGAGCGATGAGCTCGCTCAGTCTGCCAGTGTCGTCCTCAGCCTCCTACGCCTATATGCCCGCCTCTGCTAGAGCAATGAGCTCACTCAGTCTGCCAGTGTCGTCCTCATCCTCGTCTCCCTCATCACACAACACAATCGGTGATTGAACGGTACGACCAGCTCGTGATCTATGGCCATCTAACTTCTTCTCCTCATACCTTGCACGAGCCACCTCTGCGGCATGTTCTTCGCTGCAACCAATCCCTTCATGTATAAAATGCAATCAGTTAGCAACACGATTATATTACATTTAAAACCAGGCAACGAAAAAAGGTTTTCAAGCACTCACTGGCACATAATGTAGCAACATGCTCGTTCAAGACCTGCATCTGTACTCTTGTCTCCTCCCTTGCCTCATTCCTTGCCCTCTCCTCCTCTAACGTCATCCGCCTCTTCAATCCCTATTTGTTAAGCCCAACATCGATCAGGTTACAAATACCGCGTTGTCTAGCAAACTCACGCATCTTTTCTTTGTGATGTTTAACGAATAGGTTGACGTAGTCAGGTCCATATCCCCTCTTCCGTGCAATTAGTTGCCTCTTCTTTAGTTCATCCAAGAACTTAGCTTGACCATCATAACATTCCCAACTGCATTTCCTAGTGCTCTGTTCAAAAGAAATATTATATCATATATGTCTTAGCAAAAACAAACAAAATACGATTTCATGTTTACCAGGAAAATAACGAACCTCATCATACTCAATCATATGGCCGCAATAATGGCCTATTCTAAGCTCTGAAGGGACTAGGCCATAGTTGGATTTTACACCACATTCGCACATGACAGGAGGTGCTTTGTAGATTACCCGTTCTTTCTTCTTTTCCTTAACCCTCTGTGGTTCTTCCGGCCATTGGTTCTTAGGACCATACAACCACTCCTTGAAACGACACTTCGCCATTGAATACACTTAAATAATAAGACATTAGTACATGAACACATATAGATCAAGATTTTAACACATACACTTTGCACTTACTTCATGCTTGTTTGGACATACAAACTCCAACGTATTCTCAGGGTTTATCATAGCTCGATCTCCACAATCGCATAGAGGAGGTTCCTCGAGTCGTCTAACTGCGGCTAGGTGCTTCTCCTTAGCCGTCATTGCTAGAGGGTTAGGGGGGTGGAACCCACCGCTTGAAGTGCTCACGTGGATGTCTCCCTCTAAACTAATCGTCGAAAAAGAGGTACCTAGGATCAAACTTGTCTGCACCATCGATCCACCGAAAGAAAAAGCACCTCTCATGGTCCTACACAACGAGATTCCAACGAAATATTAGTACCATACTTAAACAAATAAAGAAAAAGGATAGTACAAATAATTTCTTACATTAAACTGACTACATGTGTAGAAGCAACGCACGGCTGTGTCTGGATGTTTCGATTGAAAAACATGGGCCGGGAAACCACAGTCATAGTTAGGGACAGGAAGGTCAGGAGGGACGAGGGCATCTTTGCTAGACGCGTCGGGGTATAATTCTCGAGGACGACCCCGTTTTCGCCAAAACTCCTCCTAAAACATTTCTTGCATCTAACAAAATGGATGTAATTTAACAAACATAAATCAAAACATCACAAAAAATATCAATGAGAACCATAACTACAATACAACCAATTTCGTTATAAGAACCGAAAGCAGTTAACATTATACCATAAACCTAGGGTTTCTCATTTGATCCACAACAATGAACCCATAACATAACTACATGCGGCTAGGTTTGCTAGCTTTTTCCACGCCTTGGAATCAACCTACGGTTGTATAATACATATATTGAGGGATACAATGAAACCCTAAGTGATGACGATTCTTAGGTTCAAAAATCCGACTAATATATACCGAATCGATGCAAAAAAAACAAGGAGGTGAGCGAGTATACCTTGCTCTCGAAGATCTACGGATCAAATCAAGGTTTTCAAGGTCCAATATGTCTATTCGTGAGGTAGGATGAAGTGGGGAGAGAAAAACCCGAGAGGAAGGAGAAAGAAGAGGAAGAACGCTCGAGCAAGAAGGTTGGGCTAGGGTTAAATGCACGGAGCTCGGCGCCAGAGTGACTGGCGCCGAGCCCCTTGGCAGGTCATGGCCCCGTGTCTAGGAGCTCGACGCCAGTGATGGTGGCGCCGAGCTCGGCGTCAGCATCAATGGCGCTGAGCTAAGGGTCCATTTCCTGAATTCTTTCCGCCAGGGGTCTATTTGTGAGAAACTTTCAAAAAAGGGGCCAAATTATAAAAAATTCGGTCCAGAAGATAACTTGAGTGAGGTAGCGAGTTCGGAGGACAACGATACTAGTCCGTTTGTTTTGGGCTTTTGTCAACTTTTAGACTACTAGTTTTTGGACTTTTTAAGAGTCAAACGGCCCGCATAGCCAAAAGCCCAGAAACTCAATAATGGGCTTTTGGCTTTTGGCTTCTAGGAACCTTTTGACTTTTGAAAGATTCAAAAGCTGAGGTCCAAAAGCTTCCGAAAACCCAAACAAACAAGCCCTAAGATACACTAACTTGATATAGTGGTGGATTCTAAGCAATACACCTTTAAGGCTTTAACTAAGCACGTAACTCTCTCACCGATCAAGATATAAATAAAGGCTCCTTTAATCTAGTGGTGGATAGCAAGGGTCCAAATCAACTAGCCTATAGTGAGAACCTCGTAAGCAACGAAAATGAGTAAAGTAAAGTAAAGCAAGAAGTAAAACTTTGCTCAAGATAAATAAAGGAGAGTCCTTGATTGAAATACTAAAAAGTATTATCAGAGGAGTAGTAAACACGGGTACACAACGTGGCTTTAATCCCGGTTGAGAAAGACCTTTAGCTCCGGTTTTCTAATAGAGACCAGTAATTCAGGACTAAAGACCTATCTATTTAGTCTCAATTGACTTAAACCGAAACTAAAGATTGAGCCTTAAAATAAATAATGCCTCCCCCGCCTGTGCCTCATGGCATGCCCAACGCGGTGACTTATCTGGTCAGGCCACGTAGTCTCAGATGCCACCGGAGATAAAGTGGTGGCTCGCAGACCATAGTTCTTCTGCAGGCTGCTATAGCTTAGGAGAGAGAGAAAAGGCAAGTGATGGAACGGCATGGTAAAAGAAGTAGCTGCCTTCAGTGGAACTCTATTAGCATGAGAGTAGAGACGTCTAGGTGTACTATTACCAACAGCAAATGTTGCCTCGGTTGGTGGTGCCATTCAAACCTAAAACCTCGTGCATTATCTCGCGCACGTAACTTTCTACCCTACCTATACAACACATGTGATCTTCTTTTGAACTAGTCCATCCGATGACCTTTAGTTCGGGTTCGTAACACCAACTGGGACTAAAAATCAAGGCTCTTTATTCCGGGTTAGTAATACCACCTGGGACTAATGTAGACCCTTTGAGTTGGTCTTACCAACCGGGACTAAAGATCCTCTGTAGCCCAAAAAAACTTAGACTCAGGACTAATAGCCGAGACTAATTTGCTAAACCGAAAGTCTGTTCTCTACTAGTGAAATGATACACGAGCTTTACCAAGCTCCAAAGATGACTTTAGAACCTCAGGACAAGCTAAACTCGACTAATAGGAGAGATTCAAAAGTAAGCGTGTGCGTGCGTGTTTACCTCAAATGTGACAATATGGAGCACATAAAGGTTGTGGAAGTGAGGCAAGCCGGTCTACACAAGATCGTCTGGTCTTTGGATGTGTCAACTTTCTATATATGGTGCATCTCAGATTAGCTCCCTGTTGGCGGATGCATGCTTGGTAAGGCAGTTGAGCAAGTTTGGCATGCAAGTCCAGGCCGTCTGACTTTGTCTAGACGCGCAACTTATGTGTCACAGCCTCTGCTTTCCGATTCGCCACCACTGTGACTTGGACATTCAAGATGGCACACCCAAGAAAGTTGCCGGTAAGTTGGTCCGAAGTGTGTGCCCTTCAATCCATGGCTAACTCCCTTCGGTCCATTTGATTGAACTAACTTGGATCCAATGCTTGTCATGCAGTCATGCTCTACCTTATGTTTGTTTTGCATGCAGATCCAGGTGTATCCTCTTTTTGTTCCAAATTATCTCTGATTACACCTGCAGCCAGACACTTCACAAACACATGGACTCATGGAGTGTTCTTTGTTATTGTTAACAACGAACCTTAAAATCAGTTTTATACTTTTTAAATTCCAAGATAGTGGTGGCACAGTCAAAAAATCTTGCAAAAAAACAAGCTTTTCTAAGATGAGAGCTCAATTTTCAAAAGAAAATGTGATAAAATAGAATAATAGATGGTGTATCTTTAGATTTGTTATTAGGACAAAGTTTATACTTTTAAATTGCAGGATAATAGCCTCAAATGGTTAATTGTGCAAAAGAAAATGTGGTGAAGTAGAGAGGATGTATCTTTAGGGCTTGTTTGGCTGCACACAAATCCACACCAATCCACGGGATTGAGGTGCGTGGATTGGGGTGGATTTATGTGCAGCCAAACAAAGCCTTAGATTTGTTAGGGTGAATGGTTTTGAAATCGTTGGTATACTTTTCATCTTTTTTTTTACCTAAAACGATGCATTGCTTAAAAGCTATATACATGTCACAGTTTAAAACATGGGCATGAATCCTCAGTTTCCATAAAACTACGTGCTCCCTGTATTGAGTGAATCGTTTATTATTTTTCATAACGGCACCCTCCACAGTATAATAGTATTAATATGTAGGATAATAAATCATAATATGAATAACTCACATGACAATCTCACGTGATCTAAGAACATATTTAGGACTGCTTCATAAACTCTACCCCGTAAAGTGGCTCCATAAAAACCTGGAGGGATCGGAGCACCTCTCTAGGTTCTCTCATAACTCTACTTTTTTTAGAGCAAAGTTTGTTGAGCTATATCTGTTTAGGTAAAAAAACATGGAGTGGAACTGAAAAACATAGAACAGAGCAGTCAAAAACATACCCATAGAGTACGTGCATGAGATTAGCTCTGGATTAAGAGATAACTTTTCATGCAAGCCAATGTTTGTGCTAACCATCGCCCTGTTCGCTTGGCTTATAAGCCGTACTTTTTCATTCAACGAATAGTATTTTTCTCTCACAACAAATCAGCCGACAGTACTTTCAGCCATGGCTTATCAGTCAAGCGAACATGGCACATGTTTTTAGGTTTGCTATTTTTTCTTACCCAAACAAAATTTGTTTAGGTGTAGCTTTCTGAGGCATTTTTATGCGCTAGGAAATTCGGTCGGAATGGCATTAATTGGTGTAAAAATTTGCCATGCTTGCAAATTAACAGGACCGTTATTTGGCCAACGGTCAAAACCTCCCTCTTCATGTAACGGTTGAAGCACCACACACACACTCCCGCGGAAAAGTCTAGTACACTCCCCTACTTTAACGGAAGGCAGAGCTCATGTCACTTTTCTTTTAATAATAATAAAAAAAACTACGCTAGAAACACTCCCGACTCACAGAATATTGCCCTGAGTAAAGAAGTGGTCAAATACGACATATGCTTTACACACGGAGACATCCCCACACTCGATCGCAAAGACAATTCAGATCGCAAGACACACACACCAATGCATCAGTCGTCGACGGAAGAGGCAACAATGGCAGAGGACGGCTGCGAGAGCTCCAGCAAGGCGTCGTCGTCGGCCGGCAGCAGTGGCTGCTCCATGCCGTTCAGGCTCAACGTGCACGCGCGGGAGTTCGTGCCGGTGCCACCGACGGCGGCGGCCGGCCCTTTGACGGCGGCCGCCGGCTACTACTGTCCGTTCCTGCAGCTTTCCAGCGGCGGCGGCAGGGTGGGCGCGGACTGGAACTTCTTTGCCGAGCCGGACCCCACGTCGTCCTTCCTGCCGGACTTTGGACATGGCGAGATCGCTGGAGCTACCGGCGTCAGTGGCTACCCCAAGGGCGCGAGTCCGGCCGACATCGCACAGAAGATTATCAAGCAGGTTCGGAAACCACAGATGATCTCCTTGTCCTTGATGCACATTATACATCGTTTGATACCGAATCACCGATACAGTAGTGTAGGACTATAGATTTCTGAAACTGAAAATGCTGAGAGTACGGTGTAGGTGATCTCCGCGCCAACAGATCAGGGAGCTACATGATCTTTGAATTCTCATCCTGAATTTTCGACGCGGCCATTTATGACTTAGTGATGTTTTCAGTAGTAACTTGTCAGACTATTCTCGTGTTTTTCGGATCTGTGTAGATCATGCTGTTTCTTGATTTTTGGAGTGGCTGGCCTTCAGTTACATTGTTCTGGCCTTGTGCAGGTTGAGTACCAGTTCAGTGACACTAATTTGGTTGCGAATGATTTCTTGACGAAGATCATGAACAAGGATCCTGAGGGCTATGGTGAGTGGAGAACAGTTATTATCTCTTCAATCCTATATATGAATATATTAGCACACAGATAATGTACTATTAGCACACATGGAACATTAATAAATAAATCATGTGTCCCTAAAATACAGGGCCAACAACACCAATAATGAACTGATGAAATGAAAACTAAATGTGTGTTCAACGGTTTGGCCAGTTCCTTTATCTGTCATCTCATCCTGGAAGAAGATCAAGGCTATGGGGGTAACAAACCAACTGCTGGTTACAGCTCTCCGGACCTCAGAAAAGCTCGTAAGCCAGTGCTGCTACCTTTGCTCCTTGCTTTGTGTTTGACCTTTTGCTTCTCTTCTCTTGCGTTTCTGAGTGGGTCTGTTTGCGGTAGCAGCCGATTACCGCTCCTTCTTGTTCGTCATTTGTAGCTCGCTTTTGTAACTCTACCTCTTCTTAATGAAAAACGTGCCTCATGGCACGGTCGAGAAAAAACAAGTGGTAGCCATGTATCATATCATGAAATACTTTCTTCAGGTTGTCAGCGATGACGGCAAGAAAGTGCGACGGGCTCAGCCATTCACCGAGAGACACAAAGAAGAGCTGCAGGTCAGTACTTCCGAGCAGGACAAGGTTTTAGCTACTGAAATGGAAACAGTTAGCTTCATCTGCCTCCGACTAAGACCAAACCTTGCTGACTCATGCAGTGTCGGATGGTCATCGCCGAGAATTTGCCGCACGATTCCACTAGAAATAGCCTCGAGAAGATCTTTGGCATCATTGGCAGGTCAGAACAGAACACACAACCCCCTTTGATCCCCATGCAGTTTGTTGTATATATATTATTTTTAGGGTCTCTTAACCGTGTGCACCACACAAGTTTGCAGTGTGAAAAACATCAGAATCTGCCATCCGCAAGAACCCAGCTCTGCAAGATCATCCAAGTCTGACGCAAACACACTAGTCAGTAACAAGGTACTTGATACTGATCCGGGGCCGGGGTTTGATTTCTCTCTTTTTTTTTTTTCAAATCAGTTTTCTTTTTATCTCATCATCTGACAGTTGTTCTGTCTATTCTGTTCTGACACAGCTGCATGCTGTTATAGAGTACGAGACCTCACACCAAGCCGACAGAGCAGTAAGTCAATTCCAGTTTCCAGACATGGAACCTTGAAGTTTTACTTCCAGCTCCGGTTCGTTGCTCACTTGTGCCATTGGAATCTATTTTTGTGCTTGTCAGGTGGACAAGTTGAACGACGAAAGAAACTGGAGGAAGGGCCTCCGTGTGCGCCCCGTACTGCGACGATCGGTAACTGAAGCTCGTTCCTTGTTCATCAGCTCTACTCCCATTTCAGAGCTGATCACTGAACTGACATGCCGGCGCCCATTCAACTCACCACAGCCCAAGGCGGCAACACGGCTGAAGCGGCCGGACTTGGACCACCTCGCCGCCTCCGACGAGGAGCGCTCGCCGCATTCGCAGGTCTCGTCGTTCGACTCCCCGACGGCGGCGCACTTTCCTGACCACATCGTAAGCGGAAACGCCACGCCTTGGCACATTCTGTAATGTCCCTGCCTGACCATATCTGCCACTAACTGATGTGCGCGATCGCATGCTCTCGCCTTGGCAGCAGCAGCAGGAGGAGGACCAGCACCAGCACCAGCACGTCGGCGCCAAGAAGCCATGGGGCAGAGGGCGGGGCAGGCCGCCGCAGACGCCGCACTCCTCCGCTCACGCTGCTGGCGCGCCCGGGCATCTGGAAAGCCTCGCGGCGAGCCCCCGGCACGCGGCGCAGGGGCCGAGAATGCCCGACGGCACGCGCGGGTTCACCATGGGGCGCGGGCGGCCGGCGCCTGCCGTGGCATCGGCTGCTGTCGTCCGGGTCGTGTAGTTCGCCGGCTCCACGGACGTCTGACCGGTCAAATGTTCGATAATTGATTTGTTTTATTTCGAGGGAGAGGATGGAAGTGGCAGCGTCTTCTCTCTCTTTCTCTTTCCTTTTTTCTTTCTTCTGGGATCTAAATTTTTGAACGAAACTTCTGGGATCTAAATAAATCGTTTTGATTTTGTTTTTAATCTTCTACACCTAAAAAGACTTTGAAGTAATCATCTACCCGGTGATACCAAATCTCGCTCTTGCTCATGTATCTACATCCAATACGAATCATTCTCCACTCGGAGCTCACACGTCCGCATCCTACTTGGTTTCAATACATTGATCGGATCCATGTGTCCATCTAATATGAAATTCTCGGAGCTCACGCGTCTGCGTCCGAGTAATAATGAGGTTTAGTCCAAAAAAATTATGATCCCGGTGCAACGCACGGGCATATATCTTAACAATATATATGTGGTAAAGTTGCATTGTTGTCTAATGGTAATCTGTCGTGTAATTCGAGGAGGTATGGCAAAAGTACGGTCGCGACTAGAATTATCTTTTTGGAGTTTTGATTCCGACTTCCGAGCACTTCTCAAAAGAATAAAGAGTTTTGATTGTGAGTAAATTAAAATTAGTATAACAGTTAGTTTGAATTTGTAACAAGTTACAAAAAAAAACTTTGAGCTTTTCCATGAAAGGCTTGCTTTGGTAGAGCTTCTCCACTGATTGTCCATGGAAAGTCATTATCTAATACAAATGATTCTACATGACTCTCTAAGATAAACTCTATTTATAAAGTGATTTTGTACTTCGAGTGAATCGGGAGATGTTGGTGTTTGTACCACCGGTTGTGACTATAGTTATGCGCAGCAGACCTAGAGGTTTGCACATAGGACCTAGATTTGCTGGTTCAATTAGATGGCGCTCTACGTCTAGTGTATGATGGTGACTGTATTGTGCCGGTATGCAAATGAGTTCAAGGATTAATAGGGGTCTAAGAGCCTCTTAATGGATATGTCTAGGGTGCCCACCTGGGAGCTCCCTACTTGCCTTATGTAGCTCGGTGTAGGATTAGAAGTAGATCGTGTCTTGATAGGCAAACAAGATCCGACTAATCAGTTACATGTATATCGATCTATATGTCTTGTATATCATCAAATAGATGAGGGACCCCCGAGTAGATATCACCTCTGACTAGTCGGTTCAGCCCACCCCCCATCCGGGAGGGGTCATTTTTGTCTTCCATGATGATACTTATGAGCCATGTACTCGTAAGGAGCTAATTAGCTTACAACATCCTAGTTTATTTCAGAGAATCATTTCAAGGAACTAATATAGAATATTTCTCTGTTGAAAACCATTTGCCAAAAGTTGCTATGAGAGCTTTGTGAAACAGGCCATAGGTCTTCCATGGACTAGTTCTCGAAGATGCACCATATATCACTTAGAGAAGATAAATGGATCATGCAAGTTCCCATGCCCTAAACAAACTACAAAACTACCCGTGAATGCTCATACTTAGGCTTTGTTTGGATAAATAGGGCAAATTATTACCCTGAATAATATTTAGCACTACCTCTCCAAATAGAGGACTAACAATTAGCTCTAACCCTCACTAGTTGGCAAGACCCAACCAATTTAGGATAAAAACAACAACCAATGGCGAAGAGACCAAGCATACCCCTCTAATGGCTCCAAAATAGCACAAGTAGGGAGTGGAACAATTCCAAGGACAAATTTGACTTTTAGTATGATTCTACCAATTTTATTATCTTCTCTATTGGCTCTTGTATCAAAACAACACAGAACTAACTTGAGCCAACTAACTATTAACTAATTAGCACTTAGGTTTAGTCATTAGCCAGCTAACAATTAGCCCTAATAGATCAAACTGGCTTTATTTCAAGAAAGGTAAGTTTATCGTGTTGAGAAAACACAGTAGTAATCTCAACACTTGCAGGTAGTATAGTACATGGTATCCATCGAGGGGCGAAGTTGTACCTAAAATTCTACCATATATGCATCTTCTATGTCACATGTCTATACACCCATAAGGTGAGCGTACCCCTTTCTAATTTGCTCTAGCTTCGCCACTATATCCATCAGGGTTCACAGACACAACTTTATAATTAGATGGTAATGCTAAGATCTAAGCAAAAACATTGATGTATATCACTGTCACCACATCATCAGCATTTAAGATCAGGCATATCATACGGTCATACCAACAAATATAAAGCACCATTTATGAAGTAACTGCATATCTTCCATGTCCTGTTATGGTTTTGCTCAGTCATACATTACACATCCATTTACACTACTAGAGAACAAACTTTAGAACGATGTCCCAATTTGGCATTAGCCTCGGCATTTTTTGCCCCCGGGACTAGAGAGGCCTTTAGTCCCGGTTGGTGTCTCCAACCGAGACTAAAGGTCCTTGCCCAACGGCTAAACCGGGACTAAAAGTCCTCCAACCTTTAGTCCCGGTTGGTAATACCAACCCAGACTAAAGGTAGACCCTTTAGTCCCGGTTGGTAACATCAACCCGGACTAAAGGACCCTTTAGTCCCGGTTGGTAACACCAACCGGGACTAAAGGTCCCCGGATGGGTTAGTTCAAAAGGAAAGCATCCCATCCATTGTTAGATGTGTTGTGTAGGTGGGGGTGGTAAGCTATGCGCGAGGCAGTGCATGAGGTCTTGGGTTCGAATCTCATGGGGCGCAGCGGTGGGAGGCATTATTTTTTTTAAAGCTGGGAGGATCTTTAGTCCCGGTTGTGGCAAACCGGGACTAAAGAACAACACCTTTAGCCCCGGATTGCTAGTCCCGGTTGGGAAACCGGGAGTAGAGCTAGTTCCCAACCGGGACTAGATCTCATTTCTGTAGTAGTGTTATTACAGTTTACAATTAGAGTCCATGACTACTAAATGCCAATGCATGTTTCATGACAGCATGATTTGGTTGTGCCACACGGGCTGGCATAGCACGACCAAACTGGTCAGATCAGTTTTTTATCAATTATTTATAAAACACAATTAAAAATAGATTAAAAATAAAAAAAGAAGAATCCGACGAATGACCATGTGTTTTGCATGGTGCGTCGTAGGCATATTGCGGAAGGGAAATAGTTGGGGCAGGGCATCTAGAATGGATCGATTCCCGCTAGAAGCTCACGTTGCCAGGAGGAGGCCAGGGTAGATGGACGAGGCTACAATGGTGTGGCGTTGGGAATTTGGGGTCACGGTATTAGATTTTCTAAGGTCTTCATGCCTAGTGACCTTAGAAGGGGGGAGGGGGCTAGTGACAACGGTCACCCCCAGCGACGATGGTGGTTCTGTGGGCGATGAACAAGTGAGGCGGAAGTGTGCCATTGAACGAGCACAGAGGACATCCGGTGGACAAAGCCGACAGTGAGGTAAAGGTTGTGTTTTTGTTCTCTTCTATTTCCGGTTAGGGAATGATAGGGTAGAGAGGAGGCGATGGCGGGGGCGGTGGAGACACTAAGGGAGTAGTGCGGCTCAAGAGATTGAAAGAACAGGAAGGGAGAGAGAAACTATGTATTGGACTTGTAGGAGAGAAAATGGATATTGTGACGAGTGGTGAAGACGTCGCTGGCTGGAGATGACAGCAGTGGTGAGCAATGCTGTTCAAGGAAGAAGAAAGAATCAGGAGAAACAAAGAAACCACGCGACGGCCCCGTGACCGTGAGCCTCCAATCGATTTGGGTCCTTCCGCCGAGCGCCAGCGTCTCCAATCGGGGAGACCGTGGTTTTAACTTTTGACCCAACCATGGTCACGGGCTCACGGCACACGGTGTACATCCTGTGCTGTCACGGGCACGGCCGCTGCTGCTGACCACAGAGTTTCGGGGCAGGTTAGACACGAATCTTTTGCTTGCGGCTTTGCCCTTTGCGCGCGTGGTTTCCACAGTTACTGGTTACTGCCGATCTTGAACCTTCAGCTCTTCGAGGTCGGCCTCGTGCCTTTTTTGTCGGGGCAGCGGCCATCACCCATCGGCTTCAGGCTGCAGCTAGCGAGGAGTGCTCACTGGAGTAGTCACTAGTACTACTACGTACTCTAGTCCTAGTGGCCTGCTAGCTGTGGTATCACGATAGGCCGAGGTGATTGATTTGTTTGGGTGGGACCATGTACTAGTTCAGTTTTCCGAATCTCATTCTTTAAAGATACGAAAGTCACGTGAGAGATTTAGGGCGTGTTTGACGTTTCTGTGTCTCGCTATTTTTCTCTTTTCTGACAAAATAAATATAAAGTCGAGAGAATCCACGGTACGTGGTTTCTCTAACACTAGCGCGGAGCCAGCGTCGGAAGCAGCTCAGTCAAATAGGGCCTTAATCTCCATCTTCGTCCCAAGCAAGGAATAATCTTCGCATAGATCTCTGTCCCACATGGCCGCTTTGATATATCATGGAATATAGATGATAATCAAATAAATATAAAGGTAAGCGATAATTTTAGCACACGGCCAGTGCACAATTGATAAACTGCAACAGATGCATATAGACTATTATTAATAGCACAAATATGCGGAAAACATACAAAACTTCACAACAAAATACATCACAAATTCTAAAGATATCCATGTACATCTATGGAAAACTGAGTGGAAAGATTAGGGATGGCAATGACACCTATGGGCAATGTTTTCCTAAACGCTAAACGGTAAACAGTCGGTCACCTACCGTTTAGCCATTATTCGGGCAAAACGTCCTATTAAACGGGCTAAACGTCCAATTAAACGGGGTAAATGGGTGATTAAACGGAAACGACGCACCACTGTGTAGCGTTTACACGGTGTGTAAACGAGCGAAATGACCGTTTAGGCGAACAGTGCCTATGGGTGCGGTGCAATATCGAACTCACGGGTGCCATATTTCACCTACAGATCGGGTACTGAGAGTGGTTGTTTCATTTATCAACCTAAACATGTAAAGTTGACATGGCATTTTTCAAAACCGTGAGATGAAACTTGCTATTGAGATCGGTCTTACAGGACAATATGGTGCAATCTTACTATCGTCCCGATCGACATTAGTCATGTTACAACCACATGAAACCGTGTGTTAGGCATACAACTACAAGGCAATACAGCACATTTCTTTCTTAGTTTACAAATCATAAGAAAGACATGGATGCTTACATACATATATGCAAATTCACTCCTATAAACACAACGTTCACACACTATCTCTATAAGTATTTTTAAAAGACTTATGTAACAGATCTCGAGATTAATAAAGTGACCACAGACTCTTTGCGGTCTGTTAGCACAAAGTGAGGTGCAAGATTGGCGTAACACATATGCCTGCGGCCTTTCATTCTACTAAGTAAGATTGTGTTTGGTTCAGTTTGTAGAAGGTGTTTTTGCTGCCAAAAAGTAAAACGTTAACCAAATGGGTGAAACCTGAAATTGCTCTTTCTAAAAGCAACTGTTTTGAGTACAATTTTCGTAGCACCTTGAACCCTAAACCTTGCTTTTGCCAGCAGCAAAGGCGGTGATGGAGGAATCCAGGCAGACACAGGCGGCGGCAGGGGCGGAGGGCTCTAGGTAGGTGAAGGTGGAGGGGCGGTTAACTGGACTCCAGTCCAGGCCCATGGCCCGCGCAGGTGGCGAGCGGCGATGACTCAACGCCTCAGTCTCCAGGGCAGCGGGGCAAGCACACGGTGCCTGCGTGCTGCAGCTCAGACTCAACTTCCACCTCCAGAACGGACAAGCAGGCGGCGGCTGAGGCCATGAGGCGGCATGGTACTTGGGAAGGTCAGAAGGGTTGGGTGGGGATAGGAACTGAGGGAGTGAGGGGTTCTATTATATACCTAGGGTTTGAATGTGGGATAGGCCACTTTTGGTATTGGGCCAATATATACATATTCGGTTCTTCAAGCTCGAGGTTTGGAACCGACTTACCCTAGATTATTTCGGTTCGTGAGAATCAGGAACCAAACCAGTATCCCAAATTTTTGGTTTTGGTTAGTTCGACTTTGGCTCCGATTATTTGGGTTCTGTTTTCGGTTGTGGATTATTTTTTGCCCATCCTACTAAGTATGTTGTTTGCATCCTAGGTTGCTTTTCCAGACTATATCCATAAGTCCACAAAAGAATGTAACTATAGGACGCTAATATATGCTCCACCACAGGCATCCGCCCCGCGTCGGTCAGTCCTAACACGGCTAGTTGGGCTGCAGACCGGCCCATAGGCCTACTCCCCTCGTTGGCATACACGGTTTTTCCAAAAAAATAAATGAAAGAAAAGAGAGTGACATCTTATCTTCTCCATTTGCATCGGCTCCACCGCACTGCCTGCCCTTCGGTCGCGTATGCACAAGCTCTGCTAGCACCCGTGTCCGCATGAGCGCCGACGTCGTCCGCATACGCACAAGCGTTGAGCGCTGCCACTAGCCGCGTACGCATGAGGTCCACTAGCCGCGCTGTGTGGCAGAACCACCCGAAATAGCACACTTACGGAGGCGCTCGTCTTCCACCAGACACTAAGCACCCCGAAAGCAAGCTACAGCGGGCGGTATCCGTCGGGCACACCCCAAGGGAGAACCCGAAAGATCCACATTTTTCCTAAGGATCCAATAATGAGAACGAGTTACAATACTTATCCATTTCATACATCAGAGTTTTCTTAAAAAGTATATTATTACAATACCAAATATCAGAGTGCGGAATGATAAACAACAGAATTTAAAAATATACATCTAGAGATAGGGACGAGGATCCGTTTGAGCCCACCAGAAGAATCCTCCACACAAGGTACTTCTCAAGCATGACCTGCAACAGGGGTAAATAAACCCTGAGTACACAATGTACTCGCAAGACTTATCCAACTAGTGGGAATAATTTCCCAACTCCAAGAAATATGATAAGCTTTATGGTTGGCTGGTTTCTTTTGGTAGAAACCAATACTAATAGTGAGTCCTTATTCATGTATTATTATAGCCATATTAAGTTATCATCTAGCTAGTCTATATCAGCACCTATTCTACTTTCAAGCAAAGGTGGAGCAATTAGTTCCAGTTCTTCTCCTTTTAACTTCCAGTTCTTACTACAGTGCTAAACCGCAGACAAGCCATACCGGATCGTCCGGCAATTCACGAATCGATGTGCCCAGCTGGGTGCCCCAAAAACACATGACCCGCTTGTACCCCAAGCACAAGCAGGACTAACCCATCACTCTCCTGTCCCGGGTGTCTAGGTCCCCGTCCAAACTTGGACTCCAAGCCCCTACTCCTGAGTCTCGGACTCAGTGGGGTGCAAGGACCTCCACCATCTCCGCCTCCAATCAGTTGGTTCGAAAAGAGCCGGATCCACGACAAGATAGCAACAAGTCTTCCCTACGCCCATACCCAAGTATGCGCTCAGGACAATAAATCTGGGACTTGTCTAGAGTCATATGCAACGACCGGTCCTTAATCGACACAGACAGGGAAAAGTGTAACCGAGCTATGCCCTATTGGCCGCAGGACACAACCCTTTACACTCACCAATACCCAAACCATATCCCTGCCCGGTCATCATTTACCTTTCTACCATTTTATCATGAGTGATCATATTTTATCACCTATTTGTGAGTAACGGCAGGTTACTCACGCTACCGATACCCTAAGCATAGCAGCTACTCAACCTGTACTAGTAGGACTCATGGGTATATATATTTATGCATGTAGTTTCCATAAAATACCTGTAACTTATATGCACATCACATATACATATATTCAGTGATAATTAAAATAGGGGTTATGCAACAGGGCTTGCCTTGGGCAGGCGACGGGTCAGTAGGATCAGCACCAACAGGCGCCTAGGCTCCCTCCTGCACGAGGATCTCCTCCTCGTACTCCTCAATCACCTCGTCGTACTCTGGCTCGCCGACGGGTACGAAGTCTACCAGCTCATGATCTACATGCATGAGATAATGATGCAATGCTTAGGAATATAATAACAGCAACTCTTAAAATAAAAGTACATTGATTTAACTACTAAGCTAGTGCTATCGACCACGGTACTAAGCTACCTATTATTACCGATAACAAGTTTGAAATATGACATTCATTATTACTATAGCAACTACAAGTATTCTTACTCCTAATACCGATTTACGCTACATACGATACAGCAAGGGTAATAGCTACCTTATTTAACAACCCATCTTAAAGCCACAAAATCTACAACAAGTACATAATAATATAGTGAGCCTACTGTAAATTTTTTGTAGCTATAGCTATCACCAATTTCCCACAAAAATTCCTACAAAAATTAATCTACATAATACAAAGCTCTCTTAGTTTGGATTTATGAGCCCATTACCATCACAGCTAACTGCAATCTAACTGTACTATCAAGTAGATGATATTTTTGCGAACCTAACAAAATTAGTCTTACTATTTTTGGACCTCTACATAATTTACTACAATTTATCAAAGTTCAACTCATAACTAAAACAAATAAGTATTTCTATTTTACTAGAAATTAAAGAAACCGAATTCTAACTCGCGGCCCAGCTCGCGCGGCTCGGCCCACAACGGCATGGCGCGCGCGCCAGCGAAGCGTGGCCCACGCGGGGGCGCGGCCCAGCCGGCCAACGGCCCGCGACGAGAGAGACCCACGCGCAACGGCAAACATGCAAAAACACCCCCAAACTACTCTGTATTTACTGCAAGCTCTAAGACACTATTCCTCTAGTCTATGATTTTATAGCTACGCCCTCCCTTTCTTCTTCTTCACCGCGACGACATCCCCCAGCACCCGTACACACATAGGCGCGACGACACGGGCACCGGGCGGCCGTGCCCGCGTCACCCGACCCTCCATGTCCTATCTAAGGGACCGATGGTTACCTCGATGACAACATGCAGCGACGGGAGGCGATACAGCGAATAGGGGTGTTGTCCTGAGCTCCCTCCCTGGCGGTGGTTATTTCCCTACGACGGCGGGTGCGTTCCCATGAGCCACAGCAAAAACGGAGCAAATAAATTAGCTAGCGAGCTCAAGGAACTACCCACGGAGACCGTTGAGATGTCAGTTTGGTCGAAGAAGGCCCGAGCTAAGCCAGCCATGTGCGCACCGATGATGCGGCGGTGCACGGTGGTGGCACGTCCACATCAGGGAAGGCGGGGCTGCTGTGAAGCTACGACTGAGGTGCGCGGGGCGCTCTAGAGGGTAAGACTAGGCTAGTGATGCAATGAATCACCACTGGGTGCTATAAGTAGGCGGCTTGCCCATGGCGTGCACCCATCTGGTCTTAAAGGACCCGGTGGAGCGGCGATTAGGAATTGAGGCACCGTGCAGCGGTACCTGTAGCGCGGTGAGGTAGGTTGGGTGACCGGCTACCTAGCGGAGCCAAGGGTGCGATGAATTAGAGTATAGTGCTGTGGTCACGACGAATTGAAGGAAGGGGTCCCGCCGCCCATGGCGACAACGAAGACAGGGAGCTTTGGCACGGCTTGGTTTGGCCCGGCTATGGACGTCAACGCAAAATACAAGCATGCACAACTATGGAGAACAGCGGGATGTGCTCCAGATGGCTATCCGCACGGCCAAACCCGCATGCCGACAAAACTCGGTATGGCGCCACAGCGGACAACGCCGGACAAAAGAAACACAGCGCAACGCGACATCGAGGTGATGGTGGAGCAGGCGGTCATCTCACGCATGAGCAGCCACGGTGAGTCAACGGGAGCAGTGCCGGGCGTGGTGACTGGCGGCGTGTAGGGCGGGACCCGGTGCACCTTCGGCCAGAGCAGGGCAGGGCAGGACACGGTCGCTGACCTAGACACAGCGCGTCAGCCACGGCGATGCGACCTGCGAGCCAGCGAGTGGTAGCAGCGCCAGGACCCTGCGCGTGATGTGCCTTCACGACGGCAGTGAGGACACGATCGGTGCTTCGACGCGCACTCTAGGTGAGCCAGTAGCAGCACCAAGGCGAGCAGCGGCAGTGGCCGTGGCCAGCGCTCGGCGGCAGGCATCCTTGGCTCACAGCGCAAGGGCCGTGCATGTGCGTACACGCATAGGCACGACAGTGGGACATAGCTAGCGTGGCAGCGCATGCTGGCAAGACAACAATGGTGCTAGGCTAGTAGGGGGGTGGTGACCACGTCCGGAGCTAAACCATGTGCCATGCATGCTTTTTAAAGCAGCCCAAAAACTCAAACCCGATACCCCGAACGCCAAACCAGTTGTTCGATGCGCAAGAGGGTACGTAGGGCTATCGACCGGAGTCATGACATCATGCCACTTCCTAAGCCGAACATTCTACAACAATTGCCAAAAGTGGCTTCATCGACCCCTTTATAAACTTACGCGAAAAGACTTAACTTCGAACGGTTACTCGCCGAATTCCAATTTAGACCTACTGGGTATGCTAGCTAACGAACCTCGTCCGCATATGTATCATCGTCGCCTATGAAGTACGTACTACCAACTCTATCAAAGTTCGCATAAACGTTCTATAGCATTTTCACTCAATAAAAATTCGCTCAGAATACTAAACAATATTAAACGACATGAAATGTAGCATTTGTTCCTTGTTTCAGATAAACGTGTCAAGTGACGTATATTGATCTATACTCCAATTTACACACAAGTATAAACAAGTATGATGCTCATGCAGTGTTTTAACAAAACAGTATAATGTAACACCAAGGGTGTTACAAATCTACCCCCCTAAAACAAAATCTTGACCCGAGATTTCGTGTGCCTAGTGTGAGAAAGAGATAGGGAATACATTTTTGGCATAGCAACTAACTATCAGAGCCGGTGTGAAGATGGGGGTAATGCTGCAATAGGTAACTCTCTTGTTCCCAGTGGCTTCATCCTCTAAATGGTTTTGCCACTGCACCTTGTAAAACTTTACCACTCTGTTCCTGGTCACTCTCTCTTTCTCATCCAAGATTTTGATAGGGTGCTCCACATAAGTCAAATCTGGCTAGAGGGGAAGTTCTTCAATTTCCATCGCTTCATCAGGAACACGTAGACATTTCTTCAATTGCGATACATGAAACACATTGTGTACCGCAAATAAAATATCAAGAAGCTGGAGACGATAAGCAACGGGGCCACATTGTTGCAACACCTGGTACGAGCCCACATAGCGAGGGGCTAGCTTGCCATGGACACCAAACCGATGCACCCCTCTCATAGGAGACACCTTGAGATACACATAATCCCCAGCTGCAAACTCTAAAGGCCTCCTTCGCTTGTCTGCATAAGCCTTTTGTCAGTTTTGAGCTACCTTCAAGTGGCTTTGAATAATATTTACTTTCTCTCGAGCCTCTTTTATGAAATCAGGCCCAAAGTACCCACGGTCTCCCACTTCGACCTAGTTCAGTGGCGTTCTACACTTCTACCCATATAGAGCCTCAAATGGTGCCATGCGGATACTCTCTTGGTAGCTGTTATTGTAAGAAAATTCAGCTAACTTCAAGCATTTATCCCACTTCTCAGGAAAGGAGATGGCACAAGCGCTCAACATATCCTTGAGCACCTGGTTCATCCTTTTAGTTTGACCATCAGTTTGTGGGTGGTATGCTGAGCTTCTAAGAAGATGAGTACCCAAACATTCTTGGAGTCGCTCCTAGAAATGAGAGACAAAAACTAACCCTCTATCAAAGATGATAGTAAGAGGAACTCCATGTAAAGTCACAATCTAATCAAAATATATCTCTACATACTTTCTGGCAGTGTATCTAGTGTCCACCGGAATAAAATGGGCAGACTTGGTGAGACGGTCCACAATGACCCAAATAGAATCAAAGCCCGTGGAGGTGCGGGGTAAACCCACAATGAAATCCATGGAAACG
Organism: Miscanthus floridulus; assembly: GCF_019320115.1. Lineage (NCBI taxonomy): Eukaryota > Viridiplantae > Streptophyta > Magnoliopsida > Poales > Poaceae > Miscanthus > Miscanthus floridulus. The sequence continues at coordinate 51,555,939 of NC_089580.1, read as the reverse complement.
TCCTCCCATTTCGAGACCAGAATGGGCAAGGGCTGCAAATATCCTGGGGTATGCATATGATCTGCTTTAACCCTACCACAAGTGTCGCACTCCGTGACATGCTGGGTGATGTCCTGCTTCATGTTAGACCACTAGTACAAGTGGCGCAGATCATGATACATCTTGTTACTGCCAGGATGAATAGACAGTTTTGAATGGTGAGCTTCATTCAAAATCTTTCTTTTTAGCTCTTCATTGGATGGAACCACCAGTCTATCCTTATATCTCACCACTCCATGTTCATCAACACTAAAGTGAGGGCCACATCCTTTAGCCATCAACTCCCTAATGTGAGGAATCTCTTTAGGGTCTTCCTTTTGCTCTTGAATAATCTGCTCCAGTAATTCTGAGGTCAATGCAATGTGAGCCAATACCTCTGCATGGTTGAGAGACAAAGGTGCTTCTTCAACCTGATGTGACTTTCGGCTCAAAGCATCAGCTACAACATTGGCCTTTCCTAGGTGATAATGGACTTCCAAGTTATAATCCTTTATCAATTCTAACCATCTCCTCTGCCTCATGTTTAGCTTAGACTGGGTGAAAATATACTTGAGGCTCTTGTGATCTATAAAGATATGCACTTTGTTGCCCAACAGATAGTGCCTCCAAATCTTTAGAGCGTGGACAACAGCGGCTAGCTCTAAGTCATGAGTGGGGTAATTTACTTCATGCTTTTTCAGTTGGCATGAAGCATAAGCTATCACACGCCCATCTTGCATAAGCACACACCCCAACCCCATCTTTGAGGCATCACAGTACACATCAAAGGGCCTATCAATATCTAGTTGGGCCAACACAAGAGCAGTGGTCAGGAATGTCTTTAGAGTTTGGAAAGCTTCTTCACAAGCTGGGCTCCAATCAAACTTAGCTTCTTTTTAGAGCAGCTTGGTCATTGGCTAGGCTATCTTGGAGAAATCAGGAATGAAACACCGATAGTATCCAGCTAGACCAAGGAACTGACGAATCTGATGCACAGACTTGGGAGACTTCCAATCTAATACATCTTGCACCTTGTTGGGATCTATAGAAATGCCTTCTGGTGTCAACACATGCCCTAAAAACTGCACTCGATCTAACCAAAATTCGTACTTACTGAATTTAGCATACAACTTGTGCTCCCTTAGTCGAGTCAGTACTATTCGAAGGTGTTGTGCATGCTCTTCATCATTCTTGGAATAGATCAGGATGTCATCAATGAAAACTACCATAAACTTATCTAGCTCTGGCATGAAAACTAAATTCATCAAGTACATGAAGAAGGTAGGAGCATTGGTGAGACCAAAAGACATCACTAGGTATTCATACAGCCCATACCTTGTAGAGAAAGTTGTCTTTGTTATATCATGTGGCCTGATCTTGATCTGATGATAGCCTGATCAGAGATCTATCTTCAAGAACACCTTGGCACCAGCTAATTGGTCGAACAAAGTATCTATGCGGGGCAAATGATACTTGTTCTTAACTATTACCACATTAAGAGGGTGGTAATCCACACACATCCACAAGGTATCATCCTTCTTCTTCACAAAAATAGCCAGTCAACCCCATGGTGAAGAACTAGGATGGATGAAACCTTTATCCATCAACTCTTCTAGCTACTTCTTCATTTCAGCTAGTTCCTTTGGAGCCATGCGGTACGGGCATCTAGAGATAGAGGCAGTACCAGGCTCAAGCTCAATGGAGAATTCCACCTCTTTGTCTGGTGGCAACCCAGGAAGATCTTCAGAGAAAACATCCAGGAACTCGCATACTACCGGGATGGAGGTAAGATTAGGAGAGGCTTCAGCATGAGCAGCAACAAGCAAGACTAGATCTAAGGGTACAATAAGAGACATCCTATCCTCAGAAGAAGGAAGCCGTAACTCCACACTTCTCCTCTTCATATCCAATACTACCCCATACACCTGCAACCAGTTCATTCCAAGAATAGCATCAATGCCTTGCCTAGGCATGACCATGAACTGTAGGCGGTAAGTGTGGGTGGCTAGTACCAAACTTACTATATTCATGCGGGTATTGATGAACAATTGTGAACCCGCAGTACGGATCTTATAGGCATATGGTATAGCCATAAGTGGTAAGTTATGTCACTCTACAAACCCCGTACTCATAAAGGAATGTGATGCACCAGAATCGAACAACACCAAAGCTGGATGGGAGTCGATGGTGAACATACCAGCCATCACCGGCTCCTGCTATAGAATATGTTCAGCATCTGTGAAATGCACCTGGCTGGATCTGCTGGGCACTTTCTTCTTGATTATGGTCCTCTTAACAAGCCTGGAATTTGTTGACGGTTGAGCGGACTGAGCTGGTTGGTTCTGGGGGCAAGCTCGGGCATAGTGGCCATCTTTTCCACACTTGAAGCAAGCACCTAGCTTGTTCCCAAACCCCTGATGAGGTGGGACCTACTATCCCTAAGACTGCTGAGGCTGCACCTGCTGTAGGGGTGCATGGTACTATGCAGAGGAAGTTTGCGAAGTTTGTTGGGGCTATCAGAATGAAGGCCCACCTGATGATTGATAGGACCCCGCTGGACAAACTATATCTTCTGTGTGTGAGGGTGGCTAGAGGATCTAGCTACCACCCGCTTCCTCTTCCACTTGGCCTGGGACTCTCGCTAAAAACCCTCCATGGCAATGGCGGCGTTCATCAATGCCCCAAAGGTCTGATAGTTCATCGTGTATAGCTTCTCTTGAAGGCTGGGAGCGAGACCACAAAAGAAGCGGTCCTTCTTCTTATCATCAGAGTCCACATGGATGCCAGCATACTGAGCCAAGTGATTGAACTTATTCACATAACCCATCACTGTCATGCTCCCCTGGCGTAGCTCTAGGAACTCAGTCACCTTCTGGTTGATGACACCGGTAGGGATAAAGAACTCTCAAAATGCGGTGGTTAACTCCTGCCAGGTTGCTGGATGATTAGGCTACTCCATGGCATGGAAGGTGTCCCACCATGCACTTGCAAAACCCAAAAGCTACTACGCTGCAAAGCGCACCTTTTGCTCGTCGACCACATCGAGCAGCAGAAACTTCTGCTCCATAATGCGAAGCCAGTGCTCCGCATCCAGAGGCTCATCAGATGGGGTGAAGGTGGGTGGGTGAGTCTTGAGGAAGTCCTGGTAAGAGGATGGTCCCTCAGGATGGCGGGCACCACCCCCATTCCCACCGTTGCCCCTCGGGCCTCCGTGGGCGAGGCCCGCGACAACTTATGCCATTATGTCCATGGCATGAGCTGACTCTCGGCGAGCAGCCAACAGCTCCACTATGGGGGTATTAACCCCTATACCCTTACGGCTAGGCTTGGGCCAGCCCGGATCAGTGGGTCTGGTCCACCAAAAGATGACACGCGGCCTGGCCAACCTGTTCGGAGTCCCGCACAAGGAGTCAAGGTAGATTTGGCGATCAAGCAAGATCCTGGCCGGTTAGAATAGGAATCCTTATCCAACCACATATGGCAATTGTAACTAGCTAGGATTAGTTTCCAGATCTATAACCCTGCCCCTCGGACTATATAAGGCGGGCAGGGGACCCCTCTAAAAAACATCTCTCATTGACATACAGCAATACAAATCAGATGCAGGACGTAGGTATTACGCCTTCTTAGCGGCCGAACCTAGATAAAACCTCGTGTCTGTCTTGCGTCACCGTCTTGTTTGTGGCTTGCGCATCTGTCTATCGACAATCTACTACCTTGGGTATACCCCTAGGTAGACTACCGACCATATTTCATCGACAGTGGCGCGCTAGGTAGGGGGCGTGCGTACTGCTCTCCAAGCAAACAAGATGGTCATCATCTCCGGCTCCATGGCTACGCCGCACGGCCTCACGTTCATCGTCGACCAGATCACCTAGACCACTGGCTCCAATGACTTCATCGCCATGACCATAGAGGAGGCGTGGATTTAGTCTGTGCCGACCACTGCTTCACCTGCATCGGCTATGGCTCCGACCACGGTGGATACGGCTCCGACCACGGTGGATACGGCTCCAACCACGACGGATACGGCTCCAACCACAATGGATACGGCTCCGACCACGATGGATCTGGCTCCGACCATGCCTGCATCATCTTCAACCACGCCGACAACTCATCATCCGCTTCCCTGCTATAAAGGGAAGTAGATCGACAACACCGACCTGCTCGACTCCATCGATTGGGTCGGCACCAAACTCGCTGAAACCCTAGCTCTAGTAAGTACGATTCAAAGTCAACCTAATGAGCAGGTAACCACTCCCCACAACAGATCTACCCGACCAGCTCGGACCAGTCGTCCTGCATGACTTGGTACAGATCTCGTGGTCATATCTACTCCTGAAGGGCGCTCCACTCGTCGCCGGCTAGCCTTCTCGATGGGTCTCCGGCTCTCTGAGTATGAAGCCTCGATGGAGAACTACCAGGTCCAATCCTACGGCCTACAAAACGCTACCTCCAACTACGCGCATAACCTACAACGCCACTTAGATCTGTGTTTTGTGCACCGACCTCGGCCGAAGCCACGCAACTTCATCAACATGATCTGGATTGAAGATTATCGAGAAGGATCCATCCACACAGTCCAAGAGGGTGACTCTAGCTCTTTGTCTGGCATCGCTTCTAATGCATCTGTCCACACCGAGCTTCAGCATCATGAAGATGAAGGCGTCAAATATGATCTAGATATCCTAGACCACGCCTTGGGGTTCCCACAATTCCCGTCTTTCCTGCCAAGGCGAGGGGATTTGATCCATGTTGTCAGCAATGATGAACCACCAGCAGTTGGCGAAACAGAACAAGAAAGGACTGCACGCAAAGCACGCAATATTGACCGGTTTAATCGCTGGCAAATCGAAGCCGAAGCAGACCAGGAGGCATGACGCATAAGGGTCCAGCCACGCGACCTTAACAATGCTTTCGACAGGGTGGGGGACAAACAGGTCTTTAGGACTCCAAGCACCAACGTAGCCGTCGCCATGGTGATAATGCAATGGCTACCCAACACCTTGGAAACCCAAGCAATTCGTGATGAAATACAAGCCTATCTGACGGCTGCTATGGCCTAGACCGCAGAGATTGTAAATCAAGCCCGGGCTCCATCTGTCTCAGTCGAGTCAAGCCACAGCCGCCAGCACCCAAGTCACTCACAGCCACTCAACCAATGTGGCTCACGCAACAACGACCCATCAGATAACCGTCAAGGCGGAAACGGTGGCCATGATGGTGGCCAAGATGACAACCGCCATTGGGACGACAACCACCGCGACGTCTGGGACGATAACCGCTGAGACAACCACGATAATCGCCATGATAACCACGGTTGCAGGGCTAATCTAGATGGCAATTGAGATCGCCGTGATGGCAATAACGATCTCCGCCATTACCTCGGTGGACGCGATCTGTGCGCTCGCATCAACCATAGAGCCGATGATCGAGCATCCCATGAAAGTTATCACCGTATGGAATATGACACTACCCACGGCCCACCGGGTTTGAAGCAGTTTACTCCACACCTTCGCCAAGTCATATGGCCCAAGAATTTCAAGCTCGAGAAACTTCAGAAGTACGACAGCAAGGAAAACCCCAAATTATGGGTCATGCTCTATGAAACTGCGTGCAGATCAGCAATGGCTGACGAGCACGTCATGTCTAACTATTTCCCAGTCGCTGTTGGCCATGCAGGTCACCAATGGCTGGTCAGCTTGCTGGCGAACTACTTTGACTCTTGGTAGGAGCTCAAGCAAGCCTTGATCGACAACTTCATTGCTACTTGTGAACAACCAGGCAACAAATATGATCTGCAATGGATTCAAGATCGAAAAGATGAGCCACTGCGCGAGTACGTTTGGTGTTTCTCAGAGATGCGCATCAAGGTCCCATCAATCTCCGACAACGAGGCAATCGAGGCTTTCATCACTGGCCTCCACTTCCACGATGCCCTAAGGGACAAGCTCCTCCGCAAGAGACCTGAATCGGTCATAGTGCTCCTGGCCACCGCTAAGAAATATGCAGACGCCGACGACGCTAAAAAGATAATTATTGAAGAAGCAGCAAGGGTTCCACGCTTCGACCACCCCCCACACCACGACGACTACCGCGGCAACCGTGGTCGAAACGACAACTTTGACCGCCGCAACCAGCGCAACGACTCCTGCGACCACCGCAACCAACGTAATCAGCGGCGTAACCGCCATGATGATTACAGGAGCAAGCATGCTCGAGAAGACAACGGCGAGGTCAACACCGTTAAAAAGGGTGGCGGACGTCGTAACTATGAAGATGACTACGCCAAAGCATTGAAAGGGCCCTACCAGCTCCATCCTAAGTCAAACCATACCATGGAGAATTGCCGTGTTCTCAAGTCTATCTACACGCATCAACAAGCTCCGGATATGTCCGACAAGCCTAACGACGTAGGGGAATAGCGCAACGAGGATAACGACGACGATGATGCAGACCCTCATCACAAGTACATCAAGCCAACCGATCACATGCACACCATCATCGGAGGCAAAGTGTCCATCAAGACCAAACGAGAACGCAAGCTGCTCGCCTACGCTTGCTTGAATGTTGCCAACACCAACAACCTCCTCACCAACCCGTGGCTCCCTTCGTGGTCTCACCATGAAATCTCCTTCAGCAGAAAGGACCAATGGGCCGTAATACCTGAGCTAGGGCATTTTCCCCAGGTCCTCGATCTTTGTATCAACAAGGTTCAGTTCGATAGAGTACTGATCGACAATGGTAGCTCCATCGATATACTGTTCAAGAATAGTCTGCCCACCCTGAAGATAGCTTAGGCGGACCTCAAGCCATATGAGGCACAGTTCTGGGGTGTTCTCCTCGGACAGAGCTCTACACCTCTCGGGCAGATCACACTACCTATGCAGTTTGGGACCCTGGACCACTTTCGCACCGACTATGTCAACTTCGTGGTCGCTGACTTCGACGGCACCTACCATGCTATTCTTGGTCGACCGTCGCTCACTAAGTTCTTAGCCATACCTCATTACAAGTATCTGGTGCTCAAGATGCCTATCGAGAAAGGAGTTCTAACCCTCCGAGGCAATGTGTACGCAGCTTATACCTGCAAAGACGACAGTTTCAAAATAGCAGAGGCTCCCAACCTCTCTATTCACATGGCTGAGACCATCCTCGATGCCAAGAAGACCTCGACCGACCACCTAGAGATCTCAGAGCTTGAGTCTCCACGCAAGAACATCAAGTCCAAGGAGCACAAGGTGATCCAGCTGGTCGATGATGATCCCAACAAAACGGCCCTTATCAGGGCCAACCTGGATCCCAAATAGGAAGACGCGCTCATTAGGTTCTTGAGGAGCAACGTGGATGTGTTTGCATGGAAACCTGCCGACATGCCCGGTGTACCCCGAAACTTGATCGAGCACTCCTTGAATGTCAACAGCAAGGCCAAACCTATCAAGTAGAAGCTACGACGGTTCGCTCGTGACAAGAAGGAGGCGATTAGGGTAGAAGTTACATGGCTTTTGGTAGCCGGATTTATCAAAGAAGTGTATCATCCGGAGTGGTTAGCCAACCCGATTCTTGTACGCAAAAAGAATAATGAATGGAGAATGTGCATTGATTACACTGATCTCAACAAACACTGCCCTAAGGACCCCTTTGGCTTACCTCGCATAGACAAGGTCATAGATTCAATAGCCGGTTGTGAACTACTTTTCTTTCTCGATTGCTACTCTGGTTATCACCAGATCGCTCTCAAAAAGGACGATCAGATCAAGACATCTTTCATCACGCCTTTCGGCGTCTACTACTACATGACTATGTCGTTCGGGCTCAAGAACACCGGGGCTATGTACCAATGCGCCATACAGGCTTGCCTCATAGATGAGATAAAAGACGTCCTTATAGAAGCTTATGTTGATGATGTAGTTGTCAAAACCAAGGAAGCACATACCCTTGTTGACAACCTAGAATGCACCTTCGCAGCCCTCAATACATTCCAATGGAAATTAAACCCAAAGAAGTGCATCTTTGGTATTCCTTCTGGTATACTGCTTGGCAACATCGTTAGTTATGACGGCATACGCCCTAACCCGGAGAAAGTCAAAGCTGTCTTAGACATGAAGCCCCCAAAAAAGTGAAGGATGTCCAGAAGCTTACCGGATGCATGGCTGCTCTTAGCCATTTCATATCAAGACTAGGAGAAAAAGGACTGCCGTTTTTCAAATTGCTCAAAGCATTCAAGAAGTTTGAGTGGTCGGAGAAAGCAGACACTGCCTTCACATAGCTAAAACAATACCTTACATCACCTCCGGTCCTCACTGCTCCCAGAGAAGATGAAACTCTCCTACTTTACATTGCGGCAACCAATTGGGTGGTCTCCACTACCATGGTGGTCGAGCGCGATGAGCCGGGCCATGCCTACAAGGTGCAGTGACCAATTTATTTCATTAGTGAGGCACTCAATGAATCCAAGACCAGGTACCCACAGATTCAGAAACTGCTCTACGCCATACTGATAACATCCTAAAAGTTGAGACATTACTTCAACGGATATCATGTGATGGTCATGACCGAGTACCCTTTGGGGGACATCATTCGCAATAAGGATGCAAACGGGTGCATCATCAAATGGGCAATGGAGCTATGCCCCTTCTCCTTGGAATTTGCAAGCCGTACTACAATCAAGTCTCAGGCACTCGTCGATTTCATCGTCGAGTGGACAGACTTAAGCACGCCTGCCTCCTCGGGATCCGACGAGTATTGGATGATGTACTTCGACGGCTCTCTCAACATTGACGGTGCAGGAGCAGGAGTCCTTTTCGTGTCACCATCCAAGGAGCAGTTCCGGTACGTCCTCAAGATTTATTTCCCAGCATCTAATAATGCCACTGAGTATGAAGCATGCCTACATGGTTTGCGCATTGTAGTTGAGCATGGCATTAAACGTCTCTATGTCTACGGAGACTCGGCTCTGGTCATCAACCAACTCAACAAGGACTAGGACATGACCAGCGAAAAGATGGATGCATACTGCAAATCGATCAGAAAGCTGGAAGGCAGGTTCTATGGCATCGAGTACATACACGTGGTTCGGGACAAGAATCAAGCAGCGGATGCGCTATCAAAGTTAGGATCATCCCAAGCCAAAATCCCACATGGCATATTCATCCAAGATCTGCTCACGCCGTCCATCGAAGAGGAAGATTCCACGGTCAACAAGCCTCCAGACCAGCAATTGGTGGCTATGGTTCCGGCGTCGAGCACCACCGAGCCGCCTCCGACCACTCATGAGCCTGACTGGAGAATACCTTTCATCAAGTACCTAATAGATGGCAGCGGTTACACTGATCGAACAAAAAATGAGCGCCTGATGCGTCGCAGTAAGCAGTACCTGCTCGTTGATGGCAAGCTATGGCACAAGAATGCAAAGGAGGAAATCTTGATGAAGTGTATAACCCAGGAGGATGGCGAACATCTCCTAGACCAAATCCACTCTGGCTCCTGCGGCAATCACGCGGCCTCAAGAACGCTGGTCGGTAAGGCTTTCCGAGCAGGGTTCTATTGACCGTCGGCAGTAGCCGACATAGAGAAGCTAGTCCGCCACTATGAGGGTTGTTAGTTCTTCGCCAAGAGAATCCACGTACCAGCACATGAGATCCAGACAATACCAGCCTCTTGGCCCTTCGCATGCTGGAGACCGGACATGATCGGGTCCTTCAAACCAGCTCTAAGGAAATTTACATGCGTCTTTGTGCTGATCGACAAATTTTCTAAGTGGATAGAATACATGCCTTTGGTACAGGCATCCTCAGAAAAGGCTATCATGTTCCTTGACCAAGTCATCCACCGTTTTGGCATACCCAACAGCATCATCACTGATCTGGGTACTCAGTTCACCGGGAACGCTTTTTGGGACTTCTGCGATGAAACGAGCATAGTAGTAAAATACGTCTCGGTGGCGTACCCTAGAGCTAATGGACAAGTCGAGCAGGCAAATGGCATGATCTTGGACGCATTGAAGAAGAGGATGTATAGAGAAAATGACAAAGCTCCCGGAAGATGGCTCAAAGAGTTACCAGCCGTGGTCTGGGGCCTCAGAACTCAGCCCAATCGTAACACCGGTGTCTCACCATACTTTATGGTTTATGGCACTGAGGCAGTACTCCCAGCAGATATAGCTTTTAGATCAGCATAGGTAGAGAATTTCGATGAAGGCAAGGTCAATGAAGTACGGGAGCTAGAAGTGAATAGCGCAGAAGAGAAGCTGTAACACCCCGGGTGTTTAAATACTAAAACTGCCATATCATCATATGCATTGCAAGGCAATTGGTCATATTAAAAACTTTGTATGCATTCACTAAAATAAGTTTACATTTATGTTTTAAGCATTGCTTGGTATTGTTTGAATTAAGTTCGAAATCTTTGTATTGATTTGAAATTCCGAAAACCCTGATTTTCATTATTTAAACCCTACCCTAAAAATCCATTTCAAAATCTAAGCATATTTTGGGGTTGAGCCCAAAAGAAAAAGTGTAGAGCTTGACAAGTTGTACAAAGTTTATTTTTGGAGTTTTTCAAGTTGTTTAGAAAAATTTGGAGTAATTCAAAAAGGCGTAATTCGTTAAATATCCCCTCTTTGAATTTAAAAGATCATTTCAAAATGCAGACCGAATTAGGGGTTGGTTATAAAAGCAAAGTTGTAGAACTTTTGATTTTGAACTACTTTTGTTTTTGGAGATTTTTGAGTTGTTATGAAAATTTGGGAGTAATTTGTGAAATTTGGTGAATGGTAATTCTGTAATTTCTATGAACAGTGTTCACCGCTTGTGCTACACCGTCGGCGAGCTTCGGTTAGCTTCCAGTCACGTGCGTGGCCGTCTGGGCATCGCGTTGGCATGGTGAAGGCTTCCGCATGTCTTCTTTGCGCTTCCTTGGTCGTGTTATAAGCCAGCCACCATCGCCGTTCTTCGCTTTCTCTTCTCCTCTGTTTTTCTAGTCACCGCCGCCGCTGCTCAGTTGAGCCCTCACCGTCGAACCAGCATCTGCGTCGTCGTGGCATAGTACTAGTTAGCTTCGCCTCTTCCTTGCACACCCAACCAGCTAGCTCTGGTCGATTGATTTCACCGTGAGTTCATCGTTCGTCGCTTTCTTCCTCACGGCCGGCAACCTCACCCGAGCTTCCGTTTCACCGCGGCCAGCCTACTCTGGTGAGCCGTTGGCCTTGATCGATGTACCTACAACTTTGTCTCGATGCTGTGGTGCTTAATCGTGGGTTGCTTGCTCGTTTTGATCACTGTAGTCGCCGGTTCTTCCTCACCGACGATCTTTGCTCCGCCGTGATCACCGTGGTCGTCGTCACGCCTCTCTGTTGCTTCTCCGACCTCGCTCCTTGCTTCAACGCATTTGGGGTGAGCTACTGGTGCTTCCTAGATCCTTTGTTTGTGCTCTACTGGTTTCATGTTGCTGGCGTAATGCTACCGTGCCATCGCGTCCGCCATGGCCGACGTCGAGCTAGTATAGGGCCGTAATTAGTGCTGATAGGGACGTTAATCGATGCGCCTAGTCTTGGTGATCGTTTTGGTACTTTGGGCGTCGCCGTTGGACTCACCGTCGACAAGTTTACGTCGGTTAGCGCCGTCGCCATTGTGGTCAAACGCACGAGGTTAGGGATGACATGTGGGACCCATTGTCAGTGACTCAACGTTCAAATGGATTTTTCTATTTTCAGATTTGAATGAATAGTGATGTAATTTGTTATTTTTGTGTAGATTTATTTAGAGCTCCAAAAATTATGAAAATTTTTGTGTGACTTCTCTGTGATGTATAGTATTTAAGAAAAATATGAAATAATGTTTTTCAATAATTTTTGAATGTGATTTAAATTGCTCAATTTATTAATAAATGGATTTCCATGATTTTTCTAGGCTTATTTAATTGTCCAAAAATTATGAAATTTGTTTTGCCACTTACTTATCATGTAATAAACATATACTAAAATTTTCAGCTCAATTAGAATAAGTTGATTTATTTCATAATTTTGAATTAAATAATTAATTCATAAAAGCAAATAGTAACCTTTAATGATTTAGGTTTTGTTTGAAATTTTGGATTGAGTGATGACCTTGGGTCATTAGTTGGTAATGATCCTTGGCAATTGATGTAAGTAATACAAAAAGATTTAGTTTGTTTGACTTGCAACTGTACCGCGAGGGAAAGTTGTATTCAAATTGTTAATTTTGCATCCATCATCGAGCATCATGTTTCGTATTCCGCATCATGTTAAACATGGCATTGTTATTACATGTAGTGAACGAAGGTGAACACGTGGTAGTTAATCAAGTTGTTGAGAAAGTTAATCCGTCTGTTGAGGTCGGATCGAATACTTGTGAAACGTCGTAGGAACCAGACTTTTCCGTCAACGAAGGCAAGCCCCGGATGCATACAACCCTACCTTGTATTTTACAAATTGATTTTGCTTTTGCTTCTTTTTACTGCATTAAGTGATTAGGAGTCAAGTACAAGCCAAATTGGTACATTACCAACCTTGTTATTCCATATTTACCATATTACTAGTTTTAAATTCGTATATGCTTAGTTTTGCTTAGCTATGCTTAGAACGATGAAAGTCGGGTGATTACCTGTCACCTACAAGTTTTAAATGGAACCTTGGTTACTTATGTTACCATGTGATATGGGAATGTGGAGTAATAAATCTAGACCGGGCGGACTCGGTGTGTGTGAGCCACAAGACATGGAGGTCTTGTGAGCAGGCTCTTTCCGCCTGTGTCGATTAAGGTCCGTCCGTTGTTGAACTATGTGCGGTGAGACTTTGTAGTACTAACCACATACTCTGGTAAGCCTTGACTTGGTGATTCTATTACGAGAATGGCTACTCGCGCACTGGGAGTGGAGAGATGGCGGGAATAGCGTGTACCCACGTGGCAATGGGTTGGATTGGTGGAGTACTGTATTCTCGGGTGGCGCGGACCCATTCTTGTTTTAGAGGATCCAAGAATAGGTTGGTATATGTAGGTCAGGGACCTGCATATGTCGTGTGGTCTAGAATCCCCAGCTAGGTTTAATCGGTTCGAATCGTCGTTGCTCCTCGGTTATGGAGACTCACTTCTCTGTTCATCATCGTAGTACTAATAACTGGAACTCGAATAAGGCTTATAGAGGTGTTGGATATGAAGTTTCATGATCTCAAAACGGATCATGTCAGCTTTGTATATGATTTTATGAAGTTTTCTATATAAAGAATTTTGTTAAAGAGCTTTTACGCAAAAGAACTTTGATTATTGTTAAAGCTATATCTTGAATCCCTAAGCCTGCATTTCTAAGTTTATCCGTTAATATTTCGGTTAAGTCTTGTTGAGTACTTTTGTACTCAGGGTTCGTTGACCCTTGTTGCAGGTGAACCTCATGAGCAGATCTATTTTGGATCATGCTGCATGACAGTTGTTCCTTGTGATGACGATGAGAAATAAATGTGTGGCCCTTGGGCAGGGCAGTTTTATTGTGTGTTTTGTATTATATTATAATGCCACTCCACTACTACTACGATTTGTAATAATTATCGAACTTAGTTTGTAAGGTTTGAAACAACTGGTTTGTAAACTAAGTTATTGTAAGACTTCCGCTATTTTTACTCTGGTATTGATATTTGAACAAATGTTGTAATACTACAATGACTCTGTAATATGATCCTGCTTGGAAATCATGGATGATTCGGGGTTCCTCGAGGACACCCGACAGACTTCTTAAGTTACCAGGAACATATGCATAGTTGTCAAAGGTCGTTGGACAGTGACAAGTGCATATGGGTCCTATAATTTAGGAGGTTCTGCCATAGAAGCGGCTCGATTCTTGTGTATGTACGGCCAAATACCTTGCTATTTTGCATAGGTACTACAACAAGAACGTTAAAGAGTGGTTCTTTGTGGTCGAGGACCTGGTCCTGAAGTGGAAGACGAACCAGGCTGGTGTCCATAAACTCGCAACCCCATGGGAGGGGCCCTTCATGATTAAGGAAGTCACACAACCAACGTCTTACAGGTTAGCTCACCTAGATGGTACAGACGTACCAAACTCATGGCACATCGACAAGCTTAGACATTTCTATGCTTAACTACTAAGATATGTACTCCTCTTGTACTTTTGATTTACTTCAATAAAGCTATTATGATTTCTCCGACCACTCTAATGTGTAACTTCGAATTTTATGGTTATTCTAACTTAGCCAGTAAAAGTCGACCACCATTCCTTCTACGGTTTTTGGAGCAGGCCCTGTCTCCGGTTCCTCCCAACATGTGCATGGGATCCGCTCTCTACGTTACGGGTGATCGGCAGGTCCCCCTTGGTTTGACTTGTCCGTGTCTACGTGTGCACAGGTCATGCACCTCACACTCCGACCACATGGCAAACTAGGGCCGCACAAACTTTTCAGGATGACATGTCGAGCAAAACGGTACAACTAAACAAAACATTAACATGTTCTCACTTAGTTACACCAACATGAGTTTCAAGCTTAAATACGTTTTATACAAAGCAAATAAGCTTATGATGATATACAGTTATGTTATTACAAGCTTGCCTGAAGAGGCCCAAGGTTACAATAACACAACTATGTCCTCCTTCTACAGCTCTAAGCCTATTACATTGGCTGGTCGGGGCGCGTGGCACCTACTGCTCGCTACTTCCGATATCCTACTCGAGTCTCGAGGACTCTTGTGCTGGTCGAGCTGAAGGGGATGGCCCCACTGATGCCTGGCTGGTCAAGACCGCAAGCTTTGTCGGTTGGCTTGCAACTGATGGCGTTCCCAGCTGACTTGTCGATGGCGTACCCTGTACAGGTGCTGTCCCACCTCCACAAAGGTTAATGTCGCCAATTATCTTTGACGACAGGTCCAGCTAGGCCATACGAAGTTCCTCAGCCTTGTCTGGGTCTACCTCCTTTGGGTATCCAGCCTCCAAGCGCTTGAGATCGATTAGGGGGTAGTGGGCATGCACCATGCTTAGCACATGTGCACCTGTGTACTCACTCATCTCCTTCACGAACTCTTGGAACCATCCCCATGCCTTTCTGCATCTCTCGACCAGTCCGAGCTGGGGTGTCCCTGGCTCTTCCTCTGTGAGTGCCGGGTTGATAAGGTCGAGGACGGGCAAAATGCCAGTTGCCACTTCCTAGCACCGGTTCTTCCATGTGTCCTGATCCTCGGTGGTCTCTAGGCATCGTGCCTTCTAGCCATCATGATCTTTCATCACGGCTTCTAGATGTTTCTTGGCATTGACTTTTAAAACTACAAACCATACAAGACATCAAAATGTAACGGCACGACAAGATAAGGTGGGCAACAGAATGAGAAAGGTGGTCTGGAATACTTACTTTTCAGTTCCTCCTTCATCTTGGTTGTGCGGTCCTGGAGTTGAGACTGGTTGCACGCCAGTTTCTCATTGTCCTCCTTCAGGCGACCACACTCGGTGGTTACACGGCTATTCTCCTCTTGGAGGCGGGTTACTTTGGCTTCTAAGCCTGCACTACAGCTGTCACTACCAATAATGCAACAACACGTGTCATGCACTTGCTATGATAAAATGAAAACTTACTTGTTTTTTCCTGCTCTTTGTTACTGAGCTGGCCGACTAGGTTCTGGTTCTGTGCCTCTTGCTCTGTCCTCTCCTAGTCGATGGCTTCAATTTGGCGGCGCAAGCGTTCCACCTCGGCCACCAGTTCTCTATTGTTGGCCGTGATTCCCTCAATCTGGTTGAAGCACCTCTTTCGGTACTTTGCGGTCTTCATCAAGTCTTATGTATAAACAAGCTAAATCAAACAGTTTGACTAAATAGCAGGATCAAGTGGTCAAGCCAAACATACATGGACTTCTATCACTAGACGTTTTGCCACTCGTTCAACTTTTAGGGTCTCTTTGACCTCTGGGATTTCCTCGTGCATAACCCACTCGTCGTTCCACCAGCGCGACACATATACATGTTGTCGCTTGTCTTGGGGATGGCCCAGGACCTCTTCTACTTCGTCCTCTTCGGCCTCTTGTTCAGGGGGCGGCGCTAGTTTGGAGTTTGTAGTCTCTACGACCACTATGGCTTTCCCATGAGCTGTAGCATCGGCAAGCATGCTCTGTGCCACCTCCAGCTACTGCTCCTCGGCTTGGTCTGGTTCCCTTGGCGCCAAGGTATCCACCTCAGCAGGGTTAGTGCTTGGAGCACTTGTACCTGGCTCGGCTCTCTTCTCGACCAGCTGCTCGGGGACTATCGTCTGGCCACTCGCCTATTGAGGTTCTGACGGAATTTCTTCTATAGGTTCCTCCACAGCCGGCTGCTGAGCAGTTCTTTCCGCCAGTACTGGTGAAGCCATGCCGCACCCGGCTAGCTGGTCGGGATTTTCGGTGGACGCCGACCTAATATATCAGAGAAAAGTTCAGAAGACAATAGTATTCAATACAAATTATAAGTGTACATCAAGGTTATAGATACTTACAGCTTGGAAGCACGGAATGACATGGTGAAGGAGCGTCTCTTTGACCGCGCCTGCTCCACGTGCTCGGTGGGTTCCACCGGGTCTTTTTCCGCGACCAGTACTGGCGCTGGGGTTTGGTGCTCGACCCTTTCTCCGCTTGTCCTCTGTGTTGCAGTGGTCGGTGATGTGATCCCTGCTGGCACAGAGGAGCCACCCTGCTCCATTAACTCCATTTGTCTCCTCCTCTTTCGGGGGACGAATTGGAAGATGTCCGCATCCTCTGTTTCATCGTTTGAAAGAGGGAAGATGGCCTGACGACGTTTGTTGGCCGCTGGCCGCTTGTCAGCAGCCCTAGCCATTGCCTCCTCTCCAACCCCGAGTACAGCCCAGTCGACGTCTTCAGACCTGGCACTAGTCTGGGCGGTTGGGCCAGCAACTTGCGGCCAATCCACACCAAGGGGTGGAGACACGAACACTGCTATCCTGTCATGACCATTACTCTAGGAAATATAAAGATGACAACACAGTCAATTTTTTGTTACAACATAACTCTATAGGTACAAGGAAGCATCATTTACCTTTGGGGGAGGTCGGGCCAGCTTGAAGGCGTGCTCGATGTCGCTTAACCTGATATAATTGGGATCGGCTAGGTTGAATAGCTCCCCAATCCTGGCCTTGACTTTGATCTTGTTGAGAGCCTCTTTTTTGGTCCTCGTTGGATCTACGCTCCCTTGGTATTCGTAGCCAGGATGTACCCTCTTCTGGCAGGGCTGGATCCTTCGGTTGATGAAGTTCCCAACCACGCTTGGACCATCCAGCTTCCCCCACGGGATCATCCCGAGCAGTTCTGCAATCTATTCCAAGTGCTTGGGCTTCTTCGACCAGCTATTCTTCTTTTCCGGAATCAACCCCACTTCGCACAAGGTGATCGTGTTCGGCTCTTCACGGATGTAGAACCACTTCTTGTACCATTCGTCTAGTGATGTGTTCCAAGGGCAGTGCAAGTACTGGGCCTTCATCCCATCACGTAGATTGAGGTATATGCCTCCAGCTATCTTCGAGCTGCCGCTCCCTTTCTTTCACAGACAGAACAAATGGTGAAAGAGGTCGAAATAGGGCTAGAAGCCACCATAGGCTTCGCAAAAATGGATGAAGGTGGAGACAAGAAGAATTGAGTTGGGATGCAGATTGTAAATCCCAATCTCGTAATACAAACAGAGCCCCTGAAGGAAAGGGTGCACTGGTACCCCAAAACCCCATTTGAAGAAATCCTCGAAAACCACAATCTCACCTGGTTGTGGATCGGGGAAGCTTTCTCCTTCCGGCGCAAGCCATCCCGTGAGTGCCTTGTTGTGGAGCACTTCCATGGCGATGAGGTCTTCAATGGTCTGCTCGTTGCTCCTTGACTTCCACCACTCCTTTGCCATGACTCCGGATTTCTTCTGGGCGTCTCTCTTCACCATTAATCTGTCCTTGCTAAAGGAGTGGATGCGGTGGAGGGGGGATTGGTGATGATTTTTAGAGGTATAGGGTTTTGGCAAGAGGAAGAAGAAGGTTGCGGCGGCGAATGACAATGGGGATCAGTAAAAAGTAACTTACCAATTCTATATTATAAATAACCAAGAGCTCCATCGTTTCGTCTGCCCAAGATTCTTGGGAGACGTGCGCACGTGCCACAAACGGTTGTTTTCACAACCTCAAGATCTACGCCAATAAATGCGCCCCTTCGTTACCAGTGTACACGCCTTTTCGATGATAGTGTGAGAGGGCCCACACTGATGCACCTCCTTACAGGTGCCAAGCGCCTGTTTGCTAGAAAGAGCAAGAAGACAATGTGATGTGCTATACCCGTCTGCTTTTTTTGACCAGACATGTCAGATTGGACTTGACAGAGTAAGGAGATAAATAAATACACTAAATAATTGTACAAGAGGCGTTTGTTTTTTTGCTGCATGTCTTGTGCTCAAGGATGGACCAGACCACGGTCGTGCTAGAGGACTGCCCCGACCACTACAACGCTCGGGGACTGCCCAGACCACTGCCGTGCTCAGGGACTGCTCCGACCACTACCATGCTCGGAGACTGCTCCGACCACTGCTGTGCTTGGGGACTGCTCCGACCACTGCTCGGACATCGCTCTCTTCAGCTACATGTGATTTGTACTCACATACATTTGAGAGACATTTATTTAGACCTTGCTACAAGGCTCATACTTCGCCTTCTAGCAAGCTCGGGGACTACATTGGTACGATGCACCTGCCGGTGCATCTCGTATCGCCTGCACATCGATTAGATTCTTAACTTCAGTGGAAATTATTTTTTAGACCCTGGCACCACATGCCTGCGTCACCTATTACCAGGCTCGGGGACTAAGTGGGCACACTTCACCTTGCGGTGAATGTGTTTATTTAATCGACCCCTATGCTTTGACTAATTGTAAGGATTACTATCGTGCTCGGGAACTGTCCCGACCACTGCTCGGAGATCGTTCTCCTTGGCTACATGTGATTTGTACTCACATACAGTTGAGAGACATTTATTTAGACCTTGCTACAAGGCTCATACTTCGCCTTCCAGCAAGCTCGGGGACTACATCGGTACAATGCACCTACCGGTGCATCTCGTATCGCATGCACGTCAATTGGATTCTTAACTTCAGTGGAAATTCTTTTTTAGACCCTGCCACCACGTGCCTACGTCACCTACTACCAGGCTCGGGGACTAAGTGGGCACACATTCACCTTGCGGTGAATGTGTTTGTTTTTCGACCACTACGCCTCTGACTCTCGGCGAGCAGCCAATAGCTCCACCATCATCTCGGCGTGGGTCATCGGAGGCGGCAGTGGCAGAGGAGGAGCCAAAAGTGGAGCCCCATGGCTCTCCCTGTTGGGCTCATGGGCTCGGCCACTCTTGTCGTGGCCCTCACCAAGACCGCGAGCCGCCCCAGCACTGGTGCTCCCACGTCTAGACCTTAGATTCATCTGTAAGAGATAGAAACCATCCATTTAGAACACCTTCCCGATCAGAAGCAAGGAATTAGAGGGATGACAGCACATTTATTAAAGCATTCCGTTAGTTAGTCCTATCAATTTACTAATTCAATTATATGTGAAGGGGGGAATTTCAGTTGAAGTAAGATGCTATTATCATGATGCATGCTTCGACCTATATGTTCACTCAAGCCAGAATATAGCGGCATTCGTAAAATTTTTGGCACATCGCACACTCACTTTCCGTATACTAAGCGATTTCTTACGCAACATAAGTCAGTGTACCTACAGAAAATTGATTAGATAAAACTAGTGCCGCAATCCTAGATAAACCATATTGCTAGGGCTTATACTTATTTAACTAAACTTAATCGCATCCTACTTTTCGCAAAGCTTTTGTTGGTCAAGTTTTTAGTTTTGAAAAAAGAGTGATGAAACTCGTGACCATTATTGGCTCTGGTACCAATTATGGCAGAACCACCCGAAATAGCACACTTACGGAGGCGTTCGTCTTCCACCAGATACTAAGCACCCTGAAAGCAAGCTACAGCGGACGGTATCTATCGGGCACACCCCAAGGGAGAACCCGAAAGATCCACATTTTCCTAAGGATCCAATAATGAGAACGAGTTACAATACTTGTCCATTTCATACATCAGAGTTTTCTTAAAAAGTACATTATTACAATACCAAATATCAGAGTGCGGAATGATAAACAGTGGAATTTAAAAATATACATCTAGCGATAGGGACGAGGATCCGTCTAAGCCCACCAGAAGAATCCTCCACACAAGGTACTTCTCAAGTATCATCTGCAACAGGGGTAAATAAACCCTGAGTACACAATGTACTCGCAAGACTTATCTGACTAGTGAGAATAATTTCCTGACTCTAAGGAATATGATAAGCTTTATGGTTGGCTGGTTTCTTTTGGCAGAAAGCAATACTAATAGTGAGTCCTTGTTCATGTATTATTATAGCTATATTAAGTTATCATCTAGCCAGTCTATATCAGCACCTATTCTACTTTCAAGCAAAGGTGGAGCAATTAGTTCTAGTTCTTTTCTTTTCAACTTCCAGTTCTTACTACGGTGCTAAACCACAGACAAGCCGTACCGAATCGCCCGGCGATTCGCGAATCGATGTGCCCAGCCGAGTGCCCCGAAAACACACACCTCGCTTGTACCCTAGGCACAAGCAGGACTAACCCATCACTCTCCTGTCCCGGGTGTCTAGGTCCCCGTCCAAACTTGGACTCCAAGCCCCCACTCGTAACTCCCAGACTAAGTGGGGTGTAAGGACCTCCACTATCTCCGTCTCCAATCAGTCAGTCCAAAAAGAGCCGGATCTGTGACAAGAGAGCAACAAGTCTTCCCTGCGCCCATACCCAAGTATGCGCTCGGGACAATAAATCTGTGACTTGCCTAGAGTCATATGCAACGACCAGTCCTTAATCGACACAGACAGGGAAAAAGTATAACCGAGCTATGCCCTATTGGCCGCAGGACACAACCCTTTACACCCACCAATACCCAAACCATATCCCTGCCCGGTCACCATTTACCTTTCCACCATTTTATCATGAGTGATCATATTTTATCACCTATTTACGAGTAACGATAGGTTACTCATGCTACCGATACCCTGAGCATAGCAGCTACTCGACCTATACTAGTAGGACTCATGGGTAGATATATTTATGCATGTAGTTTCCATAAAATGCCTATAACTTATATGCACATCACATATATATATTCAGTGATCATTAAAATAGGGGTTATGCACTAGGGCTTGCCTTAGGCAGGCGACGGGTTAGTAGGATCAGCACCAATAGGCTCCTGGGCTCCCTCC
Organism: Miscanthus floridulus; assembly: GCF_019320115.1. NCBI lineage: Eukaryota > Viridiplantae > Streptophyta > Magnoliopsida > Poales > Poaceae > Miscanthus > Miscanthus floridulus. The sequence continues at coordinate 51,534,621 of NC_089580.1, read as the reverse complement.
TACATGAGGATCTCCTCCTCGTACTCCTCGATCACCTCGTCATACTTCGGCTTGCCGACGGGCACAAAGTCTACTAGCTCGTGATCTACATGCATGAGATGACGATGCAATGCTTACGAATATAACAATAGCAACTCTTAAAATAAAAGTACATTGATTTAACTACTAATCTAGTGCTATCGACCATGGTACTAAGCTACCTATTGTTACCGATAACAAGTTTGAAATATGACATTCATTTTTACTATAGCAACTACAGGTATTCTTACTCCTAATACCGATTTACGCTACATACGATACATCAAGGGTAATAGCTACCTTATTTAACAACCCATCTTAAAGCCACAAAATCTACAACAAGTACATAATAATATAGTGAGCCTACTGTAAAATTTTTATAGCTATAGCTATCACCAATTTCCCACAAAAATTCCTACAAAAATTAATCTACATAATACTAAGCTCTCTTAGATTGGATTTATGAGCCCATTACCATCATAGCTAACTACAATCTAACTATACTATCAAGTAGATGGTAATTTTGCGAACCTAACAAAATTAGTCTCACTATTTTTGGACCTCTACATAATTTACTACAATTTATCAAAGTTCAACTCATAACTAAAACAAATAAGCATTTATATTTTACTAGAAATTAAAGAAACCAAATTCTAACTCGCGGCCCAGCTCACGCGGCTCGGCCCACAACGGCATGGCGCGCGCGCCAGCGAAGCGCGGCCTAGCCGGCCAATGGCCCACTATGAGAGAGACCCGCGCGCGATGGCAAACATGCAAAAACGCCCCCAAACTACTCTGTATTTACTGCAAGTTCTAAGACACTATTCCTCTAGTCTACAGTTTTACAGCTACGCCCTCCCTTTCTTCTTCTTCACCGCGGCGATGTCCCCCGGCACCCGTGCGCGCACAGGCACGATGGTGTGGGCACCGGGCGGCCACGCCGGCGTCACCCGACCCTCCATGTCCTATCTAAGGGACCGATGGTTACCTTGATGACAACGCGCAGCGACGGGAGGCGATACGGTGAGTAGGGGCGTTGTCTCGAGCTCCCTCCCCGGCGGTGGTTCTTTCCCTGCGACGGTGGGTGCGTTCCTGTGAGCCACAACGAAAACGGAGCAAACAAATTAGCTAGCAAGCTCAAGGAACTACCCACAAAGACCGTTGAGATGTCGGTTCGACCGGAGAAGGCCCGAGCCGAGCTGGCCACGTGCGCACCGATGATGCGGCGGTGCACGGTGGTGGCACGTCCACGTCGGGGAAAGCGGGGCTGCTGTAAAGCTACGACTAAGGTGTGTGGGGCGCTCTAGAGGGTAAGACTAGGCTGGTGATGCAATGAATCGCCACTGGGTGCTATGAGTAGGCGGCTTGCCCATGGCGTGCACCCATCTAGTCTTAAAGGACCCAGCGGAGCGGCGATTAGGAATTGAGGCACCGTGTAGTGGTACCTATAGCGCGGTGAGGTAGGTTGGGTGACCGGCTACCTAGTGGAGCCAAGGGTGCGACGAATTGGAGTATAGTGCTGCAGTCACGGTGAATTGAAGGAAGGGGTCCCACCGGCCATGGCGACAACGAAGATAGGGGAGCTTTGGCATGACTTGGTTCGGCCCGACTGTGGACGTCAACGCAAAATACAAGCACACATAACTATGGGGAACAACAGGATGTGCTCCAGACGGCTGTCCGCACGGCCGAACCCGTACGCCGACGAAACTCGGTACGACGCCACAGCGGACAGCGCCGGACAAGAGAAATACAGCGCAACGCGACGTCGAGGTGATGGTGGAGCAGGCGGTCGTCTCACGCATGAGCAACCATGGTGAGTCAATGGGAGCAGTGCTGGGTGTGGCGACTAGTGGCATGTAGCGTGGGACCCGGTGCGCCTTCGGCCAGAGCAGGGCAGGGCAGGACATGGTTGGCGACCCGGACGCAGCGCGTCAGCCACGATGATGCGACCCGCACGCCAGTGATTGGCAGCAGCGCCAGGACCCTGCGCATGATGTGCCTTCACAGCGGCAGTGAGGACGCGGCTGGTGCTTCGGCGCGCGCTCTGGGCGAGCCAGCAACAGCGTCAAGGCGAGTAGCAGCAGTGGCCGTGGCCAGCGCGCGGTGGCAGGCGGCCTTGGCTCGCAGCGCAAGGCCCATGCATGTGCGTACACACACAGGCACGACAGCGCGCACTGGCAAGCCAGCAACGGTGCCAGGCCAGCAGGGGGTGGTGACCACGCTCGGAGCTAAACCATGTGCCGTGCACGCTTTTTAAAGCAGCCCAAAAACTCGAACCTGATACCCCAAACGCCAAACTAGTTGTTCGATGCGCAAGAGGGTACGTAGGGCTATCGACCGGAGTCATGACATCATGCCACTTCCTAAGCCGAACGTTCTACAACAATTGCCAAAAGTGGCTTCGTCGACCCCTTTATAAACTTACGCGAAAAGACTTAACTTCGAACGATTACTCGCCGAATTCCAATTTAGACCTACTAGGTATGCTAGCTAATGAACCTCGTCCGCACATATATTGTCGTCGCCTACGAAGTACGTACTACCAACTCTATCAAAGTTCGCATAAACGTTCTATAGCATTTTCACTCGATAAAAATTCGCTCAGAATACTAAATAGTATTAAACGACATGAAATGTAACATTTGTTCCTTGTTTTAGATAAACGTGTCAAGTGACGTATATTGATCTATACTCCAATTTACACACAAGTATAAACAAGTATGATGCTCATGCAGTGTTTTAACAAAACAGTATAATGTAACACCGAGGGTGTTACACGCTGCGCCGTCCGCCCGTGGTGAGGGAGACTGCTGCCGCCTCCACCACGGGGCCGGACGCCTGGCCGGCGGCCAGGAAGACCTCTACCTTCGTGCCTAGCTCGCTGTGGCTGGGTGTGGAGCTCGCCCGCGTGCAACTCACGGTAGCCTGGGTGGAGCCCGACCATGCACATCTCGTGCCCGCCTACCCAGTTCGTCGTGGCCGGGGCGGAACTCGCCCGTGTGCAGCCTGTGACGGCTGGGATAGAACTCCACACACCGACGAGGATCCATTCTCCCAAGCTGCAAAGAGATGTTGCGCTGAAACTGCCTGTTGTAAGCGCATGTTTCAAGTGTTTCAAATGCATTACAGGTATGTTGCAAGTGTTTTATATAAATGTTGCAAAAGTAGATCGGGATTTTGCTCATGTTGCAATGGTGTTTTCAAGCGTATGTCCTAAATGTTTCATCTGTTTCATACGTATGTTGCAAGTGTTTCATCTGGATGTTGCAAAATTAGACCGGATGTTGCATATAAATGCACGTTGCAAGCGTATGTTTTAAGTGTTTCAAGTATTTCATACGTATGTTGCAAGTGTTTTATCAGAATGTTGCATATGTTTTGCAATGACTAAAAATGTGTTTTCCTGATGTTTCAGCAGGTGTTTCAACTATTTCAGATGTACGTTGCACAATATTTCATTTAGATGTTACACAACTAGATGATATATTATAGTAGAACCTATCTGTCGCAGCCACCTGCTCTAGCTGCTAGGCCAACGTGCATGCACGTGGGAGCGAAGGGGCGTGAACGGCAGGCGTGGGAACTATATTTTATTTTTAATTCAATCGTACTTTTATCATGTTAGTATTTTTTTTATATAGCTTTATTAGTTAAAGTTTAACGCTTTTCAAAAAAATGAGATTGTATTTTTTTAGATGGATGGAGTAGTACTACATGTTGCGACGTGGGCACCGTGTCATTGTTGTTGCTGTCTTGCTGATGAGACGAGAGTGGTGTGGCAAGGACAGTCCTGTTCGTTTCACTGAATGTAATATGCTGATTTGCTGTGAGGGTTCGCTGAAAAGCGCCGCTGAAATTCAAGCGAACAGGGCGTCTTTTGGTGTGTCGCACAGAAGAGCAACCGTCTACCACTTCCATCGTGGGCACCCCAACCCACCAGGGCACCAGGCCCAAAGCGACTGCCCTTTCGTCCTCTCCCCTGGCCTTCTTCGCGCCTCCCTCGCTGCCCACACACCGAAAACCCCAGCGCCGACCACCGCGATGGCCGCCGGCGAGCATCCTCTGGTCGAGCAATCCACCGTCCCGGTCGTCTCCGACGCTGCTGACGCCTCCTCCAATCCCTACGTCCGGCCGGCCCTCTTCCTGCGCCCCCGCGCGGGGGACGGCGCCCCTCCCCCTCCTCCGCCCGGCGATCCCGGCCCCGTCCCCGCTCGCCCGCACGGGATCGAGGTGGAGTTCAGGGGCTGGGCGGGCGTGCCCCGGCGGTGGCCGGAGTGGGTGGCCAAGCTCCGCCGGCGCCACGAGCCGCTGTGGCGGGAGGTCGGGATCCTGGACGGCATCCTCGCCAGCTCCTGCTGGGTGCGCCGCCGTCACCACGAGCGCGCGCTGCTGCAGCTCGCCGCCTTCTGGTCCGGCACCTTCGTCTTCCCCTGGGGCGAGGCCACGCTCACCCTCGAGGACGTCGCCGCGCTCGCCGGCCTGCCGCTCCTCGGCGGCCCCGTGCGCGCGCCCGTGTCGGACAGTCTGGAGAAGGATGTGGCCGCGATCGAGGCCGTCCGGGCGGTGCTGCACCGGAGCAAGAAGAAGAAAGCCGGCTACAGCGCGTGGGTGAAGCGCTTCGTCGAGCGCGCGCCGGAGGCGGAGGCGCCGCCGTCCGCGGCCGGTGGCGCCGACGGCGACGGCGAGGCGCGTGAGCTGGTCGAGCACGGCGCCTTCCTCTCCATGTGGCTGTCCCTCTTCGTTCTCCCGGGCCCGCCGTTCGACGTCGTCCGCCGGGAGGTGCTTCCGCTCGCGGCCCGTCTGGCGCGCGGCGAGAGCGTGGCGCTCGCCCCTGCCGCGCTCGCCACCATCTACCACGATCTCTCCGCGCTCAAACGCCGCATAACCCCCGGCAAGAAAAACGAGTCCTTCGTCGTGTCGGCACCAATGCACATCCTCCAGCTCTGGGTCTGGGAGCATTTCACCCAGCTAAGCCCTGAACCAGCGGCCTCCTCTGCTCCAGGTGATCATGACATGCCACGGGCTGCCCGATGGCATAAAGTTGGGAAAAGGCTGAGCTCCAAGGACGTCCACGCAGTGTTCATGTCACCAAAGGAGTTTAAGTGGAGGCCCTATGGAAATCGCAGTTTGTTTGGTCTACAGCCAGAGATGGGTGGTTTTCCGGTCCGCGTTCAGGATATAGCAACAAGTGAAGCGCTCTTGTCCTTGGCGCGGTGTTTGCACGCTTGTGAGCTCGTGGCCATGAACTGCATTCAGCAGTATAGTCTTCACCATGTTGCAAGGCAGCTCGGCTTCGATCAGGACATCCCTGGGACGGTTCCCTGTGCAAGCTCAGGTTGGGAGAAAGCATGGGAGACATACAACATAGATGCCGAAAGTTCTGCATTTATCTTTCCAAATCACAAGCCCGGTGTGACGGTTCAGTATGCAAAGTGGTGGAAGCCTTACTCATCAGCATGCAGTAGTGCCATTGCTAATGCTGCAAAGATGAAAGAAGGCCATGATTTTGTTAGTCCAGTGAAAAGGAAAATGGAAGGGGTTCTTGCTGGAAATTCTGGCAAGAAGCTGTGTCTGAGTGTGGCCACTGCTACCCAGGGCCGCCCGCCCAATATACCAGCGGGAATTAACATTTACCCTTCCCAGTCCTCAGGAAGCCATGCAAAAATAAGACGAGCTGCAGCAACACCAGGGCTTGTTCTCTGTGCGTGTCCACCGCACCTAAGATTTAGAGCTATGTCCGCCACCGGGATGCCTCAGCCAGCGCCAGATGCAGCCGACGATCCACTAGATCACATTTCTCTTTCTGAAAGGCTCAATTACATTACTAAGCCTAAGCAGCCCAACACAGAATCTTTGGTGAAGGGTGGTGAGCAGGAGAGGACTGCCGAAAGTGTGAAGATTTTTATACCAAAATCTCCAAGTGTTGGCCCAAATAAGGCAGTTTTACACAAAGTTATTGAGCAAGCTTTTCCTGATGCTGTTGCGAGCTCAGCTATTATAGTTGATGAATCGTCTTGTGGGTTTGTTACGGAAAGGCCACAGGCCAAATGTCTCTAACAAAGTAAAGATGAAGATCTTAATACTGCCAATGGGGAAAATAGTAGCAGAACAGAGCATTGTGATGTTGTGCTTCTTAATGTTGTCCAGGGTGCCATGAGTACTGGAAGAAGTGAAGCCATTGGAGCTGGGACTGAATTGATATGCTTTCAACACATGAAGACTTCTTGGTGATCAGTGATGATGACGAGTGTGATAAATCAAGCAGCAAGGGACATGAGGTACCACAGAAGCTAAAAGGTAAGTTTTATAGGACGGCGATTAGATCTGCTATGTTGTATGGTGCAGAATGTTGGTCTACGAAAAGACGATATGTTCAACAGATAAGTGTCGCGGAAATGCATATGTTGCGTTGGATTTGCGGTCATACAAGAAGGGATCAAATTCGGAACGATGATATACGTGATAGATTAGGGGTAGCACCAATTGAAGAAAAGCTTGTCCAACACCGGTTGAGATGGTTTGGACATGTCCAACGGAGACCTCCAGAGGCACCGGTGCGTAGTGGAATCCTAAGCCAGGATAGTAATGTGAAGAGAGGCAAAGGAAGACCGAAGTTGACTTGGGTAGAGGCAATAAAAGGAGACTTGAAAGGATGGAATATACCCAAAGACTTAGCATTAGATAGGAGTGCTTGAAAAACAGCTATTCACGTGCCTGAACCTTGATTGCTTCTGCTGGATTTCAACTCTAGCCTACCCCAATTTGTTTGGGACTTAAAGGCTTTGTTGCTGTTGTTGTTGTTGCAATGGACATGAGGTGAGTGCAATGCATCTGGAATCTCATGTGTCGGGGGCAAAAATGCCCCTTATAGGAGAGCGAAATGAAGATACCAAGCTGGTTGATGCAAGAAACGACGAGCAAGACAACCAAGTTTTGAAGAAAGTGACCAAACAAGGCAATTTCGGTGATATCGTTGAAATCAGTGATGATGAGCTTGATGAAGAAACAAGCAAGAAAGCTGGGATGTTTGTTGAAGCAACGATCAAGGAAGATGTACTAGGTACCATGCGTTTGAAATCTCCTGAGATGGAACCAATGGGGACCATCTTACAGGAGTGCAATGAAGAAAAGCAGATGGTCAGGGAAACAAATGATGAGCAGGACAATGGTGTGATGAAAGAAGGCATGGTGCAAAACAGTTATGATCATCAGCTTGCAAGTGTTCAAGATGACACAACTCCAAGGCGGCAGCCAGATGTATTAACTCATCCTGCTACTGTTCAAACCAATGATGGTCTCTTACAAGGACCAAGCGAAGAAATGGATACATGCATTGTCACAGGGGATATTGGCAATATCGACAAGGTGCCCAATGAAAATGGTGGTTCTCTGAATTTCAGTGAGAAAGGAAATGAAGTTATCTTAGTGGCAGACCAAGAATCAGAACATCCTATGGAACACTCAGCAGGAACCAGTATAAATAAATCAGGTATAAGAATTTGCTGATGCAGCAGCCACACACTCCAAATTAGCTGAAATGAAAATCAAATCCCAAATTAAAACTTTGTCTCTGCCTCCTTTTCTTTTGCAGGAAACAGTGAGAGATTCTCTAGCAGGCTGTTAGATGGAAATACTAAACTGGTTAGCCAGGAAGTTTGTACTAAAACACTGTACTATCTTAGTCGGTTTCATCGGATGAAAGATGCTTGGGAGAAAGATGCAAATACCCTACCAAGAAGGGCAGTTGGTACGATGGAAATGATACAAAAAGCATCTGCAATTCGACAAGCCGGAATGGCTGAGTTGAAGAAAAAGATTAATACTCTGAAGGAAGAGATTCGGGCGCTAGAGGCAGCTTAGGAAGGGAAGGCCGCTGAGTGAAGTATAACTTGAAACAATGTAGGAATATATTGGTCTTTACACCAGATGGTAGTTCAGTAATAGAATGCGCTAGGCTTTCTGGTGAAATTAGTCTCCTTTGTGAATTTGGTCTCAGTTGTTTAATTAATGTGTTGAAGGATCTAGTTCTGAAAAAGCTGTTGCACTTTAATCCAATTAGGCTCCAATACTTTGCCTTGGAATGAATGAACTAGTAATCAATGGTAAATCTGTCTTTCTTTTATGGTCTTGGCTACTCTTTGGATTTTCTGAGAATACCTTGTCTCACGACCTGCTGGTCTACCAGACAACTTTTAAGTCTTACAAGGCCTACTACACAAAATGGGGTTTGCATATAAAATTAGCATTTTTGCTACTTTGCTGAGGAACTATCCATCCATGTGACCATGTGCCATTTGACGCCTGACTTACTAATTGGAAAACTGCTGGCACATACAAAGTTAGAAGATTAAAAGTTCTTTTTCCCTCAAAGCTAGATATTCTTCTCTGTTGTATTTCGATCTGAGATCTGCTTTTTAGTTCATAGCTCATTTCTCTGAACCTTGGGTCTATGGCAGTTTGTAACTGTTAAACATAGAAGTTGATACACAGGCAACAGCCAAATATAATTTTATTTTATTGTACAGCATATATCTCACAACACAAAAGATTTTAAAAAATTATATAGAGTGAGTTCATATAATCATCCATTATCTGAAATTTTGGTGCTTGGAGAGTTGGAGTAGAATCTACACATGTAATTGCGAAAGCTAAGTAGAAACAGTAGGATTGTTGCTGTAACACCCCAGGTGTCTGTCACTAGTTAAGCAATAGGTTTAAGCTCAACCTTGACATGTTAAGTGGTGATGGAGATGTTAGGTCAAACATATGAAAATGAGCCACCACTTAAACTTGAACCATGCACTATTGCTTACATGTTGCCTTTTCTAAAAAGTATGCTTGAGTAATGCTGGATGTACTTGTTTCATGTGTCTCACATCAATATCCATCTATATTGATCCATGGAAAAGTTTTATGAAGTTTAGAATCAAAAAGTCACATGAAATGATAAGTTATATCCTTGTTGGAATGATTTTACTAAGTGCTTGAATTGCACTATTAAGTGAATGAGAACATGAGATGTCAACTAAACCTTGCAACCTTGCCAAAATGACTCTAGATGAACTCTACAACAAAAGTCATGAAAGGTTCATGTTGGGCAAATGCCAAGAAAATGCTCCAATGGATCAAAAAGGATAATTTAAGCTTCATCGTGATCCTACTTTGGTCAAAGTAGAACAGCAGGCTCTATACCAGTTTTGAGGTTGGACCTTAAATGAAAGTTGTAGTCCATATCATGTAGAACAAACTTTGTTTTTGGAACAAGAGCCAGATCAACTTGGAACTAAGTCAAACAGAGGCTCAAAAATTGAATCAGCGGCTGTTTTCAGACTTCGAATTTTTCTAAGTCTGGAATTCATCGTCGTCGCCATTGGCATCTTGCGTTCTCGTGATTTTGTTAAGCAAAGTGAGCAGGTCCCAAAATAAAAGTTGGAGTATACATGATGGAGATGAGCATGTATGAAGATGACACTCAGTTGACTTCATTTTGCCCATCAATTTCTAGAGGTTGTTAATCGTCGTTAATGCACTGACACTGCCATCTTGGAGTGTCATTAACCACTAATCTATTGCCCCAATGGCTATGATCCTTTAATAAAGTTTGTAGATCGTTAGAAGTGGAACAATTTTTATTCAAGGTTCATAGCCCAGTTTAGCACGCAAGCATCCCTATCACGGCCTCCAAGTCGAGCACCGCGACGCGCGCCACGTGTTCGACGAAATGACGTCGTGGCAGCCATGCACCGGAGCGCGCCCCGCTATGGCTGACGCGCGTCCAAGCTCTGTGCCACACGCCGCCGAGTGCCCCTGCCCCTCAAACCGAGCGCCCGAGCGGCCCTTGCCTCCTCTCTCGCCTCTCCATTGCCCCTCTCGCTCCCTGCCTCTCGCTATGGCCATGACTGCCATTGACGCCGAGCGAAGCTTGAGCTGCCGCTGCTGCTATAGCGTTGCTCCCTCTCCTCCTCTGCTGTAGTGCCTAGGCACGCCACGCTGATCCTCCGCTGCCGTCTCTTCTTCGGCCGGATTCGCCGCCCTGCTTGCCGTCGCCAAAGCTGCCACTGCCCTGCTTGCCATCCTGCTTGCCGTCCTGGCGCGGCTCGGCTGCTGCGTCGCTGCTGCCTGCAGCTTGGCCGGCCAGGGCCAGGCGCGGCCATGGCTGTCCACGGCCAAGCCCCAGCACTGCCCCTCTGTGGCCGCCGACGCCCCCCTCCAGCCTGCCAAATCGGCCACCGGCTGGTCCTCCCCGATGGCCTCCTCTGCTCGGTTCGGTGAAGGAGAAGAAGGATTGCATGCGCAAATAGAAGCTTTTCCAGGGGGTTAACTGAAGAAACAATGACTCAGTTGAACAGTGCCAAAAAGGATCCATTTGTTCATGTTTAATTTGTGTTTTCCGCAGGGACCCCGATGCAAGATTTCAATCCCTTTTCTCTGGTTTTTACAGATTTGAATGCTCCACTTTGAAAATTCGTAGTAATTTGTAGAAAAATCGTAAAATAGTAAATGAAGACTTTTTGGAATCCTTGTGAAATTCTATATGTACTAGATCTATAATATTACATGTTTAAGTTTAAATAGTTTGCTGTAAAAATAGATTTAGTCAGTTAGATTCTTAATGCTAATCATGTCTTGTCTTTTTTATAACTGTAGTTATTTTACTCAAATAAATGTGAAATTTTTATGGAGTGTTACTGATGTGATTAGTGATATCTGGTAAAAATTTCAGTATTTTAGGCTTGATAGTTTAAGATCTATAAAAATAACAAATTACCTGTATTGCCTTACCCCTATTCTGAATAGGTCTGCATGTTTGAATTAATTGGCTCAGTTAAGTTATGAATCATGACTTTATGATAATACATGAGTTGTAGTACTTTTATTAAAATTTTCAAAAAGCTAAATATCATGATTTGTGGTTAAGTAGATCTTGAGTTATACTTGCTTAAATCTCTGTGTCTGTTTCTGTCCAAACCCAGAGAGGGTTTCTTTGTTCTTACTGTGGGGCCTTCTTAATAGTAGAATTAGCTTTAGGTGTTTATAACAAAGTTGTTTAAAATTTGATAATATTTCTAAAAAGTCTAGAAACACATTTATTGGACATGTATAACTCTATTTATAGCTGTTTAAAGTGGCATGTAAGTTTCTGTCTATGTTTTGGACAGAGATGCAATTATTGGATTAATTGACCCTTCTAACTGTAGAATCATTTTAATATGAGAATAAGAAAGTTGTAGGTAACTTCCTAAGCTTTTCAAAAAGTTATGTTTCATGTTTGTTGGAGATCTAGAACTCCAGTTATGCTTCTCTGAAGTTCCTATCAGTTTTCTGTACCACTGCTATTGGATTGCATTTGTAGTTTTGCTTGTGCAATTATTTTCGTGGTGTAAATGATGTTTGCTATGGTTGTAGTGAATACAAAAGTTGTAGAAAATTCCATGGTCTTGCTTGTGTTCAAATTGTAAGGCCATAGGCCTGATAGTGTAGGAGTTACATGACTTTTAAGTCTCCTATCAGGTTTTGATTGTATTATGAGCAGATCTGAAAGATGCTAGTGTTTGATCTAGTTAGGATTTGAATGAGCTTTTGGTGATAATAACAAAGTTGTACATAATTCATGTATCTAGCTGATGTTAAAATTTGGTGGTATTTGGTCTTGTGGTTTGTGAGTTATGCCTGCTGAAAGTTGGGTTTTAGAAATGGCTGCTCTCTGTCAATTGTGGACCAGTTTCTGTAAATGTATAATTTCGACATACTTAACTTGTGAATCATGCTATGATGGTTATAGATGAAATGTAGATAATTTCATAAGATTTCCAGAATGTCTTCTTGTAAGTCATTTGGATTTTTGTAACTCCAGTTATAGCTAAATCTTGTAGCTGCTGTTTGCATGTCCAGAAATTGACAGATTCCAATTATAGTTGTTTGTTTGTATATTGCTAAGTGTGGCTCATACCTTTGATGATGACTGAGTTAGAGCACCTGAGATCTTGGGAAACTTGTGTCATGCTTGGTGTTGTCGTCTTCTTTGCCATCTTAGCATGATAGATTGTGTGATGTTTAAGTTAAGCATCGCAAAGTACTTAAGTGTGTTAGTATAAACTATGCTTGTCTTGCTTGCTATTTTGTGATGTGTCTCATGGTACTAGTCTTCATATTTATGCACTTGCATATTGCATCTCATCTAGATACGCTAGATGCACCACGCGAAGGATGAGATGTTGGAGCCAAACCCGAAGACAGCGTTTGATGGATCTATCCCGAAGATGGAAGGACTAAGCAAGTGCTAGGACCTGAGATGTCACTAGGATGGTGCAAGCTAACTGAACTGACTTATGTCGGATCCCAGGCAAGCCTCAGAGCATATTAAGCCTCCTAATTTCCGAAATGCAATTAAAGTATTATTGTTACATATATATTGTTGCATTAAGTTTAGGTGTTGGATGCAAACACTTGCTGCATTGGTTATCCAATCCTTGTCCAGATATTGATACCCTGAATCCTATGTAGCTCAGGCTCGTGTAGTGCTTAGCCCTGCTTAAATGCGGTAGAAGTCAGGTGATTTCCTGTCACCTGCGAGCTTTAGGGATATACATATGGCACAGTTGGCTATATTTGCTATCGTGGAAAAGAACCTGTCTTAATTTGAATTGAAGACCGGGCGGAGGCTTGCTAGTTTGCAGTGACTCCGTCTGTGTCGCTTAAGGACCGAATCTTGGAGCCTTTCCTGTTCATGTTGAACGCATGCCTCTCTCTTAGTTGGCCGGGTCTGGAGACCGACCACGAAGCCGAGTAGCTCACCTTAGGCCGAGAGTCGATAAGTATAAAGTACGCCTCGGAAGGGAGCCGTAGGCGTGAGTCCAAGGGCAGGTGATTTAAAAGTCCTGATCGTCCTGGCAGAAGGGTAATCCCTGAGAGTGCTGGCGCTGATCAAATCCGCGAATTTGGTTCCTGAGTTGTACCAAAGGTGACCCATGGCTACCCTTGCAAAGTATGCCAGGGTGAGAGTTAGGAATACCCCCTCAGCTGAGTTGTAATTCGATTCGAGTTGCTATCTCTCACTGGTTAGTGAGAACTTGACGGGCTTATCTCCAAAGTAGATACACTAAATAACATAATGGTTCAGAAATGATGATGACAGCCTTATTATACCTGCTATGGTTAATATTGTTTGCTCCTAATAAGTGTGCTCTAGTACAGGTACTAATCTAGTGGACAGATAAATGATGATAAACTTGATGCTAAGTTTAAATTGGTCACTATATTCATAAGCTCTTTTATGCAACTGTGTCAAGCTAGCCCACCTCATAAGCCTTGCATGACCCTTGGTGTCCTTTATTTCTGGTTTTGACGGGTAAGTCTAGCTGAGTACCTTCTCGTACTCAGGGTTTATCCCACCATGTTGCAGGTGAAGTTCTCGCCCTGTGAAGATGGTGGCTAACCACCGGTGGCTCGGTGATTCTATAGTTACTTCTCATCTATATGCTTTTGTCGGATGATGTCACTTATGCTAGCAATGTATTTGGAACATATATTAATGTAATCTTTTGAAAGCTATGTTGTTTTCACTAATCGATTTTGAAACCCAAACTTGTACTTTTAATTATGAACCCATTTGTAATATTATTTCCGCTGCAACCCTGTGTATGTGATGTGTATTTGCTTAATCACGCGATCTTGGTTGTGATGTTGATTTACCGAGGTCTTTCGGGACACTCGGCGGACTACCGGGTTTATATGAGTGAAGGTATGTGTGTGTCAACGTGTTAGCGGGGACATCCATACTTGATCTTGTATAAATTGTGCGGTTCTGTTACAGTTGCTACCAAACTATATCTTTATTTGTTTGCTATTATAACAAACCTTTCCAAATATAGTTGCTCATATTCAAATATCAAACCCCCTTTCACCCTTTTTTTTTGCTAATTGTCAATCAATGTCCCAGTAAGCTAAGCTTAACTTCTGAGCTTTTTACCGGTCACATGGGTTACCTGCCATGGAGATTGCCAGAGGTTGTTGAATTACTCTGATGCAACTCCAAATCTGAGAGAAGCTCTGTTGCCATCTCATGAAGGAAGGCCGCATCCAGATCTTAACGCGTTTAGTTTGAGGAACCATCTCATTCTATATGAGGTGATGTATCATAAGTCCATTCCATCAAATTTGATGGAATAACTTCGTTCTCTATACTAGTACTAATTATTAGCCGGTAAGAAATAAGATGATGTATCAAATCATTTCATTTTACAAACTAAACAAAAAAAGGAGTGAGAAGATGATGAACTCTTTGCTCAAACCAAACACCCACAGGTTCGTGTCGTTCTACTATGTAGCCGCTCCTGGTGACTCTTACAATACTTAGAAGCGCAAATGTATGATGCAAATGGTATGCTTTCTAATTTTTGTGGAAGACATTGTCCAATGACGATGCTAGGTGTTATTTTGCTCTTCAAAGTGAAACTTCAGTAGGTCTTTGTTTGCTAGATGCTAAGTATGCATTTTATCATATCTTACCATATGAATTCTGCCATTCAATCAAGCACGGACGGCCCAGATCATACGAACCATAGTCTTTTTACAAATAAAACCTCAAACTTTAGTCGAATCAACCCACAGTCCAAACCTCCTCTCATATTTTTTTTAAAAAACCCTCAAACTTTACCAAAATCAACCCTCAATCCAGACCTTTTAAATGGACCGGCCTACCTCCCACCCAGGCCTGTATAGCGCCGAACCTAGGCGTTACTGGGTCGAATTGGGTAACCATGAGTAGCCAGTACCCGACAAACTGCAGGCTTCATCAGCCAAGTAGTGCATGCTTGTGTTTTATAGAGTGCGCGTAGCTTCAGCTGTGCATGACTGAGCGAGGTGGGACTAATGTTCTTTCTGCCAACGAAGCACTAGCACTAAAGCCTGAAGAACAAAGCATTCCAGCAGTTGGGCCCAGGTGGCCAAGCCGGCCCATAACAGGATCGGTGCCTCAATGCAGTTTGGCCTCCAAGCAAGATGAGAGTAGCGGCTTGTTCTTTAGATATACTGAATGTTAGAAACTGAGCATTACGAGTCATCATTTGACCCACTTGGTGAAGTATACAAAGCCCCATTTGTTCTCCAAGTCTCAATCAAATATCTATTAGATGCATTTTCCATAAGCTTGGAAATTCGTTTATTATGTACTATGATAAGTGGCCAGTTCCCATGATATCTATCCCGTACCTCTGTTATAACGGCATCCAGCTGCTCTAAGCATGAGCAGTTGAACAATAAACGACGTTTTTCTATTTTCCTGCGAATTTATTATTTATCTAAAACAGTTGAAATTTTGTAAAGAACATAATAAAACAAATAAAAATTAAAAAATGTCAAACCAAGTTTGTTGAACTCTACACAACTAGTACTGCACTGTAAACACATAACATCACATGTTTTAGTGTAATTTTTTGCTATTAACGTGGATCTAGATTTCTCTAGAGTTTTCTATAAATAATTAATAGAGTTAGTTTCTTTATTCAAATTGCTTGATTATCCTGCTACAATCAGAGATCCAAAGAAAAACCGTGCCCTGCTGTGTCAACTCGCCGGTGGGCTGTGGCGTGCGGCCAGCCCGACCTCGCTGTGCTGCGAGAGAATTTGCGAGCTTTCGGATGGACGAGGAAGCATACGCGAGCGTCGAGTCGGAGCAATCTCCGCCTACTCAGCCCACGACTCATTTTACGCGCCGCCGGGTTTCTTCCCTTCCTCACCAATCGTCACCCTGGACCGCGCAGAAGCTCCATCGATGAAACTCGACTTTCTCCTAATAATATTCATGTTTTGACTTCAAATTAAGTAAATCTCAAAATAAAAATGCTTACACTGGATTGGACTTCTACGCAACTACTAGCAGCTCCATAACGATGGCACCTACTGGCCCGCGCGGCTTGCGCGGCAAAGCCGCGCGATGTTTTCTAGTAATTTTGTATTTATAATTGAAAGTCTGTTACTTGAAGACAACCACCTCTTAGACTTAATATCTTGTTATAGTTGTCGCTTGACCTTCCTGTAATTTTTTCCCATATTTTGGAGTACAATTTGATACAACATGATGCAGCTGATATATTCAGTGGTGATATGCTCCTAATAATGATCACCCAACAAGAAAACTATCCAAAACATGTCCTTTATTATTTCCTTTGTAATAGATTGCATGATCACTAGATGTTTCTCGATGGGTACAAGCTAAGGTACGGGAGGTAGAAGATAATGTTAGTCTCAAATATACAATGCTAGAAAATTTATGCTAGAAAATTAAATTAGATTTTGTATGTTTTGAACACAATTATCAGGCCAGAGGATCAATTTTCATAAAGTTGATTTGGTACCATCAATGTAAGTTATCATAATGCTATTCATTCCTACCCAGTTGTTTGGTTGTATGATTAGTCATTTTCCTTTCAATCGCTAAGGAGTTCTTCGAGGAGGATATACAGCCTATATTACAAAACTGCAGTAGCTTGTAGGAGAGCAAGGTGCTTCTCTCGTGGGAGCTCTCTAGTTCTTGTGAGGGGCCACATATGGTTCACTGTTTTGGGCAGAATCATGTGAGGGGCAATAGTATGCATGCTTTGGGGCAACTCTAGCTAGCGTGCTAATGCTAAAGTGGTGAAAGGAGGAGAGAGAAAGTAGTGGGAAAACTTGCATGCACTTTTTTGCTTGTTTTGTTTGGGCACCAGTTGCAAGAAAAAAATAAATTTCAATTGGATAGTTAATGGAGTCGTAGTTAGGGTAAGAGTGAAACACACTCTAAATTTTACTGTCTATATTTTCATTTGGCTATTTACTCTACAAGGTTCGCTTCCATATCATTCGTACTCCAGCAGCCTAGCCAAACGCCCAAACCTCACCATCCAAATCCTATTAGCGTATAAGTTACTGGTACTCAATACTTTTTAACCGCACTCAAACACGCGCAGATAGTGCACTTATTACTAGTTAACTTAGTGGCTTCACATGATATTAACACTTTATAAACAATGTCTAGCAACAATTTATGATACCAGCCTCAAGAACTTGTACCATTGTAAATAAAAGATTTCAGATAGTGCAATAAGTATTCGAAGAACTTGGTGCCATTCAAGTCATATAGATAGTGCCATTAGAAGTAAAAAGATTAGTCAATACTACTACTTCACAAAAATCAACGATGACAATCTTAATTTCAATCTCCGTAGAGCGTACAGAACTTCACAAAGAACCAAACCTGCGCTCTTCTAACACTACTACAGATCTGGCCATCCCAGACGTCTCTATCACTGCCAGTTTTATTAAAACTGGCTGTGATAACTAGCACCGAGTATCACAGCCGGTTCGTAAGAACGTTGGCATTGATAACTATCATCGCAGGTTCGCATCCATCATCACAACCGGTTCGCACCACTAACCCGTGGTGATGATGTGCTCCTCATCACTTCCAGCTCGCCGTATGAACTGGCGGTGAAGACGGTTTTCACCCGCCAGCTTGTTGTATGTTACGACAGTGATAACTATGCTGCAACACAATAAAATTCACAACTTTTACAAGTAAAGTCGGATGAAAACAATATCAAAGTTGTAGATCTTGACCAGATTTACAACTTTCACTACTAAAAAATGATTTTGCGAGGCGATGTCCAAACATTAACCGAGGCGGTCACAAAATCCAACCGCCTCATAAAATGCCTGAGGATTTTCGGAGTCGGCCTTTTTCATTTACGGAGGCCGCCTCGTAAAATCGATTTACGGAGGCGGTCTCCTAAAATCGATTTACGGAGGTGGTCGTCTTAAAAATCCTCCATTTTCAGAGCCAGTTGTCTTAAGATGTCCGCCTCCATAAATCCATTTTCGGAGGTGGGCATTTTCCTATCCGTCTCGGAAAATTGGCCCAAGGCCCAAACAAGCCCAGAAGGCCCATTACCATAGTCATATAAAACCAGCACTTAGGGTTTCATCTCTCACTTCTCTCTCTCCCCTCGCGCAATCACGCTGGACAGAGCAGCCGCGTCTCCCTCTCTCCCTCCCCTCTCTCACACATCTCTCCTCTCCCTCACCTCTATCACTCTCTTCTCTCCCTCACTTCTCTTGGTTTCGGTGGTGGAGGGCCCGGCCTCGCCCCTCCTCCTCCGCGACCGGTGGCGGATCCTAGCACCCCTCCTCCCCCACGCACCAGATCTGGTGGTGGAGCGGCCGGATCTGGCCACCCGTGCTCCCCCAATTGCGGATTTGGTTCTAGAGGCGCATATCCGGTGGTGGTGTGACTGGATCCGATAGCAGAGGCGCGGCGCAGGGCTCGGCCCTTCTCCGGCGGTGGCAGGTGCTCAAATTTGACGAGCAGCTGTGGCGGCATCGACGGTGGCACATGGATGGGCTTGGTGGGCCTGTGGATGGGCTCGACAAGCTTGTCCACGGGTTTTCTTTTTTTGTTTTTTATTTGATTTATCGAGACGGGCATTTGAACCGTCTCGGGAACGATCGATTTACCATGACCTTTTGACCGAGGCGGTTGTGATGCCTGCCTCGGTTAACCCATTTCGTCCGTCTCCAAAAAAAACTTCTGTAGTAGTGTTTGTAGTTAATGACTTTTTCATTTGAAATTATTTACGGTCCCAAAATTCTGTTTGAAGCTCTCAAATTTTAAAATTCATTTTTTTGAATTTTACAAATGACCTCATATGGAAAAATGATCAGAAGCAAAGTTGTAGATCTCGATGGGATCTACTCCCTCCGTCCCAAATTATAAGTTGCTTTGACTTTTTCGGTATACATTCATTTTGCTATGTATCTAGATATAATGTATATCTAGATACATAATAAAATCTATGTACCAAAAAAAATCAAAGAGACTTATAATTTAGAATGGAGGGAGTACAACTTTGTATTTGACAACTTTTTATTAGAAATCATTTAGTCTCAAGTTTGTATTTGAAGTTCTAAATTTTGAAATTCAAAATTTTCAAATGACCTTGGATGAAAAATCGACCAAAGCCAAAGTTGTAGATCTTAATGAGAACTACAACTTTTTAGTTGATGACTTTTTTATTTGAAATCATTTGAGGTCCCAAAAGTATGGCTAAAGTTCTGACAATTTGAAACTCAAATTGGTCAAACGACCTCAGATGGAGAAACGACCAAAACCAAAGTTATAGATCTCGATTAGAACAAAAACTTTATAGTTGATGACATTTCATTTGAAGTCATTTAGTGTCCTACATTTTCTTTTTAAATCCTAAAAAGTAAATACTAGAGGAATGAATATGCCATATAGACACAAGTGACCTGTGGGTGGAGTGATTAGAGGAGCTACGCGCGAGGACACATGTCTCAAGTTTGAATCCCACCACCGCGCGTCGTACGGATTTTTTGCCCCTTTTTTGGATTTCTAGAAATCCTAATCACTGACAGCTGATAAGACGAACCGACCGTGTGAGGACAAAACATTCATCATTTCGTCTAGTGTTTGACTCCTCGCCTGCATCATCATATGTGGCATCCATCTTCTAACGTTATTGCGTTCTTCAAGACAATTCTTTGTTTTTCATTAGTGAGTCATTAGTTGCCTTAACCTATTGAGGGCCAATAGTATTTCTTCTTCCCCGATTGAGTTTGTCTTCTTAGATGTATGGGATCCTACACCAAAATTAGTTAGTCACTATCAGTGTATACTATGTCAGCTTCATTGATGATTTCATTTAGTTTACATTAATTTATCTACTTAAGAATAGATCTAAAGTTTTTCAAGTCTTTCTTAATTTTCATAATGTGTTGAATGCCTCTTTAACAAGAAAATTCTCACCAAGCAAATCGATTTGGGTGGGGAATATGAAAAGTTGAATTTGTTTCCAAACATTTTACATTGTTCATTATGCCTCTTATCCTCATGCACATCAATAAAATGACTTGTTCGAATGAAACATAGACATATTATTGAAATTTAGCTTGTTCTTTTATCCCCAGCGTCTATGCCTTTGAAGTTTAGGGAGGAAAATTTTCTTATTATAGGAAGCCTTTGCTTCCAAGGATTAGAAAAAGGCTAGAAACCATATAGAATTTTATGCTCTCATGAAGGACTTGCCATCTTGTTCCTTCTTGGCTATAGGGAATGTAATAGACTACAAGTGGGTGTATACAAGTAAAAAGGAGGCTGATGAGGACATTCATAATTTTGAATCTCTCTTATTTGGTAAAGTTTTCAAACAGATACATGGATTGGATTGTGAAGACACGTTCAATCCTATTGTCATCGTGGATACCATTAGATCACTTGCACTATCTTTAGCAATTCAATCAATTGTGCATTCGGTAACTAGATGTTTTGAGCACATTTTTGCATGGTGTTATGGAGGAGGATGTTTATATGAGACAAATCCTTCTATGTGAGGATCGATCTTTTGCCGAGCTATGTTTGTAAGCTTGGTAAGTCTCTTTATGTTTTAAAGCAAGCGCCAAGAGCTTGATATTCTCAACAAGCAATAAGATTCAACGGCTTGGATTCCAACCATCTAAAGGTGACACCTCACTTCTTTTTCAAGCAAGGTGATGTTATCACATATTCCTTGGTATATGTTGATGATGTTATTATTGTCAGTTCATGTGATAAGGAAGTCGAGGCAATATTATATTAAAGGGACTTCATGAATTTGCTCTTAAAGGTCTCCGTGCTCTTCATATTTTCTAGGAATTGAAGTGTATGTGAACATACACCGTTGAATTGTTACTCACTCAGTCAAAGTATGCTGAATAATTGGTACTTTGTACTAGGATAAAACATTGCAAGGCTGTTAATACCCCTATGTCTGCCTTATAAAAACTTTCCACTAGGGTCAAGCACACATTGGCATTGTCTTACAGATGATCTTATGTAGTACCATCTTGTTATAAAATCTATACAATTATTTGTCTTTTAAGCAGTATTGTAGTAACACATATTTCCTTAATTTGAGTGAATAAAGGAGTATTGTGAGTGGTATGATATATAACACAACTCATATAGTGGTGCAAAAGTTGTTTGATAATTCTAAATTGGTGACTTTTTGTGAAATAACGACCTCTTTTCTGAATCTAATCTGTTACCATCAACAGTGAGGTTCGACCGGATCGATGGCAGCTATGATGATACTAACAAACTAAAACCAAGGAATCCGTAAAAACATCCATACTTCGACAGGCTTTCCAAAAGACATGCTATTCGTGAAGGCTTGGATGAATCGGCTAAAATAGCCGATTCAAGTGAAGAGAACTACAACGTGTGAACAATTGACTATTTCACATGGATAAACCTATAGACTCATCAAACCTAACCTGCTATCTCTAACAGTGGGGTTCGACCGGATCGATGCAGCCGTGATAAAGACAACAAATCAAACCTTTAAAGTAAACAGATCTATTCACGCTTAACAGAATCATGTAAACGCACTGTAGGCGTTAACGCATGGGCGGTCGGCTATTTAGCCGATGCTGGCATAGCAAATAGTTAAGGTCATACCTAATCGAGAACAGATCTACTAACTAGCGTCCTCTAATCTACAGTGCTATCAGTGGGGATCGACCGGATCGTTATAGCCATAATAGTGAACCATAGACCAGATTTAACTAACCAGCAAACCTCTCCAAGATCATACGTGCCTTAACCGTGTACTATGCGCGACCAAGATCAAAATAGAACAGCCGATAAGACATAACCTGTTGTTCATTGTAAGAAGTATCGTGTTATGATAAAGCAAATGACAGACCCAAAGGATATGAAGCCGATCTAAATCGATCTCGGCCAGGCAGGTTGATGTTGCTGCAAACTAATGACGATAAGAACATCAGCAAGATTGGTAATTTAATCAATCTACCAAAGATTGCCACTCTTAGGTAGAGCCGATAACTTGACCTTAATCTAGTTCGAGCAGTGGAGGTCGATCGGATCGATGCAGTCGTACTTGAACTAGACAAGAGTCAATAACTAGCTTATACTAGAGTCGCAATGTAGGTCGACCGGATCGATGCAGCCATATGAATAGAAGTATAAGCCATGATGGTACTTACAGATAAGCCAGAGGTCCCGGACCAATGCAGCCCTGCTCGCTGAAGAACTCACCGAGATCTACTCTACTCCTACTCCTAAGGGTTGGCCAAAGCCGAAAAAAGTAAATGACTTATATTTGATTGTTTGTGTCCTTTACAATAGCCGGGGTCGAATATTTATATCCGGAGCCTAAGCATGAATCCTTCTTAAGCACGACTCATTACAATCTTTGGCATAAGAGAAAACATTCCTAATTTAAGATAACTTGGACCCTAATCTTTCCCTTTTTGTAGAGTCCAACATGTTTTTCCTGATGCCAACCGTAGCTTTTATTGTTATCTGCTGGCGCTATCTAAAGAGAGCCAATTCTAGTACTGCATTCGAATTAGTTGATACCGACCTTTATGCAATCAATTCCTTGATGACATGATCTTGGGAGCTTTCGAGTTCCTGTAATTCTTCTTCCCAAATTTTAGTGTAAACACATACCCCCCAATTTTGAGATAAAAGTAATTTTATTCCAAAATTATCATGCCTATACCCCCGATAGGTCCATGGTCACGGGTAGAGAATCTTGATCTAGAGTCTACTATCAATCACCGTCTTTGCTAGCTTATGAGCCCATGCTTCAAAACTTTACGAGAGCATCATTGCTTTATGGGCGCTTGGATCCATCTTTCAGGCCGACTATAAAATGTCTATCCGACTCTGGCGAGAGCAATTCAACAACTCAGTTATATTTCTCTTCTGTCTGCTTTCTTGACTGCCTCTAGCTCCGTTGGACCCTCCATGGTCTAATTCCTTGCTATGAGGATCTTGAGTGGTTAGAAGAATTCTTGTACATAGGGTGATTGTGTCACTCATCTTAGTGCCTTGTCGAGCAAGAGGATCAGCTACTGCGGTTAGAAGAATTCTTGTGATATCACCTGAGTCTTCTCTCCATGATGGCAGAGCTGTTCTAGTGTTTGCAAGGGCTAAAATGTGTGGACACCTTCCCCTTATTCACTTCATCAAATGCCCATCAGGAAAACCATAGACTTCTTTCCCACAGTTTCCTAGCCACCGAGAAATGGGCATCTTTAAGTAGGCGGCTTTCTTTCCCATTGTTTCCCAGTCACCGAGAAATCGGTTGGGCATCTTTTAAGCAGACGGCCTTTCCCCTTCTCCTGATGCAATTTTATCAATGGACTGATGTGACTAGGTTCATGATGACGTTCGGCCTTGTGGGGATCCGAACTCCCTTCATTCCAAAGAAGCCTTGGTGGGTTGATCGCTGGTCAATGTAAACCTTTCATATCCATCCCACGATATTTTGTGATTATGGGAAGCAATAAGTCCGAATCTGTTATCTCTTCGTGATCCGTCCCCTGAATTTCTAGAGTGTCGATCCATTTCCATATCTGACTTTAATTCCATAACCCCGGCAAAGTCTATCCTCTCACCTTCCCGGGCTATACATACGGGCCACGGCTATGGATCAAAAAACAACTTGCTTTATCCCAAACCTTTCATGTCTCTGGTGCGATTTCTACTTTTCCATAGGTTTGATATAATGGAGAACAGCAAGATGTCTACTGAGGAGGCCGTCAACAGATCTGCATCATCACGCCAGCGCCTTCGTCATTAGGAGGGTGTAACTCAGGATGCCCTCACCATCCTAGAGCATAGGACTGACTTCGCTTAGCCTTCGAGGTCATCCTCGTCAATAGCTCGCCCCAGCTCCCCTGCTATCTGAGGAGGTGGATCGACAATGATGATCTGCTCACCTCCATCGATCGGGCTAGCTAGAATCTCACTGATCGCCTCTCCCTTATAGAATCGGCTCTGGTCATGGTTGTCGATCGCCTTTCGAGGCCGACCCGGTGGAGGATAGGTTGGCCAAGGCCAAGGTCAAAATCATGGGTGAGATGCCAACCACAACTTTCTGTCTCTTCTTAATTTTGTTTTCAAGATCTTGATCATCCCTCCCTTGAATCTTTTAGATCTATCTACTCAGCTGGAAAGCCTCCGATCAGCTACGGAGTACGTGGCATGATTCATCAATGCTAGAGGCGCCGTTCTAGTGGTTCGCTTGCACGACATCCCAAACCATGTCAGGGAGGTCGCTCTTCATGGCATTCGTCATGGTGCTGCCATGGCGTTGGCTGCTGTGCAAGCCCATTCTGGCCACAAGCTTCAGCTTCTTCCCCATGGTTTTCCAGCCATGGCACACCCTGGGGATCATGAGCACCTAGTTGAGGATTTCATCGACGCCGCCGACTCTATATCCCTTACTTCCCAGGCCGATGATATAGTAAACAAAGTGTTTTCTGGCCTGTAGCTTGTAATATGTGACATCAGCAAACAATTTCTTCATCTTAAGTGATTTTTCTTTTGCTTCGTACTTCATGTTCCGATCTATGTCTGGTCTTGCTCTATAGGCGATACGTATTATACTGGCTTTTACCCCTTCGAGTTTATTTTTGAACTAGAGATGATACCCTTCTAGTATCGGCTATTAGAACCAATGACCAAACAAATCAGCTGTCAAGTGTTAATCCAAATGCTAGGATAATATTTCTTTAAATGTTTTCTATTGATTGCTCTATCAAACTCTTCTTCTCCTCCTAGTGTTTCCAGAATATAAGCATTGTTAGGCACACAACGTTTAATCTGATAAGGTCCTTCCCAATTAGGCGGCCATTTGCCGAACTTACTGCCATTTGACCCGATCGGCAATTTTATTTTCTAGACTAAGTCTCCCTCAGAAAATTGCTTGCCATTGACCTTTTTATTGTAATATTTTGCAATCCTCAGTTTATTGGCTTCGATACTCTCAAGAGCATGCAGCCGATGGCAACTCAAGTCCTCTAAGTCGTCTATCATAAGATTCTTGTAGACTTCGGCTGACAAATCATTTCGCAACGTGACACGCCTTGATCTAGTTTGAACCTCCCAAGGAAGGACTGCATTGTGACCATGCACAAGTTCATAAGGGGACATTTTAATCGATCCATGACAGGCCATCCTAGATGTCCATAGTGCCTCATTAAGCATCGAATGCCACTTCTTTGGCTGTTCCTCAATCTTTTTCTTGATCAGCTTAATCATAATCTGATTAGATGCCTCTGTCTAGCCATTATCCTGAGCATAGTAAGGAGAAGAATTTAACAACTTAATTCCCATACTGGTAGCAAAATCTCCAAACTCTTCTGATGTGAACATTGTCCCTTGATCGGTAGTGATAGTTTAAGGAATCCCAAAACGATACACAATATGCTCCTTGATAAAATCAACCATGTTCTTTGAGGTTACCATCTTCAAAGGAATTGCCTCAACCCACTTAGTGAAGTAATCCGTTGCTACCAATATGAACCTATGTCCTTTACTTGAGGGCGGAAAAATCTGGCCGATTAAATTAATTCCCCAACCTCGAAATGGCCATGGTTTGATTATTGGATTCATAGCCGATGTAGGTGATTTCTGGATATTACCAAAATGTTGACAGTCCTAGCATCCCTTATAATATTCAAAATAGTCTTCCAGTATTATTGGCCAGAAATATCCAGTCCTACGAATAATCCATTTCATCTTATAAGTCGATTAATGAGCTCCACATATCCCTTCATGCACTTCATCCATCAACACCTTAGCTTCCTCTTGATTTAAGCATTTGAGCAACACCTCATCGACTATTTTGTAATATAGATGATCATCCAGTAAAACATACTTAGTCGATTTATACCTTAGCTTTCTGGTAACTTTTTGTGATGGATTCCTAAGGTAATCGGCTATTTCCACTCTTCAATCATTATTCGAGGTTTCACCACTCAAGACTTTTTGAAACACTCGATAACCTGACGCACTTTGAGCTAAACGATTAGCCTCTTGATTCTGTGCTCTCAGAATATGTTGAAAAGAGACATGAGAAAAATCCTTGAGCAACCTTTGGCGCTCATCATAATATCCCCTTCGAGTATCTTCTTTGCACTCATATAGGCCGATCAACTGATTAATAATTAACTATGAATCTCCAAATACTTCAATTGCATCGGCCTTTACTTCATGAAGAAGTTGAAGCCCCTTAAGAGTAGCCTCATATTCCGCTTGGTTGTTGGTAATCATTAGTTTAGTTGGAAGAGCAAACTTGAAACTTGCCCCTTGAGGTGAAATAACAACAATACCAATGCCGCCACCTTGCTTGCAGGATGACTCATCAAAGAACAACGTCTAGGGTACCGGTTCCACATAGCCAACAATTGGCTTATAATGTTGGGTGACAAAATTGGCTATTACTTGCCCTTTGACTGCTTTAGTCGATTCATACCTCAAGTCAAATTCTGACAACGCAAGAATCCACTTTCCCATTCTTCCATTTAATATTGGCATTGATAGCATGTGCTTGATCACATCAGTCTTGGAGATAACCGTACACTCAGCCAACAACAAGTAATGTCGTAACTTAGTGCAAGAGAAATATAAGCATAAGCATAACTTCTCGACGGGAGAATATCTTGTCTCGGATCCATAAGCCTCCTACTGAGATAGAAAACAACTCGATCTTTCCCTTCGAACTCTTGCATCAGGGCTGATCCAATTGTCTGGTTATCGGTTGATATGTACAATTTAAAAGGCTTACCTTACTGAGGAGGGACTAGCATGGGTGAACATTTCATATATTCTTTTATCTCCTCAAACACCTTTTGTTGTACATCACCCCCATTTAAATTCTTGATCATTTTTCAACTTCAACAAGGGAGAAAACGACATAACTCTCTCCGACAAATTTTAAATAAACCTCCTGATAAAATTAATTTTGCCAAGCAAAGATTGCAACTCTATTTTAGTAATCAAGGGCACTGCCTCATCAATTGTTTTTATGTTTTTTGACCAACTTCGATTCCTCTCGTGTGGACCAGGAAACCCAAGAATTATCCAGCTGATACTCCAAGGGCACACTTATTAGGATTCATCTTTAGACCATGTCTTCTTGTGCATTCCAGAGTCTCCCGCAAATCAGCTAGATGCTCCTTGTACCCCTAGGATTTTATCATCATATCATCAATGTAGATTTCAACGATCCTACCGATCAACTTATGAAAAATATAATTCATTGCCCTCTGATAAGTGGCACCGGCATTCTTCAGACCAAAGGTCATCATAACCCACTCAAATAAACCGATTGCACAAGGGCATCTAAAAGCGGTCTTTGCTATGTCTTCCTCAGCCATGAAAATTTGGTTATATCTTGCATTGCCATCCATGAAGCTAATAACCTTGTGCCCGATGGCTGCGTCTACCAACATATCGGCTATTGGCATCGGATAACCATCCATGGGTGTGGCCTTGTTCAGATATCTAAAATCGATGCAAACTCTTAACTTTCCATTCTTCTTATACATAGGAACAACATTCGATATCCACTCTGCATATCGGCACGGTCGGATAAACTTTGCTTCTAGTAACCTTTCAATCTCCTTTTTTATATCGTCAAGTACGTTTGGGTTGAATCTCCTCGGAGCTTGTTTAAACGGCCGATATCTAGGTTTGATTGGCAATTGATGTTCAATAATCGATCGGTCTAGACCAAGCATCTCATAGTATCCCCAAGCAAAACAATCTTTAAATTCCTTTAATAAATTGACTAACTCTTGCTTATACTTAGGATCTAACATGGCACTTACATACATCAGCCTAGGCCTATCTCTAGAACCAATATCTACCTCTTCTAATTCATCGACCGACGTGAAGCCATGTCCTAGTTTGCCATCTGTGCTATCTATTGGATTATCCATTAAAACAATTTTTCAAAGCCAACTGCTTGGATCGGCTGTTGGCTTTCATTATTGATTCTAATGAAGCCTCCTTCCCATAACTTGCTAGAAAAGCATTTAAAGTCTTCTAGCTCCCAAAATACTTGATCGGCTGTTGCGATACTCACAGATTCATCAGCGTGAACCAGCTCGACATCATCTCCATGCCATTAAATCAAACACTGATACATAGTTGATGGCACATAATAGTTTGCATGAATTCAATCATGACCAAGGAGTAAACTGTATGACCCTTTTCCATCGATGATGAAGAATGTGGTGAGCAGAGTTTTACTCCCAATTGTTAGTTCAACATTCGTTGCCCCCCCCCCCGAGTCTTAGATGCATTAAACCCAAAATCTTTAAACATCATGTCGGTTTCAATCAAATCTTCTGGTCCCTTGCCAAGTTTATGAAAAGTGGTAAAAGGCATAAGATTGACAGAAGCACCTCCATCCGCCAATATCTCGTTCATCGGCTTCCCATCAACAAAACCTCTTACATATAAAGCCTTCAAGTGTCAATGCCTGACTGGCTTATCGAATATAGCCTGCTGTATAACTCTCAACTTAGCAACTATTTCTTCATACTCCGATTCATCAAAATCTGAATAAACTTCTTGATCTATTGGAGCTCTGAATTCTGATGGCAACAGAAAAGCCATTTGAATATTAGCTGATGGTTGCCTTCTATCTGTTGTTTACTTAGCACGCCATACTTAAGGTTTACTAGGTGCTTGAGCCTGTTCTAGTTCTCTGTTTCTTAGCCATTGCACTCTTCTTTTCTGGCTTCTTATCAAACCTCCTGAACACCATTGGCCTTCCTACCAAACATATTCTTTCTCATTACTCTCTTCTTCATGATCAGCCCAATTTTGATTGATAACTCGCTTTTCTAGCAGATCATGAACACTTCTATTTTTAAGCGCCGATCCATGTTATTATGATGATACATATCTTGAGCATGGATAGACCGATGGTTGGCTTGAGATTGCCTAAACTCCCAATATTGCTCACTGCATTTTGGATAGTTATTTCTGGTAGGCAATTTCAAACCTTCGTTTCAGCAATGTTTGAAGAAAGGATAATTCCAATGTGATTCAATTTGCTTTTTTCATACCTCTCTTTTTCTTGTTGATGCTGGTTTTCTTGCTCTTCTAACCAACGCTGATAATCCTTTTCCTTCTACCCCTGCCATTTATTCAACAAAATTTGAGATGTAACAAGCGGCTTTGTCGTCCCATCCTTTGATGTTTCCCCCTGCTCATATCAGCTCTTTTGTTGGTCACGACGCCTTCTAATTTCTCTGTATTCATTAGCCGATATTTGCATCTCGGGATCGACTGTTCTAGTTTTTCTTGATCTAGTTGACGTCAGGACCTTAGTCTTTCCTTTGAGTAGCCTGGCATCGACCATGTTTTGATCTCCTAGGAAAGGATTATCATTAACTTTCATCTTCTGAGGCGTATCGAATTTGAGCCTTCCTTGCTGAATAGCCCTCTGTATATGCTGCCGGAAAACTCTGCACTCATTAGTAGAATGAGAAGTGGCGTTGTGAAATTTGCAGAACTTCCTATTCTTCAACTGATCGGGAGGCAACATAACATGATTGTTGGGTAACTTGATCTATCCTTTCTCGAGCAAGAAATCGAAGAGCTTGTCCGATTTTGTGACATCGAAGTCATAGCTCTCTTTGATTCCTCTTCCCCAAGGATTTGGCACTATTACTGTCTTCTTACCCCAATTCCATTTGGCCGCAGCAACCTCTTCTTCTTCATCGTCCTCATAGCAGTCATCGACTAAATACAAATTATAGGCTTCGGCCATTGTGGTACTTTTCTGGAATCAGGTATCTCTGCGCATATTCTGGAATTAGCTATTGAGCGCTGTCACTCGTTGAGCCAATTGACCCAAGTTGTCAAATTCTTGTCCGAGCAGCTTTTCTCTCCATGTTAGCAACATCCCTTGAATGGCCAAAGCAGCTAGCTGATCATCAGCCAAGTTTAATGAGAAGCACAAATTTCTAGTCTCTCAAAACCTCTGAAGAAACTCGATGTCGGATTCATTAGTTCTCTGCCTTATAGTTGTCAAATTGGTAATCTTCTTTTCTCCAGTCCCAGTATAAAAATATGTATAAAACTTCTCTAGGTCAGCCCAATTAGTAATGGAGTTAACTGGCAGTGATGAAAACCAAGTGATGGCTAGCCCTGATAGAGACAAGAAGAAGAAGCGAACTCGATGGGCCTCTTCAATGGATGCTTCACCCAACTGTGTAAGATATCGACTGACATATTCTATTGTGCTTGTGCTATCTTGGCCAGTGAACTTAGCAAACTCCGGGAGCCTATAATTCACCGGGAGAGTGATCAAATCATACCATTCTGGATATGGGCGTTTATATGAAAATGTTTGCCTTTTGACTTCAAACTGAACTGATTCTTCATCATCTCGGTCACTCTAACAAATAACTCATCAGCATTTAAATTTGAATCTCTCTGCAATTGCTGACCCATCTGTGGATTAAAATTTCGAGTACCTTGATACCCCGAATTTAGAATCATGTGAAGGGTGTTGTAATCTGTGCCATAATGATACCCTTATGTTATCTCCATCTGCTGGGTCCTCTGCTTGTTTGCTGCTTAAAGTCTCTGGTTATAAATGTTAGAATCTATATCTCTACGAATCCTTTGAACTAATGGCGCTATTTTTTGAGCCGATGATGGCATCTGGCCTGATGTGCCAAAATTGACCATTTGATTCCAAGCTTGCCATGTCGGTTGTTGCACATGCTGTTCTGATGATCCAGGATTATACTGTATTTGATTAGCATTAGCACCCTGAACTTGCTTAGATGAGCTATGAACCACCTGGACATCATCATTACTAGCGGGTGCTGTTTCTTGATGGCTAGTACCGGCTTGATTAGTCCTCTGAGTTGACAGATGTGGAATGTTGTAATAAGCCAGTCCAACCTGATCAACTGGAAACCCATGAAACATCTCTTTCATGGTGTTGTGGAATGTGTTTAAGAAAACTTCATTATGATTCAACATGGCATCATGAACGGAATTGTTTACAGCTTCTATGAAGAAACGCCTGTCTTCAGCTTCATCTACATCTGTTTGCCCATGCAATAGAACTCTTGGTAGTGGATATTTCTGAACAATTGTATTATCACGTGTCTTGGTGTAGGATAATAAACACTTGTTCTGAAATTCTTCTATAGCTTTGCTGATGTTGCTGCAAACTAATGACGATAAGAACATCAGTAAGATCGGTAACTTAATAAATCTACCAAAGATTGCCACTCTTAGATAGAGCCGATAACTTGACCTTAATCTAGTTCGAGCAGTGGAGGTCGACCAGATCGGTGCAGCCGTACTTGAACTAGACAAGAGTCGATAACTAGCTTATACTAGAGTCACAGTGGAGGTCGACCGGATCGATGCAGCCGTACGAACAGAAGTATAAGCCATGACGGTACTTACAGACAAGCCGGAGGTCGGCTAGACCGATGCAGCCCTGCTTGCTGAAGAACTTGTCGAGATCTACTCTACTCCTACTCCTAAGGGTTGGTCGGAGCCAAAAAAAAGCAAATGACTTGTATTTGATTGATTGTGTCCTTTACAATAGCCGCGGTCCAATATTTATACCCGGAGTCTAAGCATGAATCCTACTTAAGCACGACTCATTACAATCTTTGGCATAAGAGAAAACATTCCTAATTTAAGATAACATGGACCATAATATTTCCCATTTTATAGAGTCCAACATGTTTTTCCTGACGCCAACAACAGCTTTTATCGTTATCTGTTGGTGCTATTTGAAGAGAGCCGGTTCTAGTACTGCATTCGAATCAGCTGATACCGACCTTTATGCAATCAATTCATCGATGACACGATCTTGAGAGCTTTCGAGTTTCTGCAATTCTTCTTCCCAAATTTTAGTGTAAATAAAGTGTTCTAGGAGGGGGTGCCTACAATACTTAACTCTTGCTTAGCCTAACATAGCTTTGCGGCAAAGAAAGTTTGTGAGTTCCGATTATATATTACCCTAATTATATCCATCATATCATGGTGAAGGGAATTTTAAGATACATCATTGCTACTATTTATTATTTACTCACTCCGTTCCAAATTATAAGCCATTATGGCTTTTCTAGATACATAGTAAAAGCTATGTATCTAGACATAATGTATATCTAGATACATAACAAAAGGTATACAACTAGAAAAGTCAGAACCATTTATAATTTAGAAAATACAAGATGTAATAATTAATAGTAGGATACATCGTCTCTATGCTTATGCTTTGTAAGCTACTGGGATGTACTACTAATTACATGCATACAACTACAACGGTAAAAAGAAAACTGGTTAGGATGTATACTATTAATTACATGCATACATACTACATACTACATACTCAAGGAAATCCCATACTATACTACCGTGGAAATCCCATACTATACTACCGATATACATCACTTCCTATATGAATGAAACAGCTGGCACCCACAGATGTAAAGCCGTTCCAATCTCCCCGCTCACATGTCACATACAACTACAACGGTAAATAAGGAAGGGCCGAGGTTCTGAATTCTCATCAGCTAGCCGCGTCAAGGTTGTCTTGTCAGTACCTGCTTTCCTTTCATATAGCCGCCAAAGCTAGCGTTTCCTCATTTCCACTCCATTTCCTTTCCATTCACGCGCTCTTGCATTTGGCTCTCGCTCACCACACCAAACGCGCGCCCCTCTTCCCTCTCCAGACGGAGCCCACAGCTAGCCCCGCAACGGAGATGGCCGGCGGCGAGGCGACCCTGATCCGGGAATCCACCGCCGTCCCAACCACCGCCCGACCATCGCCGCGCTTCCTGCTTCCCCGCGCGAGTGGCAACCGTGTTCTTCCGTCCCTGCCACCCCTGCCTCCTCATGATCTCGTTCTCGACGGCGGGATCCACGCGAAATTCGAGGGCTGGGCTGACAGCACGGATCTGTGGAGGCAGTGGGTGGCCAAGCTCCGGCCGCTGCACGAGCCGCTGTGGCGCGAGCTCGCGATCCTGGAGGGCATCCTGGCGACCACGTACCGGGTGCGGCGGGAGAGCGAGGGCGCGCTGCTCCAGCTCGTGCCCTTCTGGTCCCCCCCGACCAACACCTTCGTCTTCCCTTGGGGCGAGGCGACGGTCACGCTGGAGGACATCGTCGCGCTCGCGGGCCTGCCCATCCTGGGCTTCCCCGTGCTCGAGCCTCGGTACTCTGACAAACTTGTTGAGATTGAGATGGCGGACGAGCGCGAGCTCGCTGCCGTCCGCGCTGTCCTGCTGATGGATCAGCGCGAGGGCACCGGCACCGGCTCCGGCTGGGCGGAGCACTTCCTTCGCCAGCACCAGCCAGAGGAGGCAGGCGGCCGCCGTGGCGAGCGGGAGCAGCGCCTGGAACACGCTGCGTTCCTGTCTCTGTGGCTGGCTCGCTTCGTGCTCCCGGCGCCGTCCGACTCCGGCTCCGAGGACATCGTCCCGGGGGAGGAGGTGCTCCCCATCGCCGTCCGCCTGGCGCACGGCCACAGCGCGGCGCTCGCGCCCGCGGTGCTCGCCAGCATCTACAGCGACCTCTCCGCGCTCCATCGCCACTTCATCCACTCCAAGAGAACGGAGGCGCCGACAGTCTCTGCGCCGATGCACATCCTGCAGCTCTGGGTCTGGGAGCGCTTCTCCGAGCTTCGCCCGGCGACGGTGGCGACGGCAAGCGTCCCGGCGGACGCAACTGACGGTGAGGATGTGATGCTGCTGCCTAGGGCTGCCCAGTGGCACGACGTGCACAGGGCGCTGGACCCGGGGTACACTCGCGCGGTGTTCACGGCACCCAAGGAGTTCGAGTGGCGGCCCTACGGCAGTAGCTTCTGGGTGCGTCGTCGTGGCCATGGCGGAGCTAGGGCACCGCTATCATCCTTTGCACGGTGTCTGCAGGCTTGCGAGCTCGTGGGCGTGGACTACATCGAGCAGTACAATCCTCACCGCGTCGCGAGGCAGCTCGGGTTCGACCAGGACGTTCCGGGGACGATGACCCGACTGAACACCAATCTCTGGGAGAGGGCATGGGAGACATACAATACTGGGGCAGAAGATTATGCATTCGCCATTCCGAGTGACGAGCCCGGTGTGACGGATGAGTATGCTCAGTGGTGGAAGCCGTACTCAGTGGCATGTGCTATTGCCGTTGAGCAGAGGGATGCCTTAGCATCAAATAGAGAGTTAGATTCTCTCGTGGAAGAAACCAGCAACAAGGGATCAGGTACCAGAGAATTTTGTTGAAGTCGCAATACTAGCTATATATACATCAAATTAGTTGGAACAATGCAATTTAGGCTTGATACATAACCCTTAAATTACTCTGTCTCTCTTTGTTTTTCTTTTGCAGGAAACAATGAGGGGTCGTCTAGCAGAAATGATACTAGTGGACCAAAATGGGCAGTTGGGACGATGGAAATGATACAAAGGGCATCCGTTAATCGGCAGGCTGAAATGGCTGGATCGAGGGAACTCGTTGCAAAACTGGTGAAAGAGATTCAGGAGCTAGCTATAGACATCTGAGCAACCCAAGTAAAGCATCAGTCAATAAGGTATACACTACTAGTAACATTTGTCTTTGCAACGCATTACTGATATCGCCTATGATATCTGTCAAATAATAAAACGGATTAGGATTATTAACTTTGCTTGGGAAAATCGGTTCTTTTATTACAAAATGTTAGTGTTGGCGTCACAGGACAAATGTTTTGGAGGACCCGGTTGATCCAATAGTATGCAGCACAGCAGCAGTTCTATTTTATAGTATCCGAAAGAAAATCAAGTTCCTAATTTAATTTTATACCGTTGTTCTAATGCTTCAGTGTGAATTCTCATAGATAATGAAACAAGGAAACTTCGATCCTGATCAGTGGTAAAATAATGATCAGTAGAAAAAGAGCACAACGACTGTTATTGAATTTGTTTTTTGTTCCTACTCTTGGCTTTTCAGATGCGATTGCATTTAGCTTCTTTCGTTCTGATGATGACTAAAACATTTTTTCCTCAGGACCAGCTGGTGTATAGACATGTATATATAGGTATTAGGAGGACACCAACCTGATGTTATTTGCTTTTAAAAAAACTGATGTTATTAGCCAGTAATACATGATACGAACAGTTCTTGATAATGAAAGTGTGCTCCTACCCCTCCCTCTTATGTTGTTGAATTCAATCTATATATTACTTCTCTCTGTAATATATCCTTATTAGTTAGTGAACTTCCATCATTGATCGTGACATTCATTTTTTTTTTGGGGGGGGGGGGGGGGGGGGGGGGGGGGATCCTACCTTTTGCTATGCATGAGCTGCATTATATATTTTTTGGTTGCAAGTCGTGCAAGAAATTAAAGATCCATTGTGTTGAGTTATATATATGGTTACGACATTGAATGCTGTTATATAACTTTTTATAAAATACAATTACATCTTTTATGCAGGCAATATTATATTTAGGGTGTTAACATTCCTACAAAGGAGATAGGAAGCAGCAAGGATGTAAGCCAAAGCATGCCAAGCGCTGGAAATGGATACCATGTAGTTTTTTTTTTCCAAAGAAAAAGTGTCGATTTAACAGTAGGATTTGTGATGTTTGATATGTTAAACACCATGTGATCTACTTGGTTTGATCCTTTCTCAGCCATGAGCTGATGTAACAGTGAAGTATCTAGGCTTGTGCACAAACGTTGCGAATGAGTACAATTTGAGACATGCAAAATTGTATTCCATCTGTTCCTGTTTACATTGTGTTTTGTATCTATCCAATACTTTACCGAAGAATTTGATAATTTGTTTTTAAAATTATATCATTTAAAAAATTCATGACACAATTCTGCCAATATCATTTTTATGTGACATATATACGACCACACCAGTTTTGTATATCAGAGATTCAGAGTTTAGTGTGTAAAAGCATTCTTAAATTATATATGTTTGAGAATGGTGTAGTGGGAGTATCTTTGATATGTTATTTTTCATTTGCTCCAATGAAAAAGCATATGCGTGTACTGTATGCTTAGATAGATGTGATATTTTGTGTGGCGTTATTGTTGCCTGTGTAAATATATATCATATAATGATGATGCAAAAACAAATTTGAGCATATATTATGCCCTTTTTGTTATGCTAGGTACAGAAATTAATTTATCTATAGTTTCAAATGGCAAATATATACTCATTGTTTACCTCATTTTTCTGTGAAGTCCTCTGCTGTTGGTGACTTTATTTGACGGTCTATTGGTTCATTTGTGTGCCGAAATGGTGGATACCCTAGATTCCTAGCACACTGTGTGTCAAGCTCCCACAAGCCTTTGTTACATGGCTATCTTCTGCACCTTTTGGCCGTACGTGGGATTATTTTCATGAACTTGGTAGGATTCCGTTTCTACAAGTGCAACCTGGGAAAAAAGGACCGGTTCACATAGACCCATAAATTCAATTGTACTGCGATATAACACTCACCCTATGCCCATGTTTAAAGTGATTTCGGTGATGAAGAGAACATCAATTGGACTAAAAATTGTGTCAAATAGGCCCTGTTCGCTTGTCTTAAAAATGGCTTGTTCGGCTTCTTTTTTCAGCCGGAATAGTGTTTTTCTCTCACAACAATTCAGCCGGAACAGTATTTTTCAGCCAATTTCAGCCAAGTTTCAGACCAGCGAACAGGGCCTGTTTAAGTCCTATGTGTATGCAAGTCGAGAGGTTGATGTGAAGACTCTGATGGAGAATCAAGCAGCAAATTAGTCAGCCAAGAACTTGGAGAAGAACAGTGCATTGCCAGAAGATTGGGTAGTGTGGAAATGTACCCACCGAGTATCACATTGTGTTGGTGAAACAATGAAGGGTGAAGTCTAGCTATGCCCAAGAAAGTCGAGCACCGAGTATTGGCAGCAATATAATGTCAAGAGAGGACCGAGGGAAAAAGGATCTCACTGGAAGGTTCAGTAACAGAGAAAACTCGAAGACCAACGTATGTGCATTGAGAAGTGGAGATAAGTAGCCGATAAGAAAAATATATATGCACACTATGACGGAGATATCTTTAGAATCAAATAAAGATTTAATTTTTTTCCCCCGTGGAAGATTCTATAGAGTCAACAAGAAGGGATTAGGTTTAGGTACAATAATTGCTGAAGTGGAAATAATCCTATATACATCATTCCCACTTGACAAATAAACCATGACATTCCTTTTCTTTTCCGGTCATCTAGCAGGCTGGCAGAAGGAAATTAACAGTACTGGACCGGATAGCAGTGAAGGTTGTACTAAAATACTCTACTACCTAAATCGATTTTATCAGATGAAAGCAGCTTGGGACAAAGTTGGAAGCACCATATGAGTGAACTAAAACAAGCAGTTGGGACGTTGCAAATGATACAAAGGGCACCTGTGTTTCGACAGGCTGAAATGGCTCACCTTGCAAAACTGGTGAAATGAAGACATTGAGGAGCTAGAGGCACCTAAGCAACTTAAGAAGTAAAGTATCAGTTAATAAGGTATATATATACAAGGAGAATATTTTTACAACATATTATATAGGGAGAGTATATTTGGTAGCCAGCTACAAAATAAGTTATTATGTAGTCACCCCCATTTACGATAATTCTATATACTAATTTACGATAATGTCAATACATATTTACGATAGTTGGGTTACTATAACACATGGGGATATTTACCATAACGTTATAGTAAACCATTTAGTAAGGAGTTACTATAATCTCGTAAATTAACATAGTAATTATCGTAACTCAAAGTGGCTATAGAATAAGTTATTTTATAGCCAGCTACAGGGTGTGTATATATATATATATATATATATATATATATATATATATATATATATATATATATATATATATATATATATATATATATAGACACACACACACTACGGAGTACTATACTAGTAGTAACATTTGTCCTTACAACATACCCAGACGTCTGGACGGACGGACACCCACGCCTGCAGTCCGTTTGGCACGCCCACGTGGGCCCGCGCCGCCACAAACATCACCAACATCTAGAAGAGGGGATGGGGCGGCGGATGCCCAGCCGTCTTTGGGAGGAGGAGGAGACACCAAGACAAGGCAGCAGAAGGCAAGGAGGGAGATGCAGCACCCGATATACTTGTGAAACATCTGGATGCAACACTTGCAACATATGTTTGAAGACAGATAAAACATGTGAACATGTATCTGAAACACTTGCAAAAACACCTCAGAAACACTTGAAACCATTATAAAATATATGCAACATCCATATAAAATACTTGCAACATATGTGTGAAACATATGCAACATTATCAAATAAACACACTTGCAACATACGTCTAGAAAAATAGATGAAACATTGGGAACAGAAGGTTGTAACATACGTGTACAACCATTGCAACATATGTAATATCCTGATCTACTTTTGCAACATCCATATGAAACACTTGCAGCGTACCTATAAAACACATCTAAAACTTGAAACATAAGGCTTGCAACATGCATTTGTCACCCTTCTTCTGTACGGCGCACCGCAGAGTGGGGGAACGGTCGGTTCCAGCCAGCCGGCGGCCGAGGATGGTGGCGCGGCCCGGCAACGGCCAGCTGCGCCTGTGCCTGCCCGGCTAGCGACGGCCCCCTCTCCTAGCCGCCTGGCCTGGGTGCGAGCGAAGGACGGAGCACGGCATGGCGCGCGCGGGGACGGAGGCGCCACGGGGGATGGCGGTGGCGGCGCGCCGGAGTGGGCCATGGCACGGGGGATGGCGGCGGTGGCGCGGTGGAGCAGGAGGGGCAGACGGCCGCACAACGGACGAGCACGGAGTGGGGAGACGATTGTTGAGTGGGTATGATTTGTTTTTTTTTTTGGGGGTGGGTGGGTGTGGGGTCTGGACGAATGGATGCCTGAGCGTGAGCATTAGCGTATAATAAAACGAGTTAGGCTTAGCTTGCTTGGGAAAACTGGTACCTTCATTACAAACTGTTGGCTTTGTTGTCACTGGTAAATGTTTTCGAGGACGCGATCCACTAGTGATGGAGAAACTGGAGAAGTTCTATTCTGTAGTCGCCAAATATCAAGTGGCTATTTTGCTATACTTTTTTCTAACGCTTCAGGTGCATCTCATAGAGAATGAAATAACGGACTTTTGTAAGTGGTAAAATAACATTATTAGTATAATGATCAGTAGCAAAAGAACACGCGCGCTAATATTATTGATTTCTTTTTAGTTTTGACTGCTACTCTCTTGATGAGTCTTGACATTCAGAAGCGAACTTATTTATCTTCTTTTGTTTTTTGTTTTGAAACAAAATTTAGCTTCTTTTGTCGTGATATATAGCTTTTTTTCATCAGACCAACTGCTCTAGTAGTACGCATGTAGTATTAGAAGGCATAGCTAAAACCTGATGTTAGCACTACAGGAAATCGGCATTTTGCCGAGTGCAGGATGTTTTGTCGAGTGTATTTTATTGGACACTCGGCAAAGACAGTCGCCGAGTACCAGATAAAATACACTCGGCAAAAAAAAAAAACACTCGACAAATATGTATTTTGTCGAGTGCCTTTGTTTTGGCACTCGGCAAAGAGGCATTTTACCGTGTGCATTTTTTTTCCCTCGGCAAATCAGTTTTTCAAAGCAATTTTTGAGGCCCTAAATGAATTCAAATGAAAAACTTTTCAACTACAAAGTTGTATAACTTCTCAAGATCTACAAAGTTTATTTTGGTCATTTCTTCATTTGACAAAGAGACAATAACGTTGTTCATAAAATCTACATCTCTCATATCTTTCATATTATTTTCATGAAAGTAGAAGAGAAATATATAAGATTTGTGAACAAGGTTATTACCACTATGTCGGACGAATAAATGACCAAAATAAACTTTGTAGATCTTGAGAAGTTATGAAATTTTGTAGTTGGCAACATTTTGATTTGAAATCATCTTGTCATGCAAAAACGACGTTTGAATTTGAAAATTTTAAAATTTGAATTTTTCAAAAGACCTCGGATGGAAAAACTTCCTAAATGAAAATTGTAGATCTCCAAAAGTTATGAAACTATGTAGTTGACAACTTTTTGATTTAAAATCATCTTATCATGCAAAACTACGTTTGAATGTCTCAAAATTGAAATTCGAATTTTTCAAACGACTTCAGATGGAAAAACTTCCTAAATGAAAATTGTAGATCTCGAAAAGTTATGAAACTTTGTAGTTGACCATTTTTTTATTTGAATTCGTTTAGGGCCTCAAACAAATAATTTACTCTCGGTTTAGTATAATATATGAGGATAGATAACGGAATCTAGACACAAGTGACAGTGTAGTGTAGTGGTAGAGTAGTAGACACACGAAGGAGAGGTTGTGAGTTCGAATTCCGCTGGCCGCGTTAGCCGCGAATTTAGCGCAAAAAATACACCGACTTTGATGAAGACGGGCGGACGCTGGCTGGTGGCGGCCTCCCCCGAAAAAAATTTTGACTACTATTTTTGGGTTTTTTTGTATTTTGTTTTTGCCGAGGGTAAATCTTTGTCGAGTGTTTTTTCAGCATTCGGCAAAGCCTTTACCGAGTGCCCGACAAAAAGCACTCGACAAAGAAGCCTTTGCCGTGAAAGGATATGCCGATAGCTCTTTGCCGAGTGCAGCACTCGACAAAGGCTTTACCGAGTGCAATATGCTGTAGTGTAGCCTGTCCCATGTCGTACGTATTTCGCCAAGAATCAGTGTCGATTTAACGGTACGGTATTACGTAGTAGGCTTTATGGCCTATATATAGTTGATTTGATCGTTTCTCAGCTGCAAGTTTTGATGTAATAATGAACTACTTGCATGCAACGAATGAGAAGAATTATATACATAGGGAAATGCAAAATTATACAGAACATCTGAAAGTGATCTTTAAATTCATGCGGCAACGAGCATGTTGAAATCACCTGTGACGACTTTGTTATGCTTACAGTGCATATATACTTCTTATATTCATTTATATATACACCATGCAGATCTTATTCCTTCTAAGCCTATTCCTCCTAAACCAAATGAAATGAAATTATTTTTACATTCCCGCAGCACGCGGAGAAATCACCTATTATATTCGTATGTTTCAAATTTGAGCCTTATGTGGGCAAGACTAGCTCAGATTAAACTACATTGTGACGTTATGCAGTTGGGCTCTTTGGAGTCAGATTATTATCTTATTAAGGTCTTGTTTGGGTGGAGTAGATTGGAATGAAACTTAATTCAATTTCACTCTAATCCACCTCAACACATGGATTGAGATGAAAACATGCATATCAAACAAGGCCTAAAAGCTTTAGATAATCCACAGTCAATTATATGATAATCCATATGTATTGGATTTTCCATATAAAATTGGATTTGAATTATCTATATCCGTATAGATATCAAAAAAATCCTCTCTTATACTCGAAATACTTATTCGGCTCGGATCATATTGATAAATCATTAACATCACTTTCACTCGTATTGACAAAATTCTTGATAGCATCATCTAAACATCATCACTCATGTATGGATGAACATACCCCGGTTGCAAAGCACGGGCACTCACATATAAGTACTTTCTCCATCCAAAAAAGATACTAATATTTATCATATTAATAAATAATTGTCATTATATTTATCATGAAATACATTTTTATAGTATATTTATTTAGAGTCACACACGTTGATATTTTTTTTTATAAACTCAGCTCGACTTAAAATAATTTCACTTTGACCAAATGTATAAGTGCATCTTTTTTTTTTGGATTGGAGAGGGCAGTACACTATTTTTTACTTTTTAGTAGTACTCCTTCCGTTCTAAGTTATAAGTTATTTTAGCTTTTTTATATTTATTTTGTTATACATCTTATATTTATATGTATAATAAAATAAATAAAAAAAATTAAAATAACTTATAATTTGGAACGAGGAGAGTATCGTCTTTTATTAGTGGGACATTTGGAATTTGCCCACTCTCGTTGCATCTCTTCCGCTCAAAGAGTGGCCGGCAAATCAGTTACTTACATTGTGGGCCAGAAGGGACCGTGAGCCAACCTTGTCCGTGTCCTCCTGCCCCGCAGATCGCACAAGTTCGCAACGGACACGAGGAAAGTTGGTTGGGTTGGGCGGCCCTTCGAGAACACCGCCGCCGCCCGCTCCCCCATCTGGCCATCTCTGTCTCCTGTTGATCTCTTCTCTCGCGGAAGAGCTCCGCACTCAGAGGAGAGAGAGAAAGAGAGGAAGAGATGAGGAAGCTAGTCTCCTCGCGCCTAGCGGCGCTGTCACCGCCGGAGGTGGCGTCGGCCGCGGCCGCGGCGGGAGGGGCCGCGCTGGCGCTGCGGGGCTGGTGGGAGGAGGTGAACGACTCGCCGGCGTGTCAGGACGGAGCCTTCTTCTCCCTCTCCGCCGCCTACGCCCTCGTGTCCGCTGTCGCCCTGGTACGCCCGCCGGCTGGACCTTGTTCGAACCCCCACTCTAACCCTATCATCATCTCCGCTCAATCGCGCTAATCACCCTCCCATCCGGTTTTGCGGATGATTTGGCCCCTCGATCTGAATGGAACTCCGGTGTGCGGTAGGGACGCGTGGTAAATTACGAATCTTTTGTGTTTTGTCCTTGAGCGTCAGGATTGTCCCCGTTGCTGTCCCCAAACGTCTCCATCCATTTTTGGTATTGTGGCTGGATGAAATTGTATATATGTGTCAGGTGAAACTGTGGCTATAGAGAGGTGTGTTTAGTTGTTATAGCGGAATCCTCTGATTTCCCTCCGGAAATGAGTGCTGTTGCCATTATGGCATCTATTCACACGGTCACCCTGTTCACAAGTATCATTGTGAGGATAACGAAAACACTATCTACATAGATAGGATTTCCTATGCATAAGGTTTCTGAATTGTCCACAAATTATGGATCGAGATTCATTCACCATAGCAGTAATCACGGCAATCTTTCTATAGCTGGCCGAGTATGTGCCGGAATAATCTATAATCCTGACAGATGCAGACAAGTTGTACTATATGGCTCTACAGGAGCTACAGACCAGCAGCTGCATGTCAGGCTGTATCAGTCACGAGTAACCATTCTCAACAGCCATCTTTCATACACAGATTGAAGATTAATACCATTTTGTCTCTCAAAACAACATAGTGTTGTTCTACATCTACCATAATTGAGGGCAATCTTTCTGTTTATACTCTTAAGAATCATCCTTGCAGAAGGAAGGCATAGTATACGTTAAACAAACACTTGATTATCCATGGAATCCACCAATTAGCTGTAATCAATTGCTCCATCATCGATTCTATCACTTGAAGTTGTCCATCAAGCTGCTTTTGTCAACGTTTAGTGTTGGGGATGAATTCCTTGTGGATGAATTGCTTGTGAGTTGTGGCTTTGCCGAAGAAAATTAATACAAGTATTGATTGTCACTACAAACATCAATCTACTTCCATCTAGTGCTATCACTTTAATTTTACCATCATTACTGCAACTATCTTTCTCATGGTGTTATGCTTTTGAGCGCTACAAACATGAAGCATTTCCATCTTTACTGCTAAGGTGTTTACAGTTTGCCTCCATTCTTTTCCAACATCCTTGCTTAATGGTTGTTGTGCACACTTCTTAGATTAGAAACTTTTTTTTTCCTCCTTTTCCACCACAATCCCTCTGGTAGGATAAGAATGTTGAAAATTGTTTATATGGTGCATAAGTTGGCATTGGTATGATGTAGGATAGTTCATTTCTTTGACGGAAGTTCTCTGAATAAAACACTAGCCAAAATATAGACATGAACATTTTGCAACAGTCCTCCTGAATAGAGAAGTAAATCCTAAGGTTATGGCCATGTAGAGGGTAAGGAATACCTAAGAAGACTAAATCACTATGTAATAACATTCGGTCTTGCTTACCTGGTCATTTTCTTCCTTCTATCCTTCTACTTAAAAAAATGGCAGAACCAGTCTTTTACTCTCTAACCTACTCAGTTAGGTCTTGCTACATTTAAAAAAAATGTATTTTGGAAAGGACCAATACTCTGGATCCTCATACTGTGCCCTCTGAAAGTTTTAGTAGTCACTAATGATATTTTCTTCCTTCTATCATGACATTTTCTTCCTAATATCCTTCTTCCTTTTTAGTTTTTATTTGGTTTGCTGGACAGGTCGAACTGTCTTATAAGGTATTCATGGGATAATGTGTTTATTCTGTGTGATTGGTTGTATAAGGTGTCATTTGGTCACTGTTGTTCGTGAGGTCATGTTTGGTCGCTGACCAAGCTATTTTGGCCCTTCTCCTCTCTTAATGTAATGATACACAGATCTCATGTGGATTCAAGAAAAGAATCATGTATTCAATGCTATTTGAAAGGATTCTATTCATGCTAAGAGTGCAATGCAATTCTGCTCTTACTGTATTCCAACAACTATATTTGTTTTTCGATGCTAGTTTCACTAAACTTTGTATGCCTTTAAATTTTGAGTTTCCTGTCGGATAATGAACTGCTTTTACGTATAGCAATGTT
Source organism: Miscanthus floridulus (assembly GCF_019320115.1). Lineage (NCBI taxonomy): Eukaryota > Viridiplantae > Streptophyta > Magnoliopsida > Poales > Poaceae > Miscanthus > Miscanthus floridulus. The sequence continues at coordinate 51,490,218 of NC_089580.1, read as the reverse complement.
TGAAGTTGGAAATATTGCATGCTACATTAACCATATTTGTGTTGTGCCTAGCAGATTTATAACATTATTCTGAAACATGTGCGGTCATCACTTTGAACTTCAAATGATAGTGAAATGAATATCCGTTACGTACTCACTTCATTCAGATTTGCAGATTCAATTAATCAGAATTCAGTTGCGGGTGCCGGAAATTGGTTGGACCACACAAAAGGTTTTTCATCTCATGAATTTCATTGTGAACGGAGGTAATGTGCGGTCCTAATGTTTTATCTTCTATCACCTTTGCATTCTATTTTTAATAACTATGGGTTGCCTCTTGCAGTTCGTTCTATTATATTTGGATTTCATGCATATGTGTTCCTTCTTCAAAGAAAAGTAAGAACCATGTGTCAAAGAAGATTCATCTAAATGTTATGGAGGCCTTTTCTTTCTTCAGTATATATTTGTAGTATCTTTGTAATATCTGGATTGTTGTTTTACAAGAGATTTGTGTTTGTAGTCCCAAATCCATAGCTTTCTTATGGACTGCTCAGTGCATTTTTTCCCTCCTATTTTGTTCTTCCAGTCAGTCATGTAGTTGATTATTCAACTAAACCTTTCTGTTTCAACAGGTGTATACTTTAGTGCTGTTAGATCTTCCTGGTCTCTTGTTTTTCTCGACCTACACATTGCTTGTGCTATTCTGGGCAGAGATATACCATCAGGTCTTACCAATATCTTTTTGCTTTTGGCATTTTTTCTTTTCCATCTACAAATTCAGCTCATACACTCGTGAACTTATATATGTTAATTTGTATGTCTATGCCAGGCTAAGCATCTTCCCACTGACAAGCTAAGGACTATATACATTGCAGTTAATAGTGTCATATATGTAATTCAGGTTGGTTTTTACCTGGTTTGTTGATTCTATTGTCATCTGATATTAGGGTGCTTTGTTTAATTAACCCCAACTGTAAAATACATTGCCCAATTGTTCTCTGGTATCTGTAATAGACAACTATATTCTATGTATGTATCTAATAGATGTTTGTAGGTTTGTATTTGGGTATACCTTGGAATAAATGACAATCCTCTCATGGAGCTTGTGAGCAAAGTATTCATATCAGGTGCTTTCTTTTGTCACCATTGCTAGAGAAATTACTCCCTCTGGTCCATTTTATCTGGCACAAACGCATATCAAAATTCAAACTTTAAAAACTTTGACCAATAATTAGGCTAATAATTTTTAACTATTATAATACAAACTTTATATGATTAGATTTGTAGGAATTATACTATCCAATGATTATAGGTTTATAAGCATAAATAATATAATATAAAGCAAATGAATGGTCAAAGTGTAATTTAGGAGACCGTGTCATTCTAACTTGTGCCAGATAAAATGGACCGGAGGGAGTATCTGTTTAGTTTACCACCTTTTAGCTCACTAATGTTTTTCCTTTATTGATTTTCAGCTGTCTCATTTATAGCTCTTCTAGGATTCTTAATTTATGGTGGAAGGTAGCTTTTTTTGTGTGCATATTCTATTGTTTTTGATGAGTTCATTTTGAATGTATTTCTGTTCTCATTTGTCTAGGTTATTTGTCATGCTGAGACACTTTCCAATTGAATCAAAGGGGCGGAGAAAGAAGCTTATTGAGGTCATTATTACACTAACAAGTACCTTACAGACCATTTGTACTGTTAATGGTGTGCATGCAAACAAAACAACTTTTTGCTTGCTGTATATGCACAATTACGCCCTTGTCCTGTGCCATTACTTCACAGCAGCATCTGGCATCTCTCAAAACTAGCCAGTCTAAAATGGCATTTGTTTAACTTCCACATCAATTAGCTCAAATTGCAAGATGCAATATCACTGGAAATTCTCTTGACTTAATGCTTAAGATTCCCATGCCTGTACCTAATTGGTGCTAGTTTATGATTCCCATGTGCTATTAATGGGACTAACTTTACATGTATTAAAATTGTCTATCAGGTTGGGACCGTGACAGCAATTTGCTTTACCTGCTTCTTGATAAGATCCATTGTGGTAAGTATTTAGTTCTTATTGACTCAAGTCTTAAATATTTATTTTGCGAAGTTCTTTCAAGAATAATGCTTGCTTTGTCATTGATGTGGGACAAAAGATCAGGTGTACAACCCTACAGATTGTCCATTTTCAAGAACAATAGATATTAAAAATTCTATGTTGAGTGGACACATTTGTTACTTAACACCCTAAAAGTAGATACAACTATTTACAACATAACTTAAGAGTCTAAGTACCAAAAGCCTAACATGATAGTGATGATGAACTCAAATGTTTGATCATCGCTATTGCTTTGTGGCCTTGCTCAGTAGCTTGCAGGTGCAGGGTTTGCCCCTGGCACAATATGAACAGCTACTAGCAGCAGCATTTGACTACAACCCTGTGAACTGGACAACTGGTTCAGGGTGATGTTGGAGTGCACAGATCGTGGACTAATAGTTGGTTCAGAAACTAGGACATGAGTAATTCTTTTTTTTCTTCCTGCTTTTGCAGTCCAGATATCAATTTGTATCAAAACTCGCATACCATACTTTATTAGGCTGAAGTTTTTTGGAAAGTAGGTCAGATATTTTAGGTTTGGCTAATGGTTTCATTAAATTCTCTATGAAATATGTCTTTTATGTGCACTTATTTGAACTTGTAGATGTTGATGTATTTGACTCGGTCAAAGTTAAGTTTGACTTGACAAAACTAAAGTAATCTAGTGGCAGAATCCAGGATTCAAAACCTATGGGGCCAAACTTGTAAATTTTAAGTCAATTAACACAAGTGTTACACAATTGGCATATATAATTGCCAATAATATGTAGGGGTTTAATGTATTTTGGCAAAACCTGTGGAGCCAGGTGGCCCCAGGGCGGATACATGGATCCACCACTGCTATAATTTGGAACAGAGAGAGTATTATTGAGTATTGACTACTCCAGGTCTTGTAACATGCCTATGTGTGTGTTCTATCTTCAATATATTCAGGTTTTTACTTGTATCACCAGTTCATAAGCTTAAATCATGCTTTGATGTGATGGCAGGTGGCATTTTCATCATTTGATCCCGATCTATCTCTTGAGGTTTTGGATCATCCAGTTTTGGATTTCTTCTACTACATGGTAAGTACCGTGAAATGTATTCTTATACACTTATTTTCCTTTGCAGTTTTTCTTGTTGATGCAGTATTTTCCTTTGTAGTTGACAGAGATACTGCCCTCTGCCCTTGTACTATTCGTCCTGCGGAAACTTCCTCCCAAGCGTGTATCAGTGCAATACAACTCTATTCGTTAGAAGATTTTGGCATGTTATGCTGAGAAATCCTGAAAGACCAAATTTTCCTAGAATTATGTTTGTCACAGAGCGAACTGTGATATTTGAGCATGGCTTCGAGAGGTATTTTGTCATCTTAGCGCCATGGCTATATGATATAAGAGTACCCCGGTGCTAAAGGCCCAATTTTTTGGGGGCATTATATATATTAAATCTCCCTGTACAAGTAACTTGTCTATATTTTTATTAACTTGTCTAACAGAAAGAACAGTTTGAATTGGTTACTTTATTTGCATTTGTACCATTTTATCTATTGATTGAAACGGCAGGTAGAATTTCGATGGCATCGCTATTCTCTTTATGATGAGCTGCACTTTTGACACCTGACATATTTCCTTTCTTAGAACCTGTTTGGATCCATGTTTGGACCCTCAACTAATGTTTTACTAACAATTATCCTCTCTGTTCCAAATTATACTCAACTAATAGTTTTTACTAATAATTACTCCTTCCATTCTAAACTATAAGACGTTTTTTTTGTTTTTCTAGATAAGCCACTTTTGTTATGAACTTAGATATAAACTATGTCTACAAACATAGTAAAAATAATTTGTATGTAGTAAAGACAATTCAAATGGATCTACGTCTTGTTCGTTTGGCTTATAAGCATATTTTTTTCAGTCAATAAACAGTATTTTTCTCTCATAACAAATTAGTCAAGAGTGCTTTCAGTTATGGTTTATTAGTTAAGCGAACATGGCACTAGTCTTAATCATCTACTCGTGCTGTAGTGTTTATGTGCGTATATAGTTTGGAAAACGGCTTAATGTGGCATTACGTACGCATCATTTCACTATCCACTGCCCAGAGCAGTTACCAACTATATCAGGGGATTCATTGCTCCAACAAGTGATTTTCTTATTTTACCTCTTCTTATAAAATACTGGGTATATTCTTGAGCATTTTGGTATTTATCAGAAGGCCCCGTACTCCCGTGTCCGGCTGACGCCAGTCTTCCGAGTTTTCCATCGGTACAGACTCTTTGTAATCATCTTCGTGACGCTTCGCTCGTTCTCGAAGGCTCCGCATGAGCCAGACCCCTAAGCAGCGCGTATTGCATCCCTAATCAGCAATCAGTACTTAACGCGTACAGCCAGTGGTAGGATAGTCCACTGGGACGCTACCCACTTGGGTTGAAATCCTGGTGTCGCACCTATTTTTTAGATTTTACAGAAAAATCAGGATACACGTACGCGTGCGCGTTCAGTGATACTGCGTATTTTCCGTGCACTGTAGCCCAGAGAGCCTCCCGATCTCTTCTTTGCACATGCACGATCAGTATGCGTGTAGTGTGAGTGTGGAGCGTGTGGTTGCAGTGCGTCCAAAGTTGTACCTAATAAAAAAAACAATCCAACACTCAACTATTGAAATAGTGGGGCCCACATGCTTGCATTAAAAAATGACACCACACCTTACTTCCTAGCTGGGAAAGCAATCATTTTTTAATCAGCTGGTCTGCTCGCACGCTACAGTGCTCGAATCAGCTGGAATCAGCCAGCGGAACGGCCAGCAGCCAATTCGAATTTGAATTCAAAAAAGGACGCAAACAGGATGGTGTTCCAGGCATTTGAATTCAAAAAAAGGCACCGGTAACCAATCCAATCAATTTATAAGTCTTGGAAAGTTCATTTGTACAACAAGTTGATTACAGACACAACAAACAACTCATGCAAATCCGGTTGAATGGCCTAATACACTTCTAGCAACCTGAAGACAGCGCACATCAAAGGGCTACAATGAAATCTGGGAACTTGCAAAGCCGGTTCCTCTGTGCCATCTTCCTTCCTTTGCTGCACCAATCAAAGGGCTACAAGGAAATCTGGGAACTTGCAACCTGAAGGACTGTATGCAGGTACTTGTCATGGTTGTTATGTCAAATATGATGAAGCAGTTATATACTTTCATATGTTGGAATGAATTCATCAGTAGGATAGACCATTGCATTCAGTTAAGTTAACGGAGCAGTAAGCTTGCATTGCAGATGTTTTGAAACATACATCAGTTCATTTCATTAACCTAAAATTACACCATATGCATTCCATGCAAGGCCACAAATTGCAGTAACGACATACAAATTCCAGTCAGGTACAAAATCACAGGAAAACGAAGATAGCCATGCAAAAGTCACATACCCAACCTTCCATCTTCGTCATGGCATCCTCCAAACCACATTCACCAACGCCTCACCCACCTGGCTGCACCTGCACATTCACAAACTAAGATTTGACCCATATAATGCACAAGTAAAGACTTGGTTACAACACTATATTAGCAAGCCCATCCACAAACCTGCTCCCCGCCATTCACAGCTGCACTCCTCGACACGTTTAGTCCAAGCGTTATCCAATCGCGTACATGACGCATATCATCAGAAGCATTTGCAGCAACCCAGTCAACTGACAATTGGGTGATTTCCCTCACTGGTCTTGGTGGTAACTTATCCCGCAAAAAATTATGCAGCCCAAAAGCAGCCAGGATTATCTTGTTCTGCTTTTCCCTAGGATAGTGAGGCACTTCTTTCAAAATTTTCCACCTTGCTTTGACCACCCCAAATCCCCTTTCAATCACATTTCGCAAACTTGCATGATGGAAATTGAACACCTCTTCGAATCTCTTGGGCCGCCTATCCTCAAACTGCTTCAGGTGGTACCTGGTGTTGCGATGTGGGCCCAAATAACCCATTCTCCTGCGTAACCCTAGTCGACCAAGTAGAACCTACCTACACAACACCAAACAAGTTCACAAAGGCAGAAACACAACATATTGCACAACAACAAAGAAATGTACTCCAACTAGTGCAGGCCAGTCAACTAACCTTCAGGTGGGTGCGGAAAAGTCGGTGTTGCCCACGCTTGCCTAAGGACGAACATGTCGTGTACTGCCCCCGGCATCCCCACACCAACATATGTGAAGTGCTGCTCAAAGTCGCATACTGCTACCACATTTTGGCTAGTATAGCCCTTCCTATTAATGAAATCATTGTGTACGGTCCGATCAATGAGTACCTTAACGTGTGTGCCATCTATAGCTCCAATGCAACCATCAAACAAAGGAGTGTACTTGAACTGTTTTTCATGAATCATTCTGTAGTGCCTATCTTTAGGCACTAGAACCGTGTTAGAAAAGGACACCACAGCATCCAACACTTCACCAAACTTGGTGCTAACCGTGGCCAATGCCCTACTAAATCTATCTGCCATATCGCGCTGTGATCGCCGTGTGCCCATAGCCCAAAGGAACATCCCTAACCCCTCTATGGTATCCATTTCTTGAGTCGCTTGAAGGCCATGGTTACTAACTAAAATGTTATGCAACTCCATGAAAGATTCAGGGGACATGCGAAAGTTAGTCTTGCACCTTTTGGGGTCAGCTAGGGTTTTCTGGACAAATGACGCACTGTTTCGTTCTTGGACACCTAACCCAGGAGGGTGCACTAGAACCTGACTCTCCATCGCAGCTACATATCCGCCATAGGCAGCGGCCAGCGCTGCCACATCCCAGAAATATGTGCTTAAGTCACTTGAATGTTCACTGGTGTCGTCGCTGTCAGCCATGGTTTCAGCAACCTGATTGACCACCACAAACAACAAACAACCATCTCAGATTACATATAGATTAATGTAGAGTCCAACCAATCTGTACATTTGGTTCACAACAAATTGTACAAGGTAGATGTTGCCTAACCTCAGTGGTGCGTTGTCGTGGTTGTAGTTGCTACCTAACCGAGGTCCGTTACTGCAAGACAGGAAAGCAACAAACGATCAGTCTTCAAGTTGAAGAAGGCTAAAAATAGAAATAACACAGTAACTATTAATTAGTTCAAGCAAACACTAAATCATACAACAATGCAGCACGATTATGACATCATATGGTCCACAAACCATTGCAGATTATTACAAACATAGTTCCAGACGCACTTAACGTTACATTGAGGAAAATTTAAGTACGAAACAGCATGCTGAAAACTGATTGTTCAACTACTACACACGAAGCATGTTATTAATGGTTGTCGGTCTGCATGCTATGCCTCCAAGTCCACTCGATGTACTTCACGCAATTGTCCCTTTCTTCAATGTTCTTGAACTGCACACGGCACGCCGGTTTTTGGAACTGATGTAATGCCATCATAAACAGCTCTGACCCTTCTGGCACACCATCTTGACGTAGGATCTGCATCACTTCTCTTTGCTCCTCTTGTTCACGGCTTCGTCCTCGCTCACGGGAACTCCTTGCAGCAATACTCTCTGATAAGCTGTGCATGTACTCGCCCAAGTTGCAAGACCTCTTTTTTAGAGGGCTCGTAACAACATGGTCCATGCTTGACCGTTTCACAGAAGTGCCGACACTCAAAGGGCCGATGTGTTCCTGTGCCATCCTTGGTGGAGTGCGTGCTGCATCATTAAGACCACCGGACCACATGAAAGTCCCTCTATCCCTGGTGTGGGACCCGAATAGAGTGAATAGCTCATCCAGGAATGGCGGTGGTGCGGCAAGGTCTTGAGGGTCAGTGGGTTCCTACAAGGATTAGTCATGTTAACCAATGTAACAAACGAACAGGCCTGCGCATCGTTGCATCAATTACCTCGTCTTGGCTGCCATCGTGGGGGCCTTTCTGAGTGTCCTCATTTGAGTCGAACCAATCATCATCACCCACAACACGACCCGTTGAAGGATCACGCCCGAGTCCAGTGCGGTTATTAAGTGATTTCCATGTATTGAACTTGTCTTTCAATCTACCCAATTTGTTGCTGACCTACCTGTTCATGTAGGAGAAGCCTGAATTGCTAAGCTCTTAGTACACGTTCTTCCAACCTTCCCTAGTTAACCCTTTCTAGGTGAAGTTGCATTTGTCCTTCTCTGCTATACAGAGGTCCAGCAACAACTTGGTAGTGGGAAGGTCCCAAGTGGCACGTTGGCGGTGCATCTGTTGGAAGTGTATTATGTCCACACTGATTTTGTATATTCGGTACGTATACAAGACATGCTATGAACCAGGCACATAACAGGAAGTACAAGATGCGGAATGTAAACGCATGTGAACTTGGCTTCGTTGGAAGCTTTGGTTTTCTGGGCCTTAGGTTGTAGCGCGCACCTTCCGGAGGAGAGCACGAGGAGGAGGACAAAAGTGCCAGTGTTGGGAACGAGGAGTAGCACCAGATGGATACGAGGTTCCTAGAGTGGACAGGACAACGCGGGGGGGGGGGGGGATTGTGAGCAACTAAGAAGTGTATTAGCAATTAGGGACGACGATTGCAAACAAATCTAAACCTAGACTAACCGGAGTCGTAAGAACAGCGGGAAGGGTGTGCTTAAAATGGTTACGTACTGGATCTGGCGAAATCGACGGCCGATGACAGGTCCAATGAGGCGACGAGGGCATGAACAACCAGATCAGACTTCAAATCGGCCGGATCCCGGACACGCAAGGATCCTGTTGAAACGAAAGCGGGATGTCAGAGGTCTTTGACGGCCAGATCTGAAGGGGGGAGGGACGGAAAAGGCGGCGACGACGATGAAATACCTCGAACAAACCAGCGGCGCCGCCAATCAACGACAGATCGACGGTAGGGACAGGCGACGGGTCGAGGGGGGGGCAGCGCAGATCCCGGCGTTTGAGGTCGATTGACGGCCGTAGGGTGTCCAGTTCGGGAGGTGGAGGCGTTGGGGGTGGCGGGGAGCGGCAGACGGAGACGCGCAGCGCCGCAAGGAGTGGAACCCTACCGAGCGAGCGAATGGGGGAGAGGGAAACGATATAGCGCCGTCGGGGCTTGTATACCAGCCGAACGGCGGGAGCAAGCCAGCCGAACGTCTATGCTGAAAAGGCCTTAACCATCAGCCGAATTCAGCCCGTATCAGCCAGCAGTGGAGCAGCCGAACGGGCTGTTGTTCGTTTAAAATAAATCTCCCATTAACCATTAGCCAAATTCAGCCTGTATAAGCCAGAAGTGGAGCAGCCGAACGGCCTGCAACACTCAACTATTGAAAGAGTGGGGCCCACATGCTTGCATTAAAAAATGCCACCACGCCTTACTTCCTAGCTGGAAAAGCAATCAACACTCAACTATCGAAAGAGTGGGGCCCACATGCTTGCATTAAAAAATGCCACCACGCCTTACTTCCTAGCCGCTTGCACAGACAACAGGTCATTCTACGGCCTGTTCGGCAGGCCCTAAACGATCGTGGATTATAAGCTGGAATAGTATTTTTCTCACACCAAACCAGCCAAACCAGCCAGCAGTAAATAATCTATGATCCAGCCCAGCCAGCCGAACAGGCTGCTAGTTCCCAAGCCCGGCCCTAGGGCAGGGCGAGCGGGGCAGCCCACGGCTCCACGCCAAAGGGCTCCACCAGGTATATATATATATATATATATATATATATATATATATATATATATATTATACTATTTACATTAAAATTTAGGAAGAAGAACGAGGGAACTCGAAGCTTTCATGATTGTGTCATCAAGGAAACGATTAAATGTGAATTGGTATCAGCTGATTTGGATGTGATATCAGAATTGGCTATTTTATAGATGACATCAGCATACGACGTTAATGGGCTATATTTGAGTGGCGTCAGGAAGATGTGTCGGACTCTACAAATAAGAAAAATTAGGGTCCATGTTATTATTAAGTTAGGAAGTTTTCTTTTATTCCAAAAATTATAATTAGTCATATTTGAGTAGGATTCATGTTTAGGTTCCGAATATAAATATTAGACCTTGGTTATTGTAAAAAAAGACAAACATTCAATCAATACAATCTTTTCGACTTTCTCCATCGCATTAGGAGTAGGAGTACTGTAGATCTCAACGAGTTCTTCAGTAAACAGGGCTGCATCGACTGATCGATCTCCAGTTTGCTTGTGAGTACCGTCACGACTTGTATTTTGCTTGTAAAGCTGCATCAGCTGATTGATTTTTTATGAGCCACAATATAAGTTAGTTATCGATCTATATCGTAGTTTGTAAAGCTGCATCAGCTGATTGATCTCTTACGAATCATAATATAGATCAAAATTATCGATCTTGTGTTGAATAACCTGTTATTTAATGCAATATCATTAGTTATCGAATCTGCTAAGATTAGTAAGATTTTCCTTGCTGTTTTTGGTTGATTCACCAGTTATCGATCTTGCTATAATTAATGTTTTATTAATTATAACAAAATCACCCGATTGAGATAGAGATAGATCAGCATTATATCATCTTAATTGGTCGTCCTCTGATCAAGTCACGTTTCAAATCTTATAATTGATGGCTTAATTCCGCTAGATCGGTTGTTTTATCTCTATTCCAATCAAACATAGTATACATCCAAAGACATGTTTCAATCTTGAATAAACTCACTAGTTAATGAGATCTAATCTAATGATACTACCATAGCTACATCAATTCAGTCGAACCTCACTGGTAAGACTTTAGATTAGAAATTATTGATTAGTGGTCTTGTTTATGATCAAGATATGTACTCTATTTGTTTGCTATGACTACATCGGCTATTTAGCCTATTTGCCTATACTCTCACGCATATAACATATTTTTATGAATCTGTCAACATATAGATGGTTTTATTGGTTCTTTTGCTTTAGTTTGTTATCATTATCATAGCTGCATCGATCTGATCGAACCTCATTGTTGATGATAATAGATTAGATTCAAACTGTTTGTAGATTCATCTATATTAGACAGTCGATTTGTTCGCATGTTATACTCTTTTTATGAATACGTTGGATATCGACTATTTAGTCGATAGCCTCATTGAATCGGCTATCTAGCCGTACATTTGGAACTGTTTGGTGCAACACCAACATATTCCACCTTAAATTACTGATAAGATTTTCTCTCCTTGTCAATTACAAGTCAAATTGACTGGCACTTTATTGAGTTTTCAGAATCGGTTGGTTCTATGTTGAAGCCAAGCGAATCTTTGGGCTCGTTCCACTCAGATCTTCTGGCTTGTTGTGTGTTGATCACATAGCCACATTTTTGTCAACATATACTTTGTATGGCTTTTGGTTTAGATTTATCCCAAAAATGGATGAACTTAATGTAGATAGGTTGCACGTAGATTACATAGGCGAGAGAGAGGAAGACATGCTGGGTGGCATGGGATGATATGATTATGTCAAAGTTTCTTGGTTGAATGGGCTTCTAAGATATGGGGCTATTCAATCTTGCTTTGTTTGCGAAGCAAGCTTGGCGGATCCTTTAGGAACTGGCATCTCTAAGCGTCCGGATTTTAAAGGTAGTTTATCTTCCACAAGGTGATTTTTTGGAGGCCAATTTTGGATCCGTCCCCTCTAAAATCTAATTTTGGATGGTAGGGAAGTGCTTCAACTAGGCCTGATGAGGAGAATCGGCATAGGTTCGCCTATGTCAATTTGGAATATGGACTGGCTACCGACTGAAAGTATACGGTGGCTAGTACCCAGCGCTCGCCCACAACCCCCCCACCCCCAAAGCTTGTGAGCGAGCTAATCGACAGCACATCGGCAGCTTAGGATCAAATAAAGCTTCAGAAATTGTTCACACAAGCTGATATTGATGTGATTCTTAATATCCCTCTGTGTCATCGGAGTCAACCGAATTTCTGGGCTTGGCATCATGATAAGACATGAGTTTTCATAGTGAGATCCACATATAGAATGCTTATTATGCAGCGTGCTTTGTCGAAGAATGCAGTGTGCTTTGTCGAAAGAGGAGTGGTCGTCCTCGTGGCAGGTCATGGTGCCCTCAAAGGTATGAATTTTTTATTTGGCGGCTCGCAAAGCACTCATTGCCATTGGCAGATGTTCTTCACCACAGAAATATGGCTGATCATGGCCAATGGCTTTATGTGGAGCCCTTGATTCTTGGAAACATTCCTTGCTTGAATGTAATATGGTGAGATGTGTATGGGCGTTGGAGAGCGAGGAAATCATCGAACACCTTAGGGAGATGTAGGAGAAAAACTCAAGAGGTTGGTTGGTGAACCTGTTTGAAACAATGCCCCATGCCGATCTTATTCGAGTATTGGTAACTATGTGGGCAATTTGGTATGCAAGAAGGAAGGTGAAGGCCTCGAAAACAAAGGCACGTGCATCAAGAAAGGTCCTAGAGATGAACACATGCACGCCGAGCGAAGCCAATGAACCATGTTACAGACGAATGAGAAGGAGCCAAAGCCCAAAGTTGAAGATGTCCGAAAGATTAAGGCGCTAGGAGCTAGAATCGAAGCCTCGGAAATTGGAACATGTATAGGTTAGAGTCATGCGTGTGCTCTTTTCTCCATGTCCTTTTTTCCCACAGGGTTTTTGGGATGGAGTTTTTAGTGAGCCGTGCACGTGCAAGTTGCAAAGGGCGATCCTTACAACCAAGGTTTGAGCTGTATTGTGCCTCTTCTTGTATGAGCATCTACTAATTAATTCATGTAGTATCAACCATAACCTAGTAGCTAAGTGGCTACTATTGGGGGAGCTTATATTCATATGGGCCAATTCCCCCTTAAGAGGGCCAATAGGGGTTGATGTAGTGTCTCATGAATTCCATCCCTACCAAGAGGGCGATTGTAAAATGTCATTGCCTATATATATAATGCCAAGAGCATAAGGGCAAGGAACTCTCCCCTCACTCACTATCTTGTTTCAACTATGTTACTTTCAGTTAATAATTGTTCAATTCCTCGTGTAATCAAGAAATTTGTCTCAAAAGAAATTAAATGGTTGACAACTTTATGCATCGAGGAACAACTTTTTCAATCTAATATGCATAATAAATTAGTTTATAAAAATGTTTTTGTATATATTTCATGTGTTTATTGGTAACATTATATAAATATGAGTGTTATTGATATGGTTACTTATAATAAGGGTCTCGATTTCGCTCTAGGTCTTAGAAAACTTAGGACCGGGACTGCTAGTTCCTATGTTCCCTTAGCGTGAGCCAATGGCCACTACGATATGATAGCGTTTGCACAGTAATGTCTTAGAATCGGACTATTGATGTTTGCTGTGCCAAAGAAACGTGCTGTGCATGGGGCCATGGGCACAGACAACAAAGAGATTGATGTAGGTACAGAAAAGAGAGCATGAGCGCAATTTGAGTCAAAGTTGACTTTCCGATCGAGACCGTTTTTATCCTCTGTCATGGGGATACCGCAGAACCCGGAGCTAAACTGCAGGAGGGAAAGCGGCGCCACGTCATCTGTTACCAGCAGCTAGAGGGGCAACATCACCACAAGCACCAACTCAATCGCATTCATCCCTAGCCAGAGCGAGCAGGATGGCCGGCCAGACCCTCCTCTCATGTCAAACGAAGCCACCAGCCACGACATGAGAGCGTGGGCTACCAACAATGCCGCCAAACACGGTAGATCCGATAGATGCAGTAGCACATACTGATTCCTGGACGGCGTCGAGCCCCTGCCCTACCTACGGACGCCGCATTGCCGCAAACCATCGACTCATAACCCTCAGGTAGATTATGTTCACCCGGTACCTAGCCGATAGGCTCTTGTTCGACCTCTCCAAGCATGGCAGCGACGTCCATCGCATCGACTACACCTTCAATCCCTCCCATAATGCATAATAAATTAGTTTATAAAAATGTTTTTGTATATATTTCATGTATTTATTGGTAACATTTTTATATAAATATGAGTATTATTGATATGGTACTTATAATAAGGGTCTCAATTTCGCTCTAGGTCCTAGAAAACTCAGGACCGGGACTGCTAGTTCCTGTGTTCCCTTGACATTAGACAATGGCCACTAGGATATGATGGCGTTTGCACAGTAACGTCTCAGAATCGGACTACTGACCTTTGCTGTGCCAAAAAATGTGTTGCGCGTGGGCCCATGGGCGCAGACAACAAAGAGATTGATGTGGGTACAGAAAGGAGAGGGTGTGAGCGCAATCGAGTCAAACCTAACTTTTCATGACCGTTTTCATTGCCGCAAGAGATTGACGTCGTGCCCTACCTGCGGACGTCAATCAAGTCGATGGTTTTCAAGAGAGGGTACAGAAAGAGATTGACGTGGTATACCGTAGAACCAGATTCAAATCAGCGTCACTCTCGATTCTCAAACCCCGGAACAAGGGCACCGCACGAACCGCCCTCTGCTCCTCCCCAAGCGAACCAACCAAAGCAACAACGCCTCACCTGAACCCTCCACACGACCATGCTGGTGGGGGGAAGAAACCCTCAGGTAGATTCTGTTTGCCCGGTACCTAGCCGGTAGGCTCTTGTTCGACCTCTCCAAGCATGGCAGTGACGTCCATCGAATCGGCTACACCTTCAACCCCTCCCACCATGGCAGCGGAGGTCTTACCAAAATCCACATGGAGGAAGAAGCGTTCCCAAAAGGGTAAGCTCATATTCAAGCTTCTTGACTAGGGATTAAAACAAATTGGATACGAACGGATATCACTAATACTACATTTGTTTTCATATTTCTGTCCAGATTTAAATTCAAATACGGATAGTGTCAACCAAGCCGGACAGAATACGATCGACATCATAAATATACGATTTGAGTATTCAGATATAGATATAGATACGGTATCAGATGTTGAATATCCGGACTCGGATACAGACAGATTTAAACCTCTCTAAACGGATTCGGTCTCGAATACGGTCAGAAAATATCTGTACCATTTTCACCCCTATTCTTAACCCACTATAGGTCAGAACCCCAAAGCCACCGCTGACCGCTAGGAAAGCGTCGCTGCACAAGGTGAGGAAGAAGAAGACGGAAACCGGTGATGGTGCCGTCAAAAACCCCGTGCGTCGTTGACTCAACCTGGAGGAGGAAGCTGGTGATGGCGGCGTTGGCGGAAACCCCCTGCTGGTGCGCTGCAGGCTCGACCTGGACAACGCCAAGGTCGACAGTGGTACACCGCTCGACTTCTTTAGCAGGGCCACACTCATGGATAGGGGTGGAAATGAAACAGATACAAATAGATTTCGGATATTGATTTTTTGCTCGACACGAATATAGATTCAAATATTCTCAGATATGAATACAAAAAGAGTAAGTCGGATTCAAATTCACATTTGGATATCTACTCAATTTAATTAATATCAAGTATCTTTCATTTCTCGGTAGTTTTGGAAGAACAATGTCATTATATGAGTAAAATTTAAAGTAAGAGTATATAACACACATAGCACATCGAATTTATCAACGAAATATTTTAATTGTTAAATATATAAAAATGGAAATCTATAAATAAATAATTATTTCAATCATATATAAAAACATTTACAAGTAAATTAGTAAATTAAAGTATGTAAACATATCGTTCAACAATAAAATAACAAAATAATGCATTAAAATATAATTTATAATAACAAATATATATATATTAAAACTAAATCAAGATAGTATTAAGCTTAATACATATTTAAATATTAAATTTCATATCATCATTAATCATTTGTCATAGAGGTAGCTTTTAATAGTTTCATCATGTGCATAATCCTCATGAATACGAATACAGAATTTTTTGAATGCAGATCTAGGATTGGATAGAGAAAAGCTACAAGAAACGGATTCGGATACATCCATTTCAGCATCATATCATAAACGGATGTAAATACGGATATCCATATTTAAGTTTTACTGGATATATGAATTCGGACAGCACGGATAACTGGACATCCATTTCCACCCCTACTCATGGACAACCTGAGATCCCTTGCCAAACTCACCTTGGGTGATGACGTCAAGAAGCCACCCTGTACGTCAGCATCGTCGAAGATCAGTCTGTGTTCCTACAGCCGAGCACAACTGATGGAGAACATGAGGTCCCTCGCTAAGCAAAACACCCTGCTGCTACCCCTCGCCGTCATCGACACCTCCACCACCTCCACGCCAGATGGGCTGGGCACCACCAAGGGCAAGAAGATGTGCACTACCACCCTTCACTGCGGCACTGCCACTGCGCGGCATTGTTGCTCTGGGGCACGGCACTACCGTGGACTGTGCAGGCTGTTCTGCACTTATTCTGTCCTTCCTCTCAAACTGCACACACTCATAGCCATTCACTATCTTTCTTCTATTTGTTATGACTCCTTTTGCGTGGCCGAGCCCATGTTTGATTGAGGGATGCCTTCCCTTCTTGTATTGTGGCCCTTTTGGTTCATCCACCTTCTTGCCACTAGCTTGAGCTTTGCCATCCATGCACCCTTTTCCTATAATCTCATTGAGCCTTGTAATCTCTTTTCTCATAGCCTCCATGTTTGCAAGGTTAGTGGAATAAACATTCAAATCAAGATTATAGCATTTTCCACAACCTTGGCTAGTAGAGGGAGTAGAGGTTTCCTTTGCCTTAGATGAATGTGAGTTGCTATCCCAAACAATGCCATATTGCAGCTCAAGTTCTTTGTGCTTTTCATCTAAGTCACAATACTTTTTCTTGAGAGCATTATGTGCTTTCTTTGTGATAGCATGGTCTTTTTGCTCTTTGGCCAAGGCCTTGCACAAGGATTCCACCTCACTTCTCTCTAATGCAAGAGCTTCCTTACTATCAATGTAGAGATCATCTTGTTTAATAAGAGTTTCCTCTCTAGATTCTAGCTCAGCTTGGATACTCTCTAAATCCTCCATTAGCTTAGTGATGAACAATTTGATCTTTCCACCAAATTTTAGTTATGTAGTTAATTTCTTCATGACTAGATCCATCATCACTAGAGCTATCACTAATATCACTACTAGAGATATCACTAGGTGGAGGAGGTTTGGCTTTGGATTTTACCTTCTCACCCTTTGCCATGAGACAAATGTGAGGGGAGTAATAGTCATCATCGGACATGTTGTTGAAGAGCCTTGGTGTAGGATGGCTTGTGAATGGTTACGGTTGCAATCTTCTCATCCTCTTCACTTGTGCTATCTTTAGTTGAGTCCCATTCATGTCCTATGTGAGCTTCTCCCATGTACTTCTTGCTCTTTCTATGGTCAGCCTTGTCCTCCTTCTTGTCCTTCTTGTATTGTTGTCTTTGATCTCATGTGGATATTTAGCAATGAAGTGTTCGGTGCTACCACAATTGTAGCATGTCCTCTTCTTCTTGTTTGGAAACTTTCTCTTCACTACCTTGTAGCCTTGCCTCTTTAGTCCCTTTTGATATCTCTTCAAAAAGAGAGCAACATCATCAACCTTCTCATATTGTCCATCATCACTTTCATCTTCAATTGATGATGATGTAGTCTCTACTTCTCTTGGACTTGCTTGATTGCTTTTGGCTTGCTTGTTGATCTTGGACTTCCTAGTAGAGCCTTGCTTACTTGATTTGTTGGCCTTGAGAGCTACATCCTTGATCTTCATGCCATCTAGCTTTGCTTGCAACTCACCAAGTTTATTCCTCTCATTTTCTTATTCTCTTTGCATGTCAAAGGTCAAGATCCTCCCAAATACATCATTTGGTGTGAAGTACTCAAACTTCTTCTTGTCTCTAATTAGAGTCACTACGGTCTCATTTCTTGGTGAATAAGCTTCTAACATGATTTTGACTACCTTGTGATCATCTAGCTCATCATCACCATAGCCTCTAATCTTGCCAACAATTACCATCAACCTAACAAACATCTCTTATGGCCCTTCTCCATCCAGAATCACAAACCGATTGAGCTTGGCCATCAACAACTCAATTCTTGCCTTCCTCACTTTGTCAACCCCTTCATGTGCAAGGTGCAAAGTGTCTCATATTTGCTTGGCAACATCAACACCCATCACTCTATTGTACTCATCACCATCCAATGAGCTAAGCAATACACTTGTGGCTTGACCATTGAGATGAATGATTTGCATTTTGGTTGGAGTTGGATTCTTGGGATCAACCAATGGCTCAAATCCATTACAAACAACCTCCCAAATGCTAGGGTGAAGACCTATAAGATAGGCTCTCATCAAATGCTTCCACTTGGCAAAGTTAGTCTCATCAAAATGAGGTAGCTTGCCCTCGGGTACATTGATGAAATACCTTCGATCATGGTTAGTCATAGGCATAGAAGAATAATTAAAGGATATGGCTACATATTTGTTGTTGGAGTTGGCTTCACCCTTTCCTTTCTTCTCCTTGCCCCCCATGGTCACTTGGTAGGACTCATCATCATCTCCGTCTTTGGAACTACTTGATATCTCACTTGATGTTGCATTGGTTGCCTTTGCTTCTTCTTCCTTCTTCTTCCTAGCTTCTCTTCTTTTCTTTCTTGCTTCTCTCTTGAGATTTCTTTCTTCTTTTCTTTACTTCTTGTCTTCAAGCCTTTGTTGCTCCTTCTTTTCTCTTGCTTCTCTTTTTGCTTTCTTTGTTGCCTTTCTTTTTCTTCTATCTTCTTCATATTGAGCTTTCTCACCATCGGTCATCTCAATCGGTGGGAGAATGGTGTTCCTTGTTGTAGATGCACTGAGCTCACTGTTGTCGGCCTCGTGCAGGCCTACGTCTTTCGGATCGATGTCCACAGGCTTCACAATACTGAATCCTCCTCCTGGCTCCATACCTCATGCGGTGAAGCGTTTACGAGGTAGCCTGCTCTGATACTACTTGTAGGATCTCTAGTTAGCCTAGGGGGTGAATAGGCCTGTTAAAACAAAACTTGAACAAATGTCAAATTCGACCCATGGCACTGCCGCTCTTGGCCCATGGCACTGCCACACTGTGGCACTACCGCACCTATAGACAACTTCGAATGACAGTTCAAAGTGTATGAATTGAAACTTAGATCGGAGAAATTACTGAGCTTCCTGCAGGTGTATGGATCATAGATCAATAGCTAGAAGTGGTAGGAGAAGCACAAGCAAGTATGAAGGGGACCGTGACGCCTAAGAGGGGGGTGAATTAGGCAACTTAAAAATCTACTTCTAAAATATGGCCTCTTTTTCTAACCCTAGCAAAACCTATGCAAAAGATAAACTATCTAAATGTGCAACTACAATTTTGCTAGTGTGTTGCTATCTCTACTGCAAAAGGAGTAATACAATCAATGTAAATGCAGAAGCTAAAGAGCAAGGTAGAGATATGCAAACTCCCATCAACGACTCTAGTATTTTTACCGAGGTATCGAGAAGCGCGCAAGCTTCCTCTTAATCCTCGTTGGAGCCCCTCGTAAGGAATCCCTCGCAAGGGCCAAGCTCTCGGTCGGGTAACTCCGTGGATAGCCTCAGGCCTTCCCTACGCGCAAGTGGGTCTTCGACGTGCCTTCTAGCAAGCCTCTCCCGGATGCTCCCCGCTGTCTTCACTATCAAGCTTCCGGCCGAAACGCCGCGGGGCTTGTCCCTCCGGTACACGGTGGCAGCCACACCACAAACACGGTTGGTGTGATCTCATAAGACTACAAGCCCCTCCAATGTACAACAATGGTGCACGCAAGCACCAAGTGGTAAAAGGTATGCAAACCTCACTAAACACTAGGCCTAAACCTAGAGCAAGCGCATAAGCGGTGGTCTAATCAACCTAAGGACTTCGCAAAGCACCTACGCTAATAACCTAATAAATCACTAAGCACTATGCATGTGGAGATCACTAAAATGGTGTATCAACACCCTTGGTATGTTTTCTCAACTCCACACATCTCATTTGGCCAGTTGGGGTTGTATTTATAAGCCCCACTAAGAAAGTAGCCGTTGGGGATGAAGTCCCGCTTTTCTGCTACTAACTGAACGCTGGAGTCGTCCTGATCGAACGTGTCCGGTTGTCCCAACCATTGGAGCTACGAACAACTGATCGGACGCTGCCAGCGTCCGGTCACTTGCCACCGGACACGTCCGGTTGCATTTTCGCTGCTCTTTACTCAATCGGACGCTGCTGTCTGCGTCCGGTCAGTTTGCCGCCAACGTCCGGTCAATGCTAAATGTGTTGCCGGACTGATGAACAGTGCCATCGGTGCGTCTGGTCATTTTGCTTGTTCAGCATCCGATCGCTGCTGCTGACACCTGCTGTTGCTGAGTCACTGATCGGAGCGTCCGGTCACTTTCTTTCAGCGTCCGGTCCAGCATCCGGTCACCTCTGTGAGTTCATTTCTTCGTGATCTTGCGTATGACTTAGTTCCTATCTTCGTGCTTGGACTTTGCTTGATATCTTAGGTCTTCTCTTGTGCTCCTAAGGTCTTGCTTAAGGTATTGATCATCGGATCATCACATCGCCTTCGTCTAAGTCACGTCTTGCATCCTATTGAACTACAAAACAATCACTTGCAAATTCATTAGTCCAATTTGGTTGTGTTGGTCATCAAACACTAAAATCTAAAGTAAATGGGCCTAGGGTCCATTTTTCTTACAATCTCCCCCTTTTTGGTGATTGATGACAACACGACCAAAGCAAGCAAATAATAAAAATTTGGAATTTAAAAACTATCTACTTGCTAGGATGCAATGCAAAGGACAAGATTATATGATGCTAAAAGATGCTCCTTGTAAGACTTTATAAAAACTTATCTTGCCATTGCAAATGTCCCCATGTGGTATTATGGATTTAAGCTTTGCTTCCTAGAAATTCTCCCCATTACATAGGCTAATCCATAATCCACTATTCTCCCTTTCTCGGACCATTACCACTTGTAGACACCACTTGTAGACCATTACCACTTGTAAATGATCTAGCTTTTGGTCCTACTTATTAATGCTTGCTTTTGGTCCTCTAAATTCTCCCCCTTTGGAATCAAACACCGAAAAGGAAGACATTAGTAGCACAAGGGAGGGTCAAACTTTGTGATCCTTTGTGTATAGAGTGAAGTAGATCATAAAATTTGACTCTCACATTATATAGACTAAGCTCCCCCTAAATATATGCATACATATGATAAAAGACAAAGCATATGCATAATTGGCAAATTTTTGCTCAAGGGAATTTAATCTATATAATGCATGGAGAACGCATATAAATACCAAAATGACATCAACATGATGATATCGGTTTAGAAATACCATATGTGGAAACCAATTTGATTTCTACCACTTGCAATAGGTGGTGGATATTTGAAGTATGATGCTTAACTCCGGGGACTCCATTTTCCTTGCAATGAGACTACTACACATGATAAGCTTGAAAAGATGTTAGTCTCAAAGCATCCAACTTGTAGAGTAACCTCCCCCTAAATTTGTGCACACAAGTATAAAATACTTGTAGGAAATATGCACATTTATTTTAGAATAAAAAATACCACATGAAAGATGACATCACATAAACATGAGAGTCATTTTCGAAGGCGATATTCGGGAGAGATTATTTACAATTTGGACTTTGGCACATATTAGATGAAAAATCAACAGACAAGCTATGTGTCGTGCTCCTACACGATTTTAAACCATGTAGGATTGCTCCAAGGAATAAGAATGGAACTGAGCAAACCTACCTTATGATATACCTAGTGTATGTATGACAAAAGATATAAGAATGCAAATGCAAACCTAGGCATAAAGAGTAACTAGATGCTTAAAGATACTAATTTGTAAGAAAATTAAATCTAGTACCGATGGAAGCAAATATAATCTAGTTACCTAACATGAGAAGGGGAATTTGGGTCCATAGTATTCACTAACCCACTTGGCAATAACTTTGTCCATCATGATGCACCCCATGAAATGCATCCACACTTTGCCAAGTCTCCAAATTCCCCGTAGTCCATTGGACTTCTTACTTCCCTTTCAGAATCCAAACCTTTTTGGTGCTCTTCATGTTTGAAATGATCTCATTTGACACCCAAAAGCGTTTGACCCCATTGTTGGCTTGCTTGTTCACCTTGATGGCCACCACCTTGTCATTTTTCTTCTTCAAAAGATAAGGTGTGGAGGCCTTTTTGTCCACCTTGTTGGTGTAGGTGTTGGAGAGCTTGCTTGTTTGCTTCTTCTCTTTCTTCTTTCTCCTCCTCCATTCTTCACCTTGCACTCATAGGACTTGTGACCTTCCTTGTGGCACACGTAGCAAACCATGGTTTGTCCTTCATCAAGCTTCTTCACTCCCTTGACGGTGTTATCTTGATGAAGTTGGGCTTGCTTTGCATTGCCTTTCACTTGAGTCAAGTCCTTGGTGAGGCGAGCTACTTCTTGCTTGAGTTGCTCATTCTCCTTTGCAACCTCTTGTGTGCATGTATCTACAACAACTTTCTCAACACAAACTTGGTTGCACAAGGATGAGTCTAAACATAAATCATTACAAGAAGTATAGGCATCCTTTTTAGACATATTAGAACTTTTCTTTTTAGATGCCTTGGTAGGGGTTGCACTAATGGCTTCAAGATTAGCAACTTTATTAGTTAGCTCATCACAATGTTTGCACATGGTTTCCATTTTAGCAAGCAAACTTTTATAAGCATCTTGTGAGCTAGCTAATTTTTCATTTTTCTTAACAAGTTGCTCATCATTAATTGTGCATGCATATGTTGTTGCACTAGCCTTAAGTTGCTCAATTTTAGTAGATAGTTCAACATTGAGATTAACAAAATTCTCATATTGTTCAAGCAAAGTTTTATATGCTTCTTGTGAACTATCTAGCTTTTCTTTTCTTTTTCCAAGCTTCTTTTGTTGACTAGTGCAAACTTTAGCATAATTGAGATTTTGTTGCACAATTTCTTCATAAGAAGGCATTTCATCATCACTATCACTCTCACTAGAGGATGAGCTTTCGTTACCTCATGCCATAAGGCACACACGAGAAGAGCTTGATGATGAGTGCTTGCGCCCTCGCCTCTTGTGATAGTGTTTTTCTTCACTTGAAGAATCATCCCTTGTCCTTATTGATGTGAGGGCTTGTTTCTTACATGCCTTCTTCTTTGTCTTGGGTGTGGGCTTATTTGGACAAACTTCCACAAAGTGCCCCAACTCGCCGTATCCATAGCATTCTCTCTTTCTTTGCTCATTTCTTTGATTTGTGAAAATGAGATCTTGAATTTGGATGGGCACACCCTTGACATTGAGCTTTTGGATCATCTTCTCCACCTTGTTGATTAGTTTAATTGATTCTTCATCAAGGTCAGAGGTGGAGGAGGAAGATTGATCATCATCACTTGAATCTTCATCATCATCATCATCATCCTCGTCCTCATCTTCTTCTTCATCTTCACTTGAGGAGCTTGAGCTTGAGCTTGTCTCAACTTGCTTGCCTTTCATCTTCTTTTTCTTGCCACATGCGAGAGCTTTGCCTTTACCTGATGAAGAGGCTTCTTCTTGACCCATCTTGCGTGACATTTCAAATGCCACTATCTTGCCAATAACTATGGCTGGGGTCATGGTGCTCAAGTCCTCCATGTTGTGAATGATGGTGATGATGCTTGCATATTTCTTTTGTGGGGGCACGGAGATGGTCTTCCTCATGATGTCCGCATCATCTAGATTTGTTAGTCCTATTGAATGGAGCTCATTGATAATTAGATTCAACCGAGAATACATATCATGAACAAGCTCATCATCATTCATTGTAAAGGAATCATAATTTTGTTTCACTAGACAATGTTTTTGCTCACGGACATTAGATGTGCCGTCATGGAGCTGTTGGAGTTTTAACCATATTTCATATGCCATATTTAAAGTGAACACTTGGTTAAACACATCCATGCTAAATGATTCAAACAAGCAATTTTTTGCTCTAACATTGAAATGAATTTCCTTTTCATCACTCATTGTGGGTTTATCGGGATTCTTAATGGGTTTCATCCCATCACGAGTGACTCTCCAAACTTCTAAATCAACCACCTCAAGGTAGCAAGCCATTCTAGCTCTATAATAAGGGAAGTTAGTGTTGTCAAAGTGCAGAGGCCTAGAGGTATCCATCCCAGCCACTATAAATAGCGTCGGCTCAACGGCGGTTAAGCCAAAGGTCTAAATTGAGCCAACTGGCTCTGATTCCAATTGAAGGGGACCATGATGCCTAAGAGGGGGGTGAATTAGGCAACTTAAAAATCTACTTCTAAACTATGGCCGCTTTTTCGAACCCTAGCAAAACCTATGCAAAAGATAAACTATCTAAATGTGCAACTATGATTTTGCTAGTGTGTTGCTATCTCTACCGCAAAAGGAGTAATACAATCAATGTAAATGCGGAAGCTAAAGAGCAAGGTAGAGATATGCAAACTCCTATCAATGACTCTGGTATTTTTACCGAGGTATCAAGAAGCGCGCAAGCTTCCCCCTCATCCTCGTTGGAGCCCCTCGCAAGGAATCCCTCGCAAGGGACAAGCTCCTAGTTGGGTAACTCTGTGGATAGCCTCAGGCCTTCCCTACACGCAAGTGGGTCTTCGACGTGCCTTCCAGTAAGCCTCTCCTGGATGCTCCCCGCCGTCTTCACTATCAAGCTTCCAGTCGAAATGCCATGGGCCTTGTTCCCTTTGGTACATGGTGGCAGCCACACCACAAACACGGTTGGTGTGATCTCACAAGACTACAAGCCCCACCGATGTACAACATTGGTGCGTGCAAGTACCACGTGGTAAGAGTTATGCAAACCTCACTAAACAGTAGGCCTAAACCTAGAACAAGCGCATAAGCGGTGGTCTAATCAACCTAAGGACTTCGCAAAGCACCTATGCTAATCACCTACTAAATCACTAAGCACTACACATGTGGAGATCACTAAAATGGTGTATCAACACCCTTGGTATGCTTCCTCAGCTCCACACATCTCATTTGGCCAGATGGGGGTTGTATTTATAGGCCCCACTGAGAAAGTAGTCGTTGGGGACGAAGTCCTGCTTTTCTACTACTAACCGGACGCTAGAGCCGTCCTGATCGGACATGTCCGGTCATCCCGACCGTTGGAGCCACGAATAATAGATTGGACACTGCCAGTGTCTGGTCGCATTTTTGCTGCTCTGGAACCTCTCTGTACTCGATCGAACATTGCTGTCCTACGTTCGGTCGGTTTGCCACCAGCATCTAGTCAATGTTGAATGTGTTGCCGGACTGATGAACAGTGCCATCGGTGCGTCTGGTCGTTTTGCTTGTTCAGTGTCTGGTCGCTGCTATTGACGTATGTTGTTGCTGAGCCACTGATCGGAGCGTCCAGTCACTTTCTTCCAGCGTCCAGTCACCTCTATGAGTTTGTTTCTTCATGATCTTGCGTACAGCTTGGTTCCTATCTTTGTGCTTAGACTTTGCTTGATATCTTGGGTCTTCTCTTATGCTCCTAAGGTCTTGCTTAAGGTGTTGATCATCGGATCATCACATCGTCTTCGTCTAAGTCATGTCTTACATCCTATTGAACTACAAAACATTCACTTGCAAATTCATTAGTCAATTTGGTTGTGTTGGTCATCAAACACCAAAATCCAAAGTAAATGGGCCTAGGGTCCATTTTCCTTACAAAGTAGATCGACCACAAACCCTAGAAATCACCTTAACAACAATATGAATGACAAGAACGTAAATCAAGCAAATGGTGACCCAATGATTTATCCTGTGGTTTAGCTCACCACCAAGGCTTGCCTAAGTCCACGTTGTTGAGGTTAGCCACTATGGCTTAGGGATTTGCAACCCTTCCTCATTCTCAAGTCAAGAGACCTAACTCTTAAGATGAGGGGTGAGTTTACTAGCTTCAAGAGATGGTTACAAACCTCCTAAGGCTACCACACAAGTTGGCAAGCTCCACGGGTGATGCTCTAGCCGGCTAGGAGCTTAGCTCCAAGAGTAACAAACACAATCGCCAGCCAAAACATGAACTAAGTGCTCTTTAGAGTTGGGGAATCAGTGAATCTGCTCTCTAATCAAGTTTGAGACCTTTTTTTCTCTCAAGGATTGATGGGGAAATAACAAGGGAAAGCTTGAGAGCTTTAGGGCACCAATGGAGGAGAGAGAGAGAGAGAGTGAGCACAAGTCTGTTCTCCATCGGTCTGATGGGATGGAGGAAGCAGAAGACCGTTGTGAGGGTGAGGGAGAGGTATAAATACCTCCCCTGGTCCCAATGGTCAGATAAGTCACGGTAGTGCCATGGCCTATTGTAGGGTCGAGATGGCGACTAGAGGGGGTGAATAGTCATTACTAAAACTTAATCATGTCGGCTAACCGAAACAAGTGCAGAATTAAAACTATCGGTATAGCCAAGACTACACCCCTCTATATATGTTCTCTAGCACCTCGCTAAGATCCTAATTAAGCAACAAAGGTGTCGGGCTAGCTAGAGCTCAACTAACCAATTCTAGGAGCAAGGTCACATAAACCTATACCACTAGTACTTGAAGCAATGAGGGAGCTCCTACACATGCTAGTAAGCAAAAGCACAAAGCCAACTAAGCTCACTAGCAATGCTCAATAACAAGGCAACCAATACCAAATTAGAGAGTGTAAATACTTAACTACACAAACTAAGCAATATGACAAACAAGGTTACACAAACCAAATTAGCCACGCAAGGGAGCTACTTCTATGCTACACAAGCAAGAGGGTAACTAGTGAGCTACACAAGCTAACTAATTACAAGAGAAACTACACAAGCACAATGTATATAAAAGTAATCACAAGCTTGTGTAAAGGGATTGCAAACCAATGGGAAGAACAAGGTTGACACGGTGATTTTCTCCCAAGGTTCACGTGCTTGCCAACACGCTATGTCCCCGTTGTGTCGACCGCTCACTTGGTGGTTCGGCGGCTAATTGGCATCACTGGCCAAGCCTGCACATCGAGCACCGCAAGAACCTACCCTAAAAGTGAGGGTAGCTCAATGACATGCTCAACTAGAGTCGCTTTTAGCGGCTCCTGTAGTGCGAGCACAATGCCCCTCACAAAGCTCTTCTCCGGAGCATCGCACAAGCTTCTTGCGGGCTTTGGCGGAGACCACCACCAAGCCATCTAGAAGGTGGCAACCTCTAAGACTAACAAGCACCATTGGCTTGCAACTCGATCACCTAGTGCCACTCGAAGCAACCTCATGATGCAATCACACTAGAATCGCTCTCTCACACAATCAGATGATCACTATCAAGCATATGTGAGATGGAGGGCTCCCAAGCACTCTTAAGCATGGACACAAAGTCCCCTGAGGTGCTCAACACGAGCCATGGCTGAGACCACCTTCTATTTATAGCCCCATAGGCTAAACTAGCCGTTACCCCTTCACTGGGCAAATTTCAAGACGACCAGACGCTCCAGTCAAATCGACCAGACGCACCCTGCCAGCGTCCGGTCGCTCTACTCCGTCCACGTGTCGCTCTATGTTCAAATGGAGCCGCTCGATCTCAACGGTTAAGTTGCGACCGCGCGCTGCACAGTGAATGACCGAACGCTGTTGCGCCTGAGTCTGGTCATTTCCAAAGAGCTCCCCAGCCTCTGTTTTGCGACCGGACACATCTGGTCCATCATGATCGGACACAGACCAGCGTCCAATTAGTTCTATGCCCACACACCTAACTCCAGCGCCGCCTACATCACCATACGTCAGCACTGACCGGACACAGACCCTGAGCGTCTGGTCACTCTTCGCGCCAACGTCCAGTCACAAGACTGAGACCGCACGCTCACTGCTGCCACTGACCGGACGTAGAACCCCAGTGTCCGGTCACTGTGTGACCAGTATCCAGTGCACACTATGAAACCCTGTCTTTTCTAAATAGGACATCGGTGGAACCGTTGGACTTCCGCACTCTACGGGCGGACACTCCGCCGATGGAGTTTCAAACCTTTCTTGCCTTCGTTCCATCACCAAGTTGATCTACATCAACTCCAACTTCATCTCCTTTGTAAATGTTCCAACACCACCAAGTGTACACCACCATGTGTTTGTGTGTTAGCATTTTCACAATCATTTTCCAAAGGATTAGCCCCTCGACTTGCCACGCCACTCAATCCTAGCGATGATGCAAAGTTAGATCACTTGAGTGGCACTAGATGACCGATACGCAAACAAGTTTGCCCCTCTTGATTGTACGGCCATCTATCCTAAACCCAGTCATAAACTTCTCTACACACCTATGACCGGTGAAATGAAATGCCCTAGGTTGTACCTTTGCCTTGCGCATTCCATTCCATCTCCTCTAATGTCGATGCAACACATGCACCAACACGATCAAGAATGATATGATCCACTTCATATCATCATGTGATCATATTGGTTCATCGATCCTGACTTCACTTGCTTTTCACCGTTGCCTTCGTCCATCGGCGCCAAGTCTTGCTTAAGCTTCACCGCCACGCGGTCCATCGCTCCAAAGCCTCCAACTTGCCCTTCATACTTGCAACCAGTCCATCAAGCCAAGTCATGTCTTGATCTTCACCTTGATCACATGACTCAATGTCATGTCTCATTTGCAATGAGCTCCTTCATCATCACATGTGTGAGCTTTGCAACATCTCCAAGCCATTTTCACCTTCATGGCATATGTTGCTCACACACATGTACCTGTGGACTAATCACATGTGTATCTCACATAAACACAATTAGTCCACCTAGGTTGTCACTCAATTACCAAAACCACACAAGGACCTTTCAATCTCCCCCTTTTTGGTAATTGATGACAAACTCTATAAAGATATGGAAATTAAGCTCTTTTGAATTCATGTTGCTTGCCCAAGCAATTTTACCATGTGAAAATGATTTTGGACAAGTAACACAAACCCAAAATAGTAGTATTAGCTCCCCCCTACATATGTGCTAGAGTGTTTGGTTTGAAGCTCGCACATATGCATAGATTGGAATTGTGGGAGAGTAATTACTACAAAATGATGCTAAGGTGTATAGAGTAAACCTTTGAAGTGTGATACCAATCGAAGTTGCACCTTTAAGTTCATCCTTAGCACCATGGTTAGCTAGATAACACTTGGAAATAAAAAGCACTAGATACCTCATGAGATCAACATTAAAAGTAAGGTACTAGCATTACTTGAAAGGCATACCAAGTGTCTAGCTATCATCCTATGCATGCTAGTTTTTATTTCATCAATCAAATTCTACAACTAGCATACATCACACAAGCATGCATATTGAATTTAAGAACTTATGCAATGCAAGCGAGCACATGAATATGCACATATCAAATGCAATTTATCATAGTTCATGAGCTTGCTCCCCCTACTTGTGTGCTTCGCTTGTCCAAGAATTTTGATCCATCTCTTTTCTTCAATGTTGCTCCCTCTTTGTCCATGTCCATGTCCAACCTCTACTTCAATATCTCAATCTCTCCCAAAGCTTTCATATCTTATCTTATCTCTCTTGTACAATCTTAATCTCAAGGCTTTCATATCTTTATACAATCTCTTCCCCTTTGTCATCAATTTCATAAAATGTGTGCTTCTTATTGATGCAAAGGTATGCATTTTGGGGTAGATGGTTGAGGCTTGAATCTTGCATTTTTTATGGACATCACTTGATTGTTGGAGTGACACCACTTGTAGATACCACTTGTAACTTGTACCACTTGTATCTTGTGTAGGGCTTTCTTGAGATACCACACATAGGATCTTTGATCTTTATATTAATTTGTGGGACACCTCCTCCTATGTGATAGCATGAGTCATCCATTTAATACACTTGAGCACTTGTAGGTGAGGGATGCATTCTTCATTTGATGGTCACTTAAAGTTGAGGATCACTTGTGGAACCATCATCTTGCATGATTGATACCATGTGTAGATGTAATACCACTTGAAAGAATCTTTTAGTATGGAACCACTTGTTGGATTTATCAATAAAAAATCATTTCTTGAACATTTGCTATCTTCATGAGTACCACTTATAGGATATCACTTGTGAGTTGATCTAGACATCACTTGTATATTCTTGATGAAATACTTGAGTCTAGATACCACTTGTAACAAATAAACTAGATATCTATTTGCATTGTTGTCTTGTGCTTGTACTCTTATCACTATCATGAGCTTCTATGGTTGACTTGAACTAAATTGATTTACCTAAGCTTCCAAGTATAGTTTGAACCAATGACAAGCTTCTTCACACCTCTTACAAGGGTTGTCTTGCCAATGTTGTACTTGTCTCTTGTTAGCAATCCAAATTAAATCAAGTACTTGGGTTCACTAGCTCATGAACAAATTCATATACTAACCACTAGATCAAGTAATCATTCAAGCAATAGTGGTAGGCTATGAATTTAAACATTTCATTTGTTATGCATGATCCTATGAAGCATGTACTATATGTACTAACTGCATACTAGTAAGGAATGAAATGATCATGCACATTACAATGATACCTTTGCTATGTTAGAGTAGAGGATAGTCACATAGATTCCAATTCATTACTCCAATAGCAATGTGAAGTCCAATTATAAGCTTGGTAAAGACCAATAGATACCATTTTGAATTCCATTATTCACCCATATGAAATGAATACCACTTATGATCAAGTGCACTTTCTTATTGTGGTTGGCTTGCTTCTTCTTTTCATCTTTACTTGCATAAGAGCATCAATTTGAGAATGCCACTTAAAATATCATGACTAGCTCTCTTTTAGGTGTTGCTTGCTTTTCTTGATCAACCCCTTTTGATTGCTTCAACTAAGCATCTCAAATATTTCTCAGATCACCACTTCCATGTTAGCCTTCTAAGTACCACACTTGGTTTACCTACTCATAGGTGGCAAGCCGCTACAC
The DNA here is from genome assembly GCF_019320115.1 of Miscanthus floridulus. Classification (NCBI taxonomy): domain Eukaryota; kingdom Viridiplantae; phylum Streptophyta; class Magnoliopsida; order Poales; family Poaceae; genus Miscanthus; species Miscanthus floridulus. The sequence continues at coordinate 51,459,365 of NC_089580.1, read as the reverse complement.
TAGGGAGAAGTGACCTCTCTCCAAGAACCATTCTTGATACTCACTTGAAATAACTTGATTGATTGATCCAAGTGATGGACTTAACTTGATGAGTAACCTCGATTCCTTCTTTAAGTCCTTTTCTTTCTACTTGTTTAAGTCCATTTCTTTTCACCAAATGATTTCCAATAGTCACTAGAACTCAAACTTCATCTTCATCTTGAGCTTGGTCTTGATCTTCAATTTGAATACCACATATGTGCAAAGTACACTCCACAATCAAATGACCTTGTACTCTTTACTTGTCATGCTTCTAGATCATCTCAAAACCAAACTTAGGTACCTCAAACACTTGTAAACATGTTTCCAACTTGAGGACCTTTCAATCAAAGTGACTCTAGATCAATCCAACATTTATCACTTTTCTGGCAGATTCTGTACCCTTCAAAGAAATAAGCATATATCTCAAAGTACAAATCCAAATACCATGAAATTTGGTGGAGATATGCTTAACTAAGTTATCTAGTAGATGTAAAAATTTGAGCTTTGTTTGACTTCTAGATTGCTACCAGATTTCAATTCATCCACCACTGCTATATGCTAAAAACTGCTGCACTATAACTGACAAGATCTACTCCAAAACCAAAGCATCTCTTATCGAATTCTCATAAAATTTGTACAGCATCTTATACCATAAGTTTAGAGCATTTAACCAATTTTTATACCAATCCAATAAGTTTTGATCACTCAAACATGGCTAAGATCATAGCTCACTCAGATTTTCAATATAGGACAGATTTCAATCACTTGAGTTATACTTCATCAAATATAAATTAAACTTAAAACTAACTTGTTTTAATACTTCCATAAGACATATATCCATTCAAACCACTTATTAAAAGTCATCTTATGAATTTATCCAACACAAATCAATCAAAACTTGATTACTAAGCAATTATCCATTCAATCATCTTATAGCAAGCAACATTGCATATTTATCCAATCCAATCAACTCATATGCATCCAAATGGAATGATCAACAAGAGATATACCTTGGCTAGCTCATGATCATCCAACTAGCAAGCTTCAACTCAATTATTTGCAAGTCATCAAATATATCCAATGAATCACCAACAACTTGAATACGACACTTGTATGTTGATAGCACTTGGACTTCACTCAATTTTCACTTGGCATTAGGTTTGGATGTGCACTAGACTTCATATCTTGACTCAACATATGATGATCAATATGAAATCAATTGAATCAAGTCTCCAATACCGATGGTACCTACAATCAATCATCCACTTTTTGATGGTACCCAAATAAGTTTGGGTCCTCTCAAGTTAGGAGCAATATACTTAGGCATAGCCTTAGTATGAGTAGCGGGATGTTTTGCAATAGCAACCATAGAGGTACCATTATCATCCTTCCTAAGCATAGAATCATCATCAATTGAAATAGGCTTAGAAGTGTTACCTAGAGGACATGAATGTGCCATGTGTCCCCTTTCCTGACATGAGTAGCACTTTCTCTTTGATTGAGCCTTCTCTTCCTTGCTCATTTGGTGCTTCTCATTGCCTTGCCTCTCATGGATTGCTTGAGCCTTCTTCTCAAGCTTGGTAGGACACTTAGAGGCAAAGTGTCCCATACTTCCACACTTAGAGGCAAAGTGTCCCGTACTTCCACACTTAAAGCACTTGATGTGAGCATAATCTTTCTTCTCATCTTCATTCTTGCTCATCATCTTGGCATCTTGAGTTTGCATTGTATGCCTTGCCTTTTCACCCCTTCTTGTTTTCTTCTTCTTTATCATCAAATCACTACTATCTTCATGGTTGATCTTGATTTGCTCTTGGGGTGTCTTCTCTTGCTCAACTTGTGGCATTGGTTGAGGCTCTTCTAGTTGCTTCACCAAGTGCTTGGTTGGGCACATTGAGGTAAGGTGACCCTAAGTGCGGCACTTGAAGCACTTCACATGCTTGAGCCTCTCTTCTCTTTTATCTTCTTGAGCTTCTCAATGTTAGGGCAACCATTTGCAAGGTGTCCCGCTTCATGACACCGGTAGCACATAGTATGAGAGAGCTTTCTTTGTTGTAGCTTCTTCATCTTTCTTTCTCTCTTTATTTCGCCCTTTGTCATCTTCTTCTTGAAGCCAAGGCCACACTTGTCACCATAGTTTCTTTGAGTCTTCAACATGTGCTCAAAGGTGACTTTTGAGTTGTAGCACCTCTCTAACTTGTTGCTCAATTTCTTCACTTCATTTTTGAGCTCATTATTCTCCTTCAAAAGGTTAGTCTCACAAGATATAGAATTAGAACAAGCATCTATTTGTGAAGAACATGGCATTTCTAATAAATCATCATAAGAGGTGGATATATGCTTCTTGCCTACATCATAGGGGTTAGCAACAATATATGATTGATTAATTGACCCATGTAATGATCTCTCACTAGTTTCAGTTTTTCCATTAGAAATCTCCTTAGTGAGAAAAGCATGGTCTTGTACCAAGTTATCATGAGCAACACTAAGTTCCTTATGAGCCAATTTTAGCTCCTCATGTGAACAAGTAGTAACATAAAGTAGATGCTTTTGTTGTTCACATGTGTTCTTTAGAAAAGAGTTTTTATTTTTCAATTTCTTGGTTTTAGCCATCTCTTTTTCTAAAGCTTTGATTATGCAACCATATCTATCTAGAAGCTCCTCATATGAATCAAGATCAATCACATTTGCATTAGATACCTTAGTGTCACCTTGTGACATGAAGCAATGTGATATAGTTGGAGAGCTTGAAGAAACATCACTCCCATACCCCGAGCATGATGCATCATTATTACCATCAAGTGTGCATGGAGTAGCATCATCATTGGCATCACTTGTGGCATCATCAATCTTGTCAAGTGATCTTGTGATATGATCATTATCATCATCACTTGACCATGAGGTGGAGCAATCTTTCTCAATCACCACATTGTGATCATGATCGACACACTCATGCACCTCCTTCTTGGGCTCATCATCATCATCGGAGACCGTCCCATACTTCTCATTGAGATAACTCCAAATCTCATGGGCGGTCTTCATGTCAATGATCTCTCCAAAGATGTTATCATGCAAGGATCTATACATGATGTTAGTAGCTTGGATGTCGAGATCTAGGCATTTCTCTTGTGCTTGAGTTAGATTATCTTCATCCAACACATGAGAAAAGCCTACATCTACCATCCACCACATTTGAGGGCAAATAAACTTAAAATTACATATCATCCAATTTTTTCATCATGTAAAGTGTGTGCCATAAAAAATGTATAGACAATCAATATCTAGCCCATAAGCCACCATCCTCTCAGGTCAGTGAAGACCACAAATGAGAGACCTAGCTCTGATACCACTTGTAGGGTCGAGATAGCGACTAGAGGGGGGATGAATAGTTGTTACTAAAACTTAATCGTGCTGGCTAACCAAAATAAGTGTAGAATTAAAACTATCGGTATAGCCAAGACTACACCCCTCTATATATGTTCTCTAGCACCTCGCTAAGATCCTAATTAAGCAACAAAGGTGCCGGGCTAGCTAGAGCTCACCTAACCAATTCTAGGAGCAAGGTCACACAAACCTATGCCACTAGTACTTGAAGCAATGAGGGAGCTCCTACATATGCTAGTAAGCAAAAGCATAAAGCCAACTAAGCTCACTAGCAATGCTCAATAACAAGGCAACCAATGCCAAATTAGAGAGCGTAAATACTTAGCTACACAAACTAAGCAATATGGCTAACAAGGTTACACAAACCAGATTAGCCACACAAGGGAGCTACTTCTATGCTACACAAGCAAGAGGGTAACTAGTGAGCTACACAAGCTAACTAATTACAAGAGCAACTACACAAGCACAATGTATATAAAAGTAATCACAAGCTTGTGTAAAGGGGTTGCAAACCAACAGAAAGAACAAGGTTGACACGGTGATTTTCTCCCGAGGTTCACATGCTTGCCAACACGCTACGCCCCTATTGTGTCAACCGCTCACTTGGTGGTTCAGCGGCTAATTGGTATCACCCGCCAAGCCCACACATCGGGCACCACAAGAACCTACCCTGAAAGTGAGGATAGCTCAATGACACGCTCAACTAGAGTTGCTTTTCGCGGCTCTCGTAGGGCGAGCACAATGCCCCTCACAAAGCTCTTCTCCGGAGTACCGCACAAGCTTCTTGTGGGCTTCGGTGGAGACCACCACCAAGCCATCTAGAAGGTGGCAACCTCTAAGAGTAAAAAGCATCACCGGCCTGCAACTCGATCACCTAGTGCCACTCGAAGCAACCTCACGATGCAATCGCACTAGAATCGCTCTCTCACACAATCGGATGATCACTATCAAGCATATGTGAGATAGAGGGCTCCCAAGCACTCTCAAGCATGGACACAAAGTCCCCTGAGGTGCTCAACACAAGCCATGGCTGAGACCACCTTCTATTTATAGCCCCATGGGCTAAACTAGCCGTTACCCCTTCACTAGGCAAATTTCAGGACGACCGGACGCTCCGATCAAATCAACCGGACACACCCTGCCAGCGTCCGATCATTCTACGCCATCCACGTGTCACTCTACGTTCAACTGGAGCCGCTTGATCCCAATGGTTAAGTTGTGACTAGACGCTGCACAGTGAATGACCAGACACTGCTGCACCTGAGTTCGGTCGTTTCCAGAGAGCTCCCCAAGCCTCTGTTTTGTGACCGGACACATCCGGTCCATCATGACCGAACGTAGACCAGCATCCGATCAGTTTTATGCCTGTGTGCCTAACTCCAACGCCGCCTACATCACCATACGTCAGCACTGACCAGACGCAGACCTTTAGCGTTCGGTCACAAGACCGAGACCACACGCTCACTGTTGCCACTGACCGAACGCAGGACCCTAGCGTCCGGTCACTGTGTGACCAGCATCCGGTGCACACTGTGAAACCCTATCTTTTCTAAATAGGACGCTGGTGGAACCTGTAACACCCCAGGTGTTTGCCTTCCACATTTGCACTTGCATTTCATGGATATGAGCATCATTCATTCATTCACAAGCTTATATCACATGAAACATGTCTTTGAAACATTGCAACATGTTGTATATTTCATGTGTGTTGTTTCTTTTATGAAATGTAAAGTGTGCAACACTTAAGTGCAACATGTGCCACTCACTTAGTGAAACAAGGTTAGTTAATACTATGCAACAAGATCATGAAACATGTGAAACATGACTATGAAACATTTGCAACATTTCTTGTGTTTTTCATTGTTTCAGTACATATCTTGCTTGATTCTTGTGTGACCAATGCATGGTGTGGCTAAAAATGCTTGTAAGTAACTTAGTTACACATAGAATGTCTTTTGGAACATTGTTCATGTTGATCATTTTGCCTAATTAGGTTTCCAAGTCATGGTTGACCAATTTGGACCCCTAGAGCCCCTGTGTTTGACTATTTAAAAAGTGTAGCTTAGGATGTTTGCATGTCTGAGCAACCTAAAGCAAAGATGTAGAGAATTATATAAGGAACAAAAGTTATTTTATGACCATCTCATGAAAATGTGCAGAACATGCTCAAAAATGGCCCACAAGTCAGTTTTGAGGGCTATTTGGAAACTCAAAAAATTTCTAAGTCAAAAACAAGTTTTTAGTTTCATTGGCTTGACTTTGGGGATGATTTTACTCATGATTCTTTGGGAATTAGGTCTTGGTCTTTTAATAAGAATTGTAGACTATACGAAGGGCTACAATTTTCATTTAGAATGTTTTCGCTAATGACCAATGGATTAGGAGGATGAGGGCCATCAAGTAACGCTGTCAGGCTCGATAAGGTTAACTGAATCAGCGTTTCAGTCAAGCTACAGTGATCTCTGTTTCAGAAAATGCCCGACGCGTGTGTGCCGTGCGTCGCCGGTCGCCTGAGCTTGCTGCCACGCGCCGTGTGCCTCCTGGCGCTGCTGGCCGCGACAAGAGCACCCCACGCGCCTGCCCGACGCACTCGCCGCGCCATTTGCTTTTCCTTTCTCCTTCCCCGCGCGCTGCGCCAAGCCACAGCAGCCGTCCGCCATTACCGACCGTGCGTCGCCGTCGTCGTGCGCGTTTGCCACCGCGAAAATGGGTTGCCCCGTCCGCCTGTAGCCTCACCGTGGTCTCCTCTATCTTCTCCACCCCACCGTCGGTCCGATTGCGCCGTGGTAAGGGCAAAATCACAGCTTCGTCCCACCGCCGCCATGGCTGTTCTCGCCGGCGTTGTTGCTCCATGCAGACAACTGCCACCATGACCCTCCCATCCCCTCCTCTGCCTCACGCTAGATCCTAGGTGCACTGCTGAAGCTCGTAGCGCCTCCCGTTCGAGACGTAGCGCCGAAGCCTCGCCGGAGCCGGCCGTGCCGTGGCCGAGCGCCGCCGTGGCCATCGCCACCCCCTCTAGCTACGTCAGTAGCTGCAATAAAGGGTTCCCCTAGGTCTGCTTAGGGGAGGCGAACAAGTTGGCACCATTGCCTTCGCCGGAGAAGCCACCGGCGGCGAACTACGCCACCGGCCGTTCCTCCTCCCCTGCTTCTCTCGCTAACGCGCGGGCCCCTCTTGTCAGCACCGTGGCTGAGGCGGGAGCCCAGCGTGGGCCGCACCAGCGCATGTACATGGGCCACCGTTTCCTTGGGCTGGCCCAGTAGCTGTGTAGGTTTTTCCATTTTGTTTTGTTTTATTGTTTTTCACAGTTTTGGGTATAGATTCAAAAATATGTAACTCAAGTTTGGTAGATCCAAATGTGATGGTTCTAATTTTGTTAAGTTCCTGGTCATGTCTAGTATTTAATAAAAATATTATATGAGCACATGGTTTAGAAATTCTGGCTAAATTAAATAGGACTTTGAAATGTGTTTTTGGATACATGCAAACTTGTTTGAATTTTATCTTGAGTTTCTGTGGTCCAAAAATGATGAAATTTTGTGGGTAATCTATTATTGCTTAGTAGAATCTCTAGTTAAAATTTTAGAGCTAGTGCATGTATAGTTTTTGAGTTATAGAATTTCTTTTTATCAATGGATGGATCTTGTGTGAATTTTCATAATTTTTCTATAGATCCAGTATAGGTAAAATTTGGTGAGTAAGGTTCTTAGGCTAGAATGATGCTAGGAAAAATGTGAAATCTGTTGCTTGACACTTTTCATTAGGGTTTCCTAATTATGTCATTTTAAGCCATTCTGCCTTACCATTTTTGTGTAGGCTGTTGTACTTATTAAAATGGTGTGAAATTTTTATGGTAGTCTACTTAGGGCATGTAGTGTCTACTGTAATGTTTATAGATTTAATGGTGTAGTTTTCATATATGTTTACTATTTCCTCTAATTAAATAAATAAATTAAGAAAGGTATTAGAGGAAATGTTTTGGGAATGAACACCCTACTTTCTGGTGTTCTTGTAATATGTGTGACATGTGAGTAGATTTAGTTTTGTCCAATTATATGTTTACATCATGAGTTACTAATTATTTCGTTTGCATTATGTCCCTCTGGACAGATCTGGGGATTTTAGAAAGCTCCCCATGATATTTTGGTTTTCTGTGATTGTAATGAATACAAGAGTTGTAGATAATTTATGTATCTAGCTCTTATAAAAATTTGAGGGCATTTGGCCTAGTAATTTAGAAACTACAGCTGTTTAAAGTTAGGTTTCAGTTTTTGCTTATTCTCTGCCTTGTGAGGGTAGAACTCTGTTGATTGATGAATTCGACCTAGTAAAGGTTTGAATCATGCTCTGAGGTCTGAAAATGAATTGTAGACAATTTCATAAGCGTTCCAGATTGTCTTATTGCATGTCAATTAGATTTATAAATCTCCAGTTATGGCTAGTTTACTGTACCACTACATAGTCTCCATTTTGTTGAAATACAAATGCTTGAGTGTATGCTTGTGCAATGTTCTCGTTGATTGTTTAGGGGTTAGCCTAACTTGAGAATATGCTTAGGTGCAGGTGTTAGGTCATTAACTGAAGATGAGCAATTATACATTAGGTTGTATAAACTTGGTAAGTAAAGTGATTTGAATAGGGCTTAAGTTGAAATATGCAAACTACAGTGAACATGTGCATTCCCCGAGCATCCCTGACATTCGTTCATGTGCATCCATAATATTTATCTTGCACAATCATGCAATAGGTGTGCCGGAGGGAGTGACGTTGCTGGAGTTTGAGGGAGCCAACCAGGAGGAGGAGCCCGAGGTGTAGGAAGCCGACGAAGCAGTCGCCGCGGAGGAATTGCCCGAGTGCCCTGACCACCAGCCTTCCTCATTCTTGAAAGGCAAGCCCCAGAGCATATTAAGCCTCCCATATTTTTACAAATACATTGAGTATCTTTTATTGTTGATGATGCATTAAGTATAGGAATTGGTTGGAACCAATTGCTGCATTATATATCCTTCCTTGTCCAGATATCACACTGGAATCCTATTTAAGTTTAGGAACGGGTTAAATGCTTAGCCATGCTTAGTGCGGTAGAAGTCAGGTGATTTCCTGTCACTTGCGAGCTTTAGGATGAGGTGGATCACGGTTGGCTATATTTGCTATCGTGGAAAAGAACCATGTGAATAATGAATTAAGACCGGATGAGGTCTTGTGTAGGTTTGAACATAGTGACTCCGTCTGAGTCGTTTAAGGACCGATACCCTATATGTCCTCATGTCATGTTGAACGTAGCCTAACACTTAGCTGGCCGGATAAGTCATTCCGACCACGAAGCCTAGTAGCTCGACTCAGGCTAGGGACGCGAGCAGTGGCGTGCATTCTAGAGGTAGTAAGGATGTGCGGAGAGCTATTGGCATAAGTCCAAGGCGGGTTAGAGTCCCGAACAACCTTGGCAGAGTGGTTCTCTAAGAATGCCGATCTGTTTGGACTCGCGACTCCTGAATTGTACCAAAGGTGACTTGTTGCGACCCTGATGGGGGAAGCTGGGTTTGTGTTTAGGAATACCCCTCCAGCTGGATAGGAATCGATTCGAATCGCCGTCTCTCTCGGATAGTGAGAACTTGACTAAGCAGCGGCAACGTAGATTCAATTAATTTAATGATATGGTTAAATGGATGATGATGATAAGATTGCCATAATGAATACCTGATATGGTTATTAATGTTTGCACCTTAATAAAATGATTGCTTAGTACAGGTGCTAATATAGATGACATGATAATGGCTAAAAAGTCACTGCTAGTCAGGATAAGAGTTGATCATACTACTTATGCTTTTCTGCAAAAAGAAAGTGTCAGCCAGCTCCACTACATTAAGCTATGCATAATCCTTGGTGTCATTTGTTTGGTTTTCGATGGGTAAGTCTAGCTGAGTACATTCCCATACTCAGGGTTTATTTCTCTCTTGTTGCAGATAACCTTCTATATCAGGGATTTTGTAAGTATTGTCTCCACCCGACGGGTGATGAAGACTAGATCATGGGCATGATCTCCGTTCTCTTATCTGAATGCTTTTGTGGGCCGTGATCAGCAAACCAGTATGTGTATTTGAACTCGGTGTGTGAGTTAAACTATTTGCTTTCGCATGTTTACAAGACTTGTTTTGTAATAACGATGACTCTGTGATGATGTAACCTATTTGCGAACGTCTGCGAAATGTTGTAACGTACGATATGTTATGTTGAATTACTATGATCTTGGTTGTATGCAAGTTGGTTTGAAATCCCTCGAGATTTCGGTTGACTACCGGGTTTATATGGGCTCAAGTTCGAGAATTTGATCGTTTCGGCGATTGTTTTTGTACTTGTGCTCTTATAAATTGGTCGGTTCTGTGATAGAACCATCGGACTGTCCACACTCTATGGGCGGACACTCCGCCGGTAGAGTTTCAAACCTTTCTCGCCTCTGTTCCATCGCTAAGTTGATCCACATCAACTCCAACTTCATCTCCTTTGTAAATGTGCCAACACCACCAAGTGTTTGTGTGTTAGCATTTTCACAATCATTTTCCAAAGGATTAGCCCCTCAACTTGCCACGCCACTCAATCCTAGCGACGATGCAAAGTTAGATCACTTGAGTGGCACTAGATGACCGATATACAAACAAGTTTGCCCCTCTTGATAATACGGCCATATATCCTAAACTCGGTCATAAACTTCTCTACACACATATGACCAGTGAAATGAAATGCCTTAGGTTATACCTTTGCCTTACGCATTCCATTCCATCTCCTCTAATGTCGATGCAACACATGCACCAACACGATCAACAATGATATGATCCACTTCATATCATCACGTGATCATATTGGTTTATCGATCTTGACTTCACTTGCTTTTCACCGTTGCCTTCGTCCATCGGCGTCAAGTCTTGCTTAAGCTTCACCGCCACGCGGTCCATCGCTCCAAAGCCTCCAACTTGTCCTTCATGCTTGCAACTGGTCCATCAAGCCAAGTCATGTCTTGATCTTCTTCACCTTGATCACATGACTCAATGTTATGTCTTATTTGCAATGAGCTCCTTCATCATCGCATGTGTGAGCTTTGCAACATCTCCAAGCCATTTTCACCTTCATGGCATATGTTGCTCACACACATGTACCTGTGGACTAATCACCTGTTTATCTCACATGAACACAATTAGTCCACCTAGGTTGTCACTCAATTACCAAAACCACACAAGGACCTTTCACCTATCTACGGCAGTGTCGCTCTGCGGCATAGCCGCGCTTCAGGTGTGGCACTACCGCACCAAGCCAGACAGCAAGGGGTAAAGGAGTGTTGAGCTGGCTGTCTTGGCTGAACTTTGAGGATGCTTTAGTGTAGGATTGAGCCCTTGGTTGCACATATTGACTTAGGCATTGTGTCCTCCTTTATAGTACAGCTTTTCCTATACTCAAATTTAAAATATAAAATGAAATAAACCTCATTTGAGCTTGATGCCGTCACCTTTTGTGATTGGGGGCTCCTCCGTTATACATAACATCCTCTCTAATGATTCTCATGCTTGTCATCTCGACAAATCTCATTAGTTCTCTAATTGCATGGTCATTATTACCAAAACCCACAATTAGAGCTTGATTGCACTTACAGTTATGTTATGTTTCTTCTATGTGAACAAAACAATTACAATATGATACAAAGTTATTGCTCCTATAGGAACAGAGGAGGCCTTCAATGGATTGTAGATATGTAATGTAGTGTGGAACTCCTCACTATTAATTTTGTTATAAAGATAAAATCTTTAAAAATGTTAACAATAAATGCTATTAGTTAGCATATTTTTCTGCCCCTTCTCTTAGGGTTCATTAACCATATATACGTTCATTTAGTGTTTCTCATGAGATAAGATCAGACTTTTTAGATGGAGAGAAGTCATTTTGTTTTTCATCACAATCGATTATCTTCGGATTTGTGCATGGTATATATGTTGTAGAGAATTTGACAGCAGTAGCAGGCGTGCAACAAAATTATCTACTGCATCTCATAACACTAATGAAGATGAAGAGCAAAAATTAACCGGCAAGACGCACATGCCTGATTCAAGCCTGAATTCAGTGGAAGGCAATGACAGAGATAGAGCCCAGTGCAGTTAGATGTTGTCACTAGTGATGAAGGAGCAATTGCAAAGCTATGGATGGATGCATGATCAGAGGCAAACTTGTACATATTAACGAGTATGGATCGGGTAGATGAGTAACAAATAGAACTTGTACCATCCAGGAGAGTGGTAACTACTTTTGCGCAGATTTCACATGTGAAAAACAGCAGCAGGAACAAACTAAAACTAAACTAGTACCGTAAAGATGTGTTTATATTGTTTTATTTATCTCTACTACTACTACTAGCCACTGATTGAGTTCTTCACCCCCATTTTGTGGTGCTTTCCTCTGTCTAATCCATCATCCAAAAACAAGGAAGCGTCAAGCTTGATCCGGCCTGGTGACATTGGCATTGGTGCGACAGCAGCCTCACAGTGCCAACGTCGACTGTCTGCAGCAGGAAACAGAATGTGAAAAGAAGCATGCATACAGGCAGAGCAGCCGGATCAGAGCGGCCGCTCGCTCTCAAGTTCCTGTTCCACAGCGAGCAGCAGCCCATCACAATCCACACGCCTACTCCACTGTCCACTACAAAACCTTGCCTTCCTCTCCATAATTCACAATCGCCTGCCTGGCAGTTTGTATCATCGTAGTAGTGGGCTAGTGGTTCGATCGCCTCGCCGCAAGCACACGTCCCAGCCATGAGTTCCATCGCTGCCTGCACTCCCCTCGTCTGTGTTCTGCTGCTACTCCTGCATTGCCCGGTATGCGTGCCAACAGCACCTGTAGATCGTGATGGCGCAGCATCGGCGTCAGGGGAAAGGCTCCGGTTCCAGCCACGAAAGCTGCTGCAGATCGTGGACGCAAGAGCAGCGCTGTGAACGCTGCTGCTACCGTGGTGGCAAGGGAGAGCTGTGGCCTCGGCGTCGGTGACAGCCTGAAGAAGCAGACGCCGAGCAAGTCGAATCCAAGGCAGAATTAGAAGGAGCTGAAGAAGCCTTCTGATTAATCCAGACAGAATTGACAGAATTAGAAGGCTTCTTCAAAACAGAAAAATCTCATACCGACCGCTTTCGGATTGATTATAGTACCGTTTCTGACCGTTTTCATCCTCCATCACGACAGAACCCACAATAGCGCTTACATACGCGACCACACTAGATGAGCCTGCTTGCGGACGCCGCAAAACATCCCACTTGCAACTCTATATCTACGGTGTAGTGTATGATGATGAAACCATTTTAACCCTCGGTCACCATCTATATTAGAAAATTTTGCAAGTTTCGCGACGCCCTACCGGCCAGATTGTGAAAACTGATCCAATGTATGAACTCTGGAAGCAACGGCAGTTGCAGAAAACTACCATTGCAGAAAATATTGCATCTAGGCACAAGAGACAAAGCAAAGACCTAATCAAGAACATTACGGTGAGATGGACTGAGATAAATAAAGATATGAAAACATCAGTTCAACACACATATATCACCAACTATATTTCTAAGTTATCAAGTACCATGTTTTCCTTCTGATACTGCTTCAAGCAGGACAAACAGCTGCTTGATCACAATATCATCCTTCAAATTTACTAATTTAGGACTTGTTTACCTATTCAAACCAATCGGCCTGAATAGCAACGGCCTCCAGCACCAACGCTATCACCTCCCAGGAGTCGAAAGGGAAACCTTGCCTCGTGTAGCCATTAAGGGTGGTAGCACTCTTCTTCAAGAGCTTGGCAAAGGCACTGCTGTTAACATTATCAGTCCTCGTGGTGGCCTCTAGCAAGTTGAGCAATGGCCAGTACCTTTCGACACGCCTGGAGAAACCTTTGATTTCACTGATTTACTAAGGGGCAATGTCGGTCCATGGCTTAACTCCACTGCTGTATAACCTGTAGAGTATTGGCACTATATGAGATTATGTGTTTTAGAATATGCACTATTGATTAACTGAAAATTAAATATGTGCATAGATTGACAGGATCCTCAATCGATTGCATGGCTACCTTTATACCCTTCATAAAATAGGAGCACATTTCAGTAGTCATGATATTATGACATGACAATGACAGTCTATGTATTGCTTCAAAAGCAAGAGCATCAACAGTGAGCAGCTTGACAAATAAAAGTGTTGGCAGCTGCTCAAAGGTAGATATCATTGAGGAAATTTCTAATGAAGTTCTTTGATACAAGAGAAAAAGAACATGCACCAATAGCCTATTGCAGAGAATGTTCCACAAGGTCACAGGGCAGAGCACTTCTCTACACAACAGGACGGCCCACAAGGATGGATGCAAACACTTGCCAGGTGTGACCTACACAAGGCATATGTATCTATATGTTCTCCGGTGTACCTTGAGTAAATTTTGGTAGCTGCACCAATACTCTGAACACAGGTAAAATAATCATGAAACATTACTCAAATATTGGACACAGGTTACCTCTTCAGGATTCATTGGAATGTTACGATCAGCATCATTTTCAGTTGGCGCGCTTGGATCACGATCATCTACATAATCTATGTCAATATTGGATCAACTTCAGTTGGAAAGCTTGGATCATGATCAGCAAAATGGTTTATGCTAATATTGTATCACTATGATCGATCAAATGTTCAGACATAGGAAGTTCCTTACTAGCTTGTAGTAGAAACAGAAAATGCAAAAACATAAATCCACCCCACCTGTAGCATCAAGCCAGCTTATTATGATCTTGTACTCCTGAACTCACATTGTCTTGGATCTCATACTAAGTTCTCTGGATCTGCAACGAAATGAACATATTTTTAGTAAATCAAACCGAGATGCAACCAAAGGCGACCTGAAAGGAAGGGGCTGCTGCAGCAGGCGGACACAGCATTCCCACGTCATGGAAGAAGCTGCGGCCGAGGTGAGCGTGAGGCAAAGGAACGGCGACAAGGCCCACACCATCACCCTGGGTAGCATCATGCACAGGCCTAAACAGTACCAGCCCACACCGCGCTGCCGAAGATCATCCACTGCGTGCGCCGTCACACAGCACCGCCGGTCCGCCGCCATGTGCGAGGTCGCGCCGCCCTGAACAGCCAACTGTAGATCCGCTCGCCACTGCCCGTGCAGCTGTGGATAGGTTCGAGCCGCCCAAAGTCGACACCGCACACGGGCTGGAGCAAGCCCGGACCGCCGCTGCGCCGTCCACAGGCATCCCATCGTCCCTGGATGGTGTGTGAAAGGTAAATGGTCTCCCGCCGCGCATCAGCAAAAGCAAATCTGGCCTCGACCGCTCTACCTCGTAGCCCTGCACGCCATGACCCTAGTGGACGCTTGAAGCGCGGGCGGGCGCCTGCCGGTAGCAGCGAGCGGGGCGGCGGCGATGGGAAGAAGAGAGAGAAAGGAGAAAGAAGAATGAGGGGTCGGGGTGGGAGCGCTGGTCACTGGGCAACGGGAGGGGGTCTCTGCAAATTTGCACGCGGGCGGTTTTATGTAAAAAAACATGTCTCTCGTGCAAATTTGCACGCCAGGCCGCCTCCGTGCGCCCGCAAAACTCTCTCGTGTGAGGTTTAAGGAACCTGATCTCTTGCCCGCGAGGAGAGATCGATCCGACTCCGAGTTCTGCAATCTGCATAGCGGTGTGGAGCCATGGAGGAAGCCCGGTACGATACGTACGTAGCCGCCGGTAGCCGCTTCAACCATCTGCTACGTTCGACCCCTCCGATCATGGCTGCGATGTCGATTGAATCTTCTACGCCGCCTTCGACCCCTCCGATCATGGCAGCGGAGGTCCTCCCACGATCCAGATGGAGGAAGAAGCGTTCCCAAAAAGGCAAGCTCAAATTCAAGCTTCTTACCCCACGGAAGGTCAGGCCAAAGCCGTCGCTAACAGCTAAGAAAGCGTCGGTGCGCAAGGCAAGGAAGAAGAAGACAGGAGCCGGCAGTGATGGCGCTGTCGAAAACCCCGTGCGTTGTAGGCTCGACCTGGAGGAGGAAGCTGGCGATGGCGGCGTCGGCGGAAACACCCTGCTGGTGCGCCGCAGGCTCGACCTGGACGACGCCAAGGTCGGCAGCGGCACACCGCTCTGTTGCTTCAGCAGGGCCACGCTCATGGACAACCTGAGATCCCTCGCTAGGCTCACCTTGGGCGACGACGTCAAGAAGCCACCCCGCACGCCAGCATCGCCGAAGATCGATCTGCGTTACTACAGCCGAGCACAGCTGATGGAGAACCTGAGGTCCCTCGCCAAGCAAAACACCCTGCTGCTACCCCTCGCCGTCGTCGACACCTCCATGGCAAATGGGCAGGGCACCACCAAGGGCAAGAAGAAGAAGGCGATGCTGACAAGACGGGTGGCCAAACTTGTCCTGAAGCCTTACAAGAGCAAGCAGCGGGCTGATGCCGCTACTGATGAAGATGAAGACGCCATCGTTGCTGATGACGATGACCCCATCGCCATGGCGCTCGCCATTCGCAACGAGTCCGCTGGAACGGAGCTGATGTACGTGCCGCACTGGGGGTTCGAGTCCGTGGTGCTTCCCGACGCGAAGACGCTGCGGCAGCTGGTGCGCATCACCCCCGCGATAGAGGCGGCATACAACGAGCTGGTGCGATCGGACGAGACGTGCTTGGGCGACGACCTGGACGGCGTCCCTGAGGGCCCTGAGCTGGAAGAGGAGCGCCAACGTTTGCAGGTCTTGGTGGATAAGTTCATGGGGCCTGCACGCGCAATCATCGGTAACATTCATGTATCATTAATTATATTCCTGTGTTCATAACATGTATTATTTGTGTTTTTTTTAGTTATTAACATGAAGGAAGCCCTAACATATATTTTCATGTGTAGTGTTTGAGTTAATTAACACAAGGAAATCGATCCTGAGATATATATTTTCGTGTACACACACAGGTAAAAGGGAGTTTTCGAATTGGAAAGGATCCGTACTTACTAACGTGGTCGGCACGTTTCTAACACAAAATGTCACTGACGTTACATCAAGGTAGGCTAAACTCAAATCTATTCATTTTTTATATAATTATTAATTAGTTTTCAAATTAATTGCTTGGACAATCCTAATTAACTACCATTCTGGATTTTTCAGCAATGTTTTCATGAACATTGCTGCGAAGTTCTCCTTTGCGAAGAATGGAAGCAATGCCGGCCAAAGTACAAATGTACCTTTGATAACAGATTGTGATTCAGGAGTGTCTAAACGACAGTGATAATAAGCACATAAACCAGCTCATTGCATCGCTCAGAACAGGAGAAATATCAAATTGGGACAAGGACAAAGAGCATATAAAGGAGGTGTTGAAGGAAAGGTTTGAAGATTCGACGGCTAAGAAAATTTTACAGGATATTAAGTCTTTCCTAGAGAACGATACTTCTCATTGGAAATACCTGCTTGAGGAAGCCTACAAAAATGGGTATCAGAAGGAGGAAACAGATGAAACAATTGATTGGGAGGCTCTACTGCACGCATCGTTTGGTGAAATTGAAGAATGCATCAAGGACCGTGGAACTCACTGCCTGATGGCATTCAGAATACTGGTACGTATTCACAAACCGTACCATATAAAATTCCAATGCATGCCTTCTCTTTTTATGACACCTAATTTTTATCTAGCACGTTTTGTTTTGAATGCTAGCTAGTATTTCTAACATGTATACCAAGATTTCTAACTAGACTAGCCAATGCCCGTGCATTGCTACGGGTGACAAAACTATGTTAATCAAAGCTGTTGGTCCCATAAGAAGGGTTTTCGAAACAATGTTGGCGCCAATAATAAAGTTAAAGCAACTTGCTACCAACTGAAGCTAGCTGTCTCCCTATTGAGTACATCAGAAAATTTCACAAATGGCTATATCAGCTCATTGTTCTCTGACAGGTTCAATTTGGGTAACTGCTGAATGCACTTGTGCACCAGTCTCCCCATCTTGGGATAAGGGGTTTGTTCACCAAGTTCTTATGATGACAGATCATAGTACCTATCCAATGCCAAATCATTTTTCTCCAGTTTCATCAGATCTCCCTGTCCGCTAGTTGAGCCCATCCCCTCTTCAGAACAATCTCAGACAATGCTCCCAAGAGATGACCAGCACTCTGCATTACAGAAGGGGCGAAATGGAGTACAATATAAGCAAGAAATTTAGGTTCAAAAAGTGTATTAAGTAAGGTGAAAGCATGCAAACGAATTATAAAGTGTAATTGACAGAAAAAAAAAGTGCTACCTATCTGATGTATACCATATCAGAACTAAGAGAAAGGCCTTCCAGTTTGAACCTTGATGTATACCATATCGGAATTATAAACTGTAATCGACAGGAAAAAAAGCTTGCGGCAGAACATTGATCTTTGCGCTAGGATCCTCCAAGCTCCCTTTCACAGGAATCAGCACACAGTCCAAAAGCTTTGCCAGTTTCATTTTCTCATCTAGCTTGCACCAACATGCTCAAATTATCACTCAGAGAAAACAGTCAGCACATCTCAATATCCCCCATTGTAGGCTTTAGGCACTCATTGTCGGAATAGTTCTATGACTAATATAGTAATAACCAGAAATCCTTGCCAGGCCAGTAATTTGAAAGTATCCAGTTTTCCTATCATACTTTACCAAATTGTTCGAGTCTCATGGACTTGCAGCAAAATGTATCTGCAGCAGACCAAAAAAATCCATAAGATCA
Source organism: Miscanthus floridulus (assembly GCF_019320115.1). Classification (NCBI taxonomy): domain Eukaryota; kingdom Viridiplantae; phylum Streptophyta; class Magnoliopsida; order Poales; family Poaceae; genus Miscanthus; species Miscanthus floridulus. The sequence goes on along the minus strand of NC_089580.1, from coordinate 51,441,215 downwards.
AGAGCAGAATGGGCAGAGATAATATGTTGTAACATCGACTATATTTGTAACCCATCACCCATGTTAGACACCCTTAGAATCACCTGTTTTTTTTATGCATAATAAATATGCATTAGACCATCATTTCCCAACCACCACTGCCGCAAGTATAAGATCTGTAGGGGAAAAGCTCCTGAACAACAATAACACATTAAGCCTAATTAACTTGCAGCAAATTCAGTGATGTCAAATAGGTAGCAAATTAGCACCAACATTTACAGGAGACCGACTTGTGCCAAGCATGATTCAGACGACATGTAAAACAAGATTTTTGAGAAGGTTCTTATGTGGCTCTATTACATAAGATATCTATTTGCATATTCCATTTTGTAAACTGTAACCACCCTAACATAATACCAATCAACAATAGACTGCTGGAAGTATAAGAACTGTTATGAACTTTTCAGTAAGAAGCTAAAGACATGAAGTTTTAAGTTCAAGAAAAATGACATTTCGGTGTCCCTCAAACCACCTATGCATCCCATCATCGTTCACCAAACCCCTTTATGCTCTTGACCACATATAAGAAAACAAAAGCATGAATTAATTAGAGATTTAATCACAACAATGAAGCATTACAAAAATCACAAGAATCATGCAGCAGCTCATTGGGTCCCCAGTCTGCTGTCAGTGTGCTGTGCACCTTAAATGCAGGCAAAGTATGCTCATGTTTCAGTGTCAAAGTTGACACTAATGCACCTTAACTAATATCAGGGTTATAGGTGAAACTTGAAGGTTTCAGTTGTCAGTTTTAACATAAACAAACATAAGTTACCTGCCAAAGATGCAAGAGAGTGGATACACATTTTCAGCTCCTTAATTATTGTGGATAGCCACTTGCTACTAATCATCTACTGGTTTGATTAATGCAATGAAGTCCTTGATACACTTGCTGTTCAGCACAATATTGTCATGAACAGATTCAACCATGCTAAAATCCGGCAGCCATCAAATAACATGTATTAAATATAAAAATGAAATGGATCCTCCTAATAACACTAATCTACCAGGAGCCTTGCTCATCTCCCACGAATCAGGCTGCTGGAGTTGCCTCCGATGCAGCCGGCCATCGGAGCAGCTCTCAAGGTGCTCTCGCGGGTCACTGGAGCCGCCCTCGCCATGCTCGCGCGGGTCGCTGGACACTCGCATAACCTTGGAGGTGTGCCTGTTGGGGCCACCGCGGGGGCTGAGCTCGCCCGCTGGGGAAGAAAGGGCATCTGGATCCAGTCTCACCAGGGTCACTTGTGTCTCATACTCCACAGGGCTGTGGTCCGCAACTGCCGTCTTGCTACAAAGACGAAGGTGGAGGCGACAAGGTGTGTTGTGGCCCTAGGGTTCGGGGAGGTGAGTTAGGGAAGGGATCTGGAGGATGCTGGCTGCGGGGAGAGCATGGAGCCGCCAGATGGCGCGATAAGCACTGAGCGATGGCAGCGACGGCGGCGCTCGGCGTCGGGGGCGAGGCGAAGGGCGTGGGGGGCTCGCGTTTTTTTGATGAGATGAGGACTGGCTGTCGCGGTTGATGGAGTCAGGTAGGTGCGTGGGGTCGGGGGCGGCAGGGGGTGTGAATGATTCGGTTTCGTCTTAATAGGAGTAGAGATAATAATTTTACAAAACAAACTATATTAAGGCGCATCCAAGAGATCATGGAGACATTTCAATCTAGACTAGATATTTTTATATTTGATTTTTTTACAAGCATAACAGCTAGTAGTTAAAATGTCAATTTCTTGATTCTTTTTCATTAATTTCACAACTTTGTTGCATTGTCCTTATGAAAGCATAATCTTTGTACAAAGTAGTACTCCTTCCTTACATTTCATTTTGTTTGTTGTAATGAGGTTGAAACTAATTCTCTAGTCGATTAAATGAACATAAAGTGTATTATCTGATATTGTATACTTTCTACAGTTTTTACTCATTCGGATCAAGAGAGATCAAGGAAGCATTGACCTCGAGTGGCTTAGATACATCCCCCGTGCAAAGGCAAAGTAAGATACATATATTTATATACTCATATTAGTGCTTTGTAAGCTTACACAAAATATGTGATTCTTTAAGGGACTTCAGCAAAGTAAGACAAATACATTTATAAAATCGTATTAGTGCTTGTAAGCTTACACAAAATGTGTCTCTTTAAGGGACTTTAATTTAAAGAGTAGCGACGCTAAGATATTCATTTTAGTGAATTGATACTAAAGATTTATATTTTTGCAAATAAAAAAATTAGGCACAGAATGAATAAGTATTTGTATTTTCTTTTTGTCCATTCATTCAGGAAGTACCTACAGAGTATAATAGGGATTGGATATAAAAGTGTTGACTGCATCCGTCTCCTATCACTGAGGCACAGAGGATTTCCGGCAAGCTACCACTTCCAAATTGAAATAGTTATTGTCATAGGGGAGTGCATTTGGAACTGACAAAATTATGATAAATTCTTATTATTATTTTAGGTTGATGTAAATGTAGCTCGCATAGTGACAAGGCTAGGATGGGTCCCACTTCAACCTTTAGGTGATTCTATACAGTTCCATATGGTGGACAAGTAAGATCATCTTTTAGTTTTTGCTGTGCACATTTACATACTCGAACTTCAATATTCCTCATTGCCATCTTTTGTCCATTTAAAGAGAACCTGTCATGGCTAAAATTCAGGAGTATCTTGAGCCCTTATTCTGCAATATTCCTTCACACATACGGTAAGTTCTCTAGTTTGAACTGTTAATTTAGTTGCTTTCCTAGAACTTTGTACATGGAATACTATAATATATATAATCTAATATATGATGACAAATATAGGTATGAATTGCATTGCCAACAAATAACATTTGGAAAGGTATGCAAATTGATTTATTTATTTTTTTTGGAAAGGAATGTAAATGGATTTTTGTTTTGTTTTCTCAGTACTGATGATGTGGCTTATTTGCTATGATAGTTAATATGCGTCAAAAATCGACCGAATTGTGGCGCCTGCCCATTTACTGAAGATTGCAAGTACTACAAAAGTCTCTTTGAAATGTTAGTTTCAATATCCACAGTCTATTTAATACATCATTGGTACTATATTGTTGCATTTATGATTTTTCTTTAGCTGAGAAGCTAAACATATAAAGGTTTCAACTAGTGAAACTAAATGTAAAGTTTTCTATTCATCCTACTTATTTATAAAGGTACAACATTTTAATTTGTCTTTTCATAAATATCCATTATTAAGTACACTTTGTTCTAATGAAGAAAATAATGCAATGTGGTGTTTCTTAATAGAGCCAGGCACGACGCCCTTCTGAAGTATAGTCAGCAGGATGAAGGAGGGCAAACAGACATGGTTGAAAGAATACATGATGCTGTAATGGTCAAACCAAGTCATGAACACATGTATCAGTGCCAAATTGAAATGGGAAAAAGTATAGAAAGGCATAACACCGAGCCTATTATTGAGATACCACCAACTCCACCACATGAATACCCAGAATCATCAAGTGAGGAAGAGTATGAACAAGAGTATCAGGAAGAGTATGAACAAGAGTATCACAATATTGTTGATATAGAAGATGTTGTTCCATGCTATGATGTAGCGTTTGATATTCGGCCAATGAAACCTACTGAACATGCAACGACAGGGCCATCACAAGGAACAGATATGATTTTGATCCATCCACATGACAACCCAATCCCAATTCAAAGGAGATACAATCTACGAACAGAGTACCTTGCGTATGGCATGATTTCTGTTTCAATTAAGTCAACAGAAATATGTTATAAAATACCTCAAAAATATGCACATCTATTTTCTGATATGCCACTTTTGCATTTTGTAGGTACATAATCCCAGATGGGCATGAAATCTTGGACACGGTTAGTAGTTGTTAGCTTCATTCTTCTATTCTTTATAATTAATTATGAACTATGCATTATTCTTTATGGAAGTAACAAACTGATAATGACAAATTGCTTGGATTACTAGTTTGAACCAAGGGTTCATGGTGATTGCAACCCGTACCTCTTTATAATTCGTGATTACGATGACCATAGTGTGAATGCTACAATTCTGGTGAGTTGGTGTGCTTTAATCTCATCTACCACTTATTATAACCGTCCGCTTTTGAAAATATTACAAGAACGATGCAATCTTTCTCTTGGGAAACTCCAATTTCAAGATCTATGAATAATTCAAAACTACTTTATTTCATAATAGATACCTTGCCGGACAGCAAACAGAGAAATATTCCCATTGGATGGTACATACTTTCAAATAAATGAGGTAGTACACTATTTTCCATCCTTGTTCTTCTAATAAAGTCACTACTCTATATATATGTCTTCTTACATACACAAAACTAAACTGTTTGATGTTGACTAACTAAATATAGCATTCACTTTTCTAGGTGTTTGCAGATCATTCATCTACCCGTTCACCTATACAAATAAAAAGGGATATTTTTTGGAACTTCAGAAGGTGTAGGGTGTACTTTGGCACATCATTAACTACTATCGCCAGAGGTATATTATTACTTTCAAATAATATGTGATGAACAATTGTTCAATAAAAGCACTAATTGCATTGCATCATTTGCTCAGGTCAAACGCAAGAAGGAATTCAACGTTTATATCATTCAGGTATATAGTTATGTTCTATTTCTTCTATGTGAACAAAACAATTAAAAGATGATACAAAGTTATTGCTTCTATAGGAACAGAGAAGCTACAATGGAGTGTAAATACATAATGCAGTATGGAACTCCTCAGTATTAATTTAGTTCTAAAGATAAAATATTTAAAAATGTTAACAATAAATGCTTATTGGTTAACATCTTTTTCTACCCCTTCTCTTAGGGTTCATTAACCATATATAGACTCACGGGCGCTTGTGTTCATTTGGTATTTCTCATAAGATAAGATCATGACTTTTTAGATGGAGAAGTCATTTTGTTTTTATTCACAATCAGTTATCTTCGGATCTGTGCAGGGTACATATGTTGTAGAGAATTTGACCGCAGTTCTAGGCGTGCAACAATATTATCTCCTGCACTTCATACCAATACCACTAATAGAGTACAGCAAAGAACCGGCAAGAAAAGGCACGTGCCTAATTCAAGCCCGAATTCAGTGGAAGACAATGACAAAGATAGAGCCCAAGTGACGAAGGAGCAATTGCAAAGCTGTGGATGGATGCATGATCAGAGGCAAAGTTGTACACATTAACGAGTAGGGATCGGGTCGAGGAGTAACGAATAGAGCTTGTAGCATCCAGGTGTAACTACTCTTGGGCAGATTCCACGTCTGAAAACACAGCAGGAGGAATACAAACTAAACTAGTGTCATAAAGCTGTGTTTATATTGTTTTATGTATCTAGTACTACTACTACTAGCCACTGATTGAGTTCTTCACCCCCATTTTGTGGCGCTTTCCTCTATCCATCATCCAAAAACAAGGAGGCGTCAAGCATGATCCGGCCTGGCGACATTGGCATTTGTGCGACAGCAGCCTCACAGTGCAAACGTCGACTGTCTGCAGCAGGAACAGAATCTGGAAAGAAGCATGCATACAGGCAGAGCAGCTGGATCAGAAATCCACATGCCTACTCCACTGCATTGCATGCAAACCTTGCCTTCCTCTCTATAATTCGCAATCGCCTGGCAGTTGGTATATATCATCGTAGCAGTGGGCTAGTGGTTCGATCGCCTCGCCGCAAGCACGCGTCCTGGCCATGCGATCCATCGCTGCCTGCGCTCCCCTCATCTGTGCTCTGCTCTGCTGCTACTCCTGCATTGCCTGTCTGCGCGCCAAGAGCACCTGTAGATCGTGATGGCGCGGCATCGGCATCAGGAGAGAGGCTCCGGGGCTCCGGTTCCAGCCGCGGAAGCTGCTGCAGATCGCGGACGCAAGATCAGCGGCCACACAGCTGCTGAACGCTGCTGCTACCGTGGCGTCGGCGTCGGTAACAGCCTGAAGAAGCAGACGCCGAGCAAATCGAATCCAAGACAGAATTAGAAGGCTTCTTCAAAACAGAAAAATCTCATACCGACGGCTTTCGGATTGATTATAGTACCGTTTCTTACCGTTTTCATCCTCCATCAGTCCGTGGCCCACCTTTCTTTAATTTTCCCTCCCATTTTTGGAGTTGTAATCCGTAACAGGTTCCAAGAGCTGATGGCCTCATCCTTGTTCTGCTTTCTTCGATTCGTTCTTCCAGCTTTGACGTGATCTTAACATTTCCCATGGAAGCCCATGGGAATATGGGATGAAGGCAGGAAGCCTATTTTCTCTTCCTACCTTTAACTTGAGTTTTGATTCATATATACAGGGGAATTTTATTTCTCCTCTTGCTTTTCTCTACTGGCTCAAGACTTGTTAAACAATCTCTCAACAGTTCTTTGTATTGTGCCTCCTCGCACGGTCGCACCCGTAACTTGAGTTTTGATTCATATATATAGTGGAACTATATTTCTCCTTTTGCTTTTGTCAGAGAAGCAACTCCAACAAGTTAACACTTGTCGGCCATGTTTGTTTCTCTTATAATCCGTCTTTTTCAGTTTATTTTTTTAGTCCGTTTTTTTCAGCTCGTTTTTTTAGTCAGAACAATATTTTTCTCTCACAACAAATCAGCTAAAACAGTGTTTCGGCTTGTTTTTTCAACGAAGTGAACGGGACCGTCATTAAGAAAAAAAGTTAACACTTCGCTGGAGTCATGTGAACTGAAAATTGCCCGTGGTCAGGAGCAGTTAGTGTCTTACCACTGTTGTAATACTTCTTTTTATATATTATTATCATTTGTTGGCAAGTTGCAGTCATCGAACTTTATTGTGTGCCAATAGATTCCTAGAATTTTTTTTTGTCATAGCAAATATCAACTTAAAAAGGGAAAATTGGTTTCATAGCATGGAGAGATCATGATATTTGGAAAATACCATCGAAAGAATGGACTGTTACCTACAATTGCCGTGAATCCCTCCATCGAGACACCTTTCTTCCCCAATTTAGCGGCCTAGATGGACATGAACATGCTGATGGGCAGCGACACATGCCCTGCGCTGCCACTCATGGCAGCAACGTTGAGGTGCTTCTTCTCGCAGATGGCCGCGGCGGTCATGCCGACGATGGAGAGGACCAAGCCGATGCCGATCTTCTCCAGGTTCGTGAGCCCCTGCCGGCTGGTGATGAGGCTCCGACAGAGCGGGCAGAAGACGCGGTCGTAGAAGGCGGGGGTGAGTCGCGCTCGTCGAACTAGTCGGTGCCGAGCGCGATGAGGTAGAGGCACACGTACAGCACCCCCATCTGGAGCCCTGTGGCCTCCTCTCATGGCACAGCCACGCCGCCGTTGGGTCCGCACGGCGGCGGCCGCAGGTGCCTAACCTCCGTGGACACTGCCAGGAGACACATGCGCACGCCAGCAAACAACTCTGGCCTGGAGCCACGACATGTCGCCAAAACTGCTGTTGTCCGCCGGCATGGCCGGCTCTCGGTCCGCCATCGCTGTTCCCGTGGGTGGAGACCACCAGCGCCTCGGCCAAGGGTACCACCACCTCTGTCAGGACTGAAAGCATCTAGGCCCCTAGTTGGGTTTCGGTGATTAATGACAATACAAGATTACTATGACTAACGTGTGTTTTGCAGATGCAATCAAGTTAGGTCATGGTAATGGGGATCAATTGGGCAATTGAGGTGGTCATGCCCCTACGATGGAAATCATTTCGGTTTTCAAAGGATGGACGACAAGGTTAAGGATGACTAGTTCTAAGTGTCGATTGGAGTTGGAGTGACACTTAGAGTAGTTTAGGACTTTATTTTTCCTTTGGCCGTACTATTAAGGGGGTATGGACGGGTAGCTTGACCTAGATGAGTCTAGTGAGTTAGATGTGGTGCACACTTGTTAAAACTAGCACTAGGTAGCTCCTACATATGCCTAAGATCCAATGGAGCAAACTTCATTCACATATGATCGAGAGTTGGAAGTGAATGGAGGGTCAAATACTGACCGGACGTTGGCTCCGGTGCGACCGGACGCTGGCTGTAGGGTCCGGTCAGTTCATTTGACCAAGGAGATTGCGTCTGGCGCGACCGGACTCTGGAATGGTCAAGTGACCGGACGCTGAGGTCCAACGTCCGGTCGACTCCAGTAAGGTTCCAGAAGAGAATATCTGCGACTAGACGCGTCCGGTCAGTACTGACCGGACCGTGGGGGTTCAGTGTCCGGTCGAATACAGTAAGGTTTCAGTGAGGGTTTAATGCGACCGGACACGTCCGGTCAGTGGTGATCGGACCCTGCCAGCGTCCGGTCAACACTTAAACACTGGTGTGCGGGTTGAACTGACCGGAGCGTCCGGTCACCCCACAGTGGCTCATAACGGTTCGTTTTTTAGGCTGCCTTATAAATAGAAGCTCCACTCGTGTGTGGAGTCACTTTTGCTCATTCCAACAGCTGAGAAACACGTTTGTGAGTGCCAAGAAGAGCAAGGTCCTAGTGAGGTGATTGAGATTTGAGAATCTAAGAGAGTAGCATCATTAGTGAAACAAGAGTAGCAAAGTGTGCATCCACCGTTCTCATTAGGCTTCGCGTGGTCAAGTGAGAGTTCATGCTTGTTACTCTTGGTGATCACCATCACCTAGACGGCTTGGTGGTGATTGGGAGCTTGGTGATCACCCGGTGGAGCTTGTGGGTGACCCAACTCAAGTTGTGAGCGGTTATGGGTGATTCACCGCGATGGAGTGTCGAAGAATCAACCCGTAAAGAGCACTTGATCCTTGCGCGGATCAACGGGGAGCTACACCCTTATGCGGGTGCTCCAACGAGGACTAGTGGGGAGTGGCGACTCTCCGATACCTCGGCAAAACATCGCCGCGTTCTTCTCTCTCCATTTACTTTGAGCAATTACTTTGAGCATTTACTTTGAGCAATTCAATACTTGTTTTTACATTCATAGAATTGCCATGCTAGAGTAAGTTTGGAACATAGGTTGCAAGTCCTTTGTGCGTTAGATTGATAGAAACACTTTTCTAGGCACAAGGGGTTAATTGGGCTAACCGTAGGATTTAATTATTGCAAGAAAATTTAGAATTAGCCCAATTCACCCCCCTCTTGGGTATCTTGATCCTTTCAAGGACTTCTTCCGACCGCGGCTCACCTGAACTGGGCAAATCCGCACCGGTACGCTAGATCCCGCAGCCGCTAGGTGCGCCATTCCTGCTGCTCGCCATGGCCGCCGCGCGGGGAACTCCCACGGACAGCTCCAACTAGGGCCGCCCCCACCAAGCCAGCTACACCGCCGCGTCCGCCACCACCGCACACACCTTCTTCGGCTGAAACTCCATCGGCAACCCTGCTTCACGGGGCCGCCTCTGTCCTGCTCGACACCGGCCATCGACGTGTGCTGCATGGTGAGCCGCCCCATCCGTTCCTTCTGAACCCCGCACAAGTCGTTCCTAGAACAGCCCCTCTAGCTCCCCCACGCACCTGACGTGTACCTGAGCCAACTTGTAGTCGTCGGGTTCGCCAAAAGGGACTCTGAAGATAATCTCTTAAAATGGAAATAATGAATAGTTTCTGTGTTGTAATTCCTTTCAAGTACCTAGTTTTCAGCCTTGAATTCTCCCGAGTTTTGGATAATATAATGATTTACTCTGAACTTAAAACTCGTGGGTAACATATGCTTGATCTAAGTCTTGGTAATTGACGGATATGATATAAGAAGGTCTGAGCTGTTGTTTATCTTGTTCCAAGTGACACCAAAGTTCTGAAGATTTATCTTTTAAAAACACAAAAATCCTACATGATGAGTTCATGTATGACAAAGTTTGAATTCCCACCAGAGCCACACATATTATTTAGGCTAGGAAAACTTCCACATATATGTTGCTTACTTTTGCATTGAGTTTTGTCAAGCTTTGTTGACCCTTATGAGAGATTTGTCATGCTCTTAAAATCAAGATCACATACACACCACCCAAATATTCACTACTCCTACACTGGAAGTAGGCGCAAAAACATGCCTTCCATTTAGATCCAACAAAAAATGTTCTACTCCTACACTGGGGGTGAACACAAAAATATGCTTGTTAGGTTTCTACTCCAAATAAATGCTCTAAGTTCTTGTTGCTATCTCTCAAAAGTTTTGTTGCAGAAAAGAAGCAAGGGCTATGCAAAAGTTATTCATAAAAAAAGAGAGAGAGAAAAAGAGTTGAGAAAAAAAATAGACACAAAAGTGTCCGAGATATTTAAAACAATGGGTGCTCAGATGCTCGCCTGAAAAAAAAAGAAAGAGAGATGAATAAGATAGCCCTAGTTCTCTAGCAATTGTTTCTAAGTTTCAAAAGAGAGATATGTTTTTAAGGAGCAAAGTAGAATTATAGGTTAGCCACCATATATATCCACCACATATATCCACACACAGGCACATCTTGATTTGATTGTATGACTCAACTCTCTTTAGATCCATTGTTTGACTTTACAATATATGTATTGCAAGTATGCTCTAGCTTTCTCCCTACCTATGAACTCCACATAAGCCTTAGTGGTAGGAAGAGAAAAAGGCATAACATCTTTATTGCCTTGGTAAGGATCCACAAATACCTCATATATTGAGAGACTTGATAGTGTCATACAATAGAATCTCTTAGTTTTATTTTGAAAACTTATAAAAACTCCTCAACAATGGTTGAACAAAGAACTTGAGACATAGTGCTTGACTTGATCGTTCTGTCTTTCAATTGCTCAAGACCCAAGTGAAGGCTAAGAAGCCCCATGTTTGAAGGTAATATGGGTAAGTTTGAAAGTCAGATCAGTTTATTCTAATCTGGAGGAGAATTTTTTATTGAACACCCATGTACTTTTGAGGCGTGAAAACATTGTAGCCACTCCTGATCCATTACTGAGTTTGGCTTTGCTCAGGGACTAGCAAAGGTTAAATGTGGAGGAGCTTGTTGACTGTCGTTAACATCAATTATAAACCATCAACATAACCTGCATTTATATTTAATTCCATCACCAAACATAGGTATAGGGGTTTAAACTAATGAATTCAACAAGCTTTGGTAAATATTTGTATGCAGGAGGATTTATCCAGAAAATAGCTCTCAAGACCACTGTCATACATTCCAAACATGCAAACTGACGACAACAAGTGATTTAACCCGCGAAAACTGTGAAAGACAACTCTAGAAGGTTCCAGAAGACACCACACCAAAGCTTGGGTCAAACGGCCACGAAAGTGGGCCGGCCAGCCTAGCCCATAGGTTGGCCAGCCACAGATAAAGGCTTTCGGCAAAGAAGGATACGGCAGAATAAGCTGTGAGGTTTGGATTGGACAAAGCACAAAAATGCCTTTCTATTTTACTGTTGTTTTTTACAATGAATTCTTTCATTTCTAAGACCCGTTGTGTGAGCTACGCGGTTCTACTTGATTTGTCAAATCCGGTAGATTGGTATTCCATTGCAACATTCTAAACCAAGCCAAATTACACTTAAGGAAGGCTTATCTATGATTCAAACTAAAAGCTAACCCTGTCACGGAGCCCGCTCGCCCTCCACCGCCTCGTACTGCTTTCTATGATCTACATCGTTGATTCTAAGGCAGTTTTAGGTCGGTTCATCTAACGGTGGTCGGGAGACTTGACGCGGATCGATGACGTGGCAATTCCTTGCCCCCTACTCCTCCTAGAGTTCTTGCCCATTACTCCACCTCGATTCCTTGGCCGCTACTCTACCTCTGGCCTATATATAGCAACCCCTACCCCCTCCCTCACTAGATCCTAAAACCCTAATTCATATCCTTCTCATCAGGATCAGAGCTAGCTCTCAAGATGTAGAAGTAGAATAGCTCTAGTTGAGAGTTAGGGAGAGTTGACGCATGCTCAGGTTCTAGAGAAATCTTCGAAGCTCAGGTATATTTTTGTATCTTACCTTTGCAAGACTTATGCTTTAATATAGTTATCTTCTCTATTCAATTTTATGTCTTTCATGTGTATGGTTAGTATAGTTATCATATCTTAGCATGGGATCTTCGTTTGCATCGAGTGCTCTAGTTATTATATGTGATTAGAGTAGTGATTAATAGTGTAGACATGGTGTCTAGACTATGAGTTACCTGAGATTGCACCCAACCTCACGGATAGTTGTGGTAGCCCTAGGTGGTGACAGCCCTGATGGCCGATGTAGTCCACCACGTTTGGGTTGGTGTTTGTAGGACCATAGTCGGAGCTTCCTAGTCCCTTTCTCATCCCTTTTTGTGGCTAGTGTTCCAATGTCCCAAAGTGCTATTGTGTGTGATCGCTATATCTACCCATGCTTTAGTTATACCCTCTAGTCTAAACTAGAATAGAACTGAAGTAATAGAGAAGTATTTTGGAACCTTGAACTCAACCGTTGTCCTCTCAATTTAGCTAGACTGCTCATTTATATACCATGGAATTCTCTTATGTGTGTTATTATTCCTAGAAATCACCTCAACAACAATATGAATGACAAGAACGTAAATCAAGCACACGGTGACCCAATGATTTATCCCGTGGTTTAGCTCACCACCAAGGCTTGCCTAAGTCTACGTTGTTGAGGTTAGCCACTAAGGCTTAGGGATTTGCAACCCTTCCTCATTCTCAAGTCAAGAGACTTAACTTTTGATATGAGGGGTGAGTTTACTAGCTTCAAGAAATGGTTACTGAAAGCATCTAGGCCCCTTTGTTGGGTTTCGGTGATTAATGACAATACAAGATTACTATGACTAATGTGTGTTTTGTAGAGGCAATTAAGTTAGGTCATGGTAATGGAGATCAATTGGGCAATCAAGGTTGTCATGCCCCTACGATGGAAATTGTTTCGGTTTTCAAAGGATGGACGACAAGGTTAAGGACGACTAGTTCTAAGTGTCGATTGGAGTTGGAGAGACACTTAGACTAGTTTAGGACTTTGTTTTTCCTTTAGCCGTACTATTAAGGGGGTTATGGATGGGTAGCTTGACTTAGGTGAGTCTAGTGAGTTAGGTGTGGTGCACACTTGTTAAAACTAGCACTAGGTAGCTCCTCAATATGCCTAAGATCCATTAGAGCAAACTTCATTCACATATGATCGAGAGTTGGAAGTGAATGGAGGGTCAAATGCTGACCAGACGCTGGCTCTGGTGCGACCAGACGCTGGCCACAGGGTTCGGTCAGTTCATTTGATTAAGAGATTGCGTTCGGTGTGACCGGATGCTGAGAGGCAGCGTCCGGTCGACTCTAGTAAGGTTCTAGAGAAGGGAATCTATGACCGGACGCGTCCGGTCAGTGATGATCGGACCCTAGGGATTCAATGTCCGGTCGAGTACAGTAAGCATATAGTGAGGGTTTAATGCGACCGGACGCGTCCGGTCAGTGATGACCGGACCCTAGGGGTTCAGCGTCCGGTCGAGTACAGTAAGCATCTAGTGAGGGTTTAATGCGACCGGACGCGTCCGGTCAGTGGTGATCGGACCCTGCCAGCGTCCGGTCAACACTTAAACACTGGTGTACGGGTTGAACTGACCAGAGCGTCCGGTCAACCTGACCGAAGCATCCGATCACCCCACAGAAGCTCATAACGGTTCGTTTTTCAGGCTGCCTTATAAATAGAAGCTCCACTCATGTGTGGAGTCACTTTTGCTCATTCCAACAGCTGAGAAACACGTTTGTGAGTGCCAAGAAGAGCAAGGTCCTAGTGAGGTGATTGAGATTCATGAATCCAAGAGAGTAGCCTCATTAGTGAATCAAGACTAGCAAAGTGTGCATCCACCGTTCTCATTAGGCTTCGCATGGTCAAGTGAGAGTTTGTGCTTGTTACTCTTAATGATCGCCGTCACCTAGACGGCTTGGTGGTGATTGGGAGCTTGGTGATCACCCGATGGAGCTTGTGGGTGACCCAACTCAAGTTGTGAGCGGTTTTGGGTGATTCGACGCGATGGAGTGTCGAAGAATCAACTCATAGAGAGCACTTGATCCTTGCGCAGATCAAGGGGGAGATACACCCTTGCGCGGGTGCTCCAATGAGGACTAGTGGGGAGTGGCGACTCTCTGATACCTCGGCAAAACATCACCGTGTTCCTCTCTCTCTATTTACTTTGAGCATTTACTTTGAGCATTTACTTTGAGCAATTCAATACTTGTCTTTACATTCATAGAATTGCCATGCTAGAGTAAGTTTGGAACATAGGTTGCAAGTCTGTTGTGCGTTAGATTAATAGAAACACTTTTCTAGGCACAAGGGGTTAATTGGGCTAACCGTAGGATTTAATTATTGCAAGAAAATTTAGAATTAGCCCAATTCACCCCCCCCCCCTCTTGGGCATCTTGATCCTTTCAATTGGTATCAGAACCTCGTGCTCACATTTTAGGCTTAACCACTTAGAGCAAGATGTCTCATGGGGATGGACCTCCTCCTATCTTTGAGGGAGATGACTTTCCATATTGGAAAATCCGCATGGAGGCGTACTTAGAAGCTCTAGACGTTGGTATTCTTAGAGCCGCCTCACAAGGCTTTCCAAAACCTCGAGATGCTACTAACTTACAAGGCGATGAGGTTAACTATGAAAAATGGAATGCAAAGGCTCAAAACACCATCTTTAGAGGCCTTTGCAAAGATGTGTTCAACCACGTAAGGAACCACAAAGGCACCCATGCACTATGGTCAGACATTTGTGCGCTCCATGAGGGAACCAAGAGTGAGCATGAGGAACGCTATCATCTTGTGATTAAAAAGCTAAATTCATTTGAGATGCTTCCCAAAGAATGTGCTAATGAGATGTATTCACGTTTGAATCTTCTTGTAGAGGAAGTCAATGGGCTTGGACTTACTCAAATGTCACCATCCGACGTTGTGAGAAAGATCTTGAGTGTCCTCCGCATTGACAAATATGGGCATATTGTGACCGTGTTACACCAAGGTGATCTTTCCACTGCTACACCGACACAAATCTTGGGAAAGATCAATGCTCATGAGATGTACATACACATCATGCCACAAGATGGCTCATCCTCTACCAAGAAGAAAGAGAAGGACTTAGCATTCAAAGCTAGCCAAGACAAGGGCAAAGCAAGACTTGAGTATGAGAGCTCAAGTGATGAATAAGATGAAGATGAAAATCTTGCTCTCATGATGAAGAAAGCCGCCAAGATGCTAAAGAAGCTAAACAAGAGTGGCATCAAGTTCGACGGCAAGAAGAAGAAGTTCTTCACAAGCTCTAGAAGAAAGCCAATCTCCAAAATGGATTGCTTCAATTGTGGTAAACTTGGTCATTTAGCACATCAATGCCCCAAGCCCAAGAAAGACAAGTTCAAGAACAAGAATAAGGGCAAGAAAGATGACTCAAGTAATGAAGATGAAGATGAGAAGAAGAAGAAGAACAAGCCTTATAAGAAGAGAGATGGCAAAAAGAGGGACTTCCACAAGAAGAAGAAGAGTGGAAAGGCCTACATCGTCGGTGATTGGCTCATGGACATTGATTCATCTAGTGGATCATCCAATGATGATAGTGACAATGAGAAGGTGGATGCCATTGCTATTGATCTTCCATCTTCACCGCCACCATCGCCATCATCCTCTACACACCTATGCCTTATGGCCAAGGGTGAATGCAAGGTAACTAATAATGATGATAGTAGTGATGATGAGTAAGCTAGTGATGATGATAGCAATAGCGATGATGATGATTCACCTTCATATGATGATCTTGTCAAAATACTAAGAAAATACACTAAGATCATTAGAAAGAGTAGAGCTAAAAATGAAAAGCTTGATGCTAAAAATGATTCACTCTTAGCAAAGTGCGATACATTGGAAAAGGCTAATGATGAGCTTAGAGAAACTAATGATGCTATATCATCCAAACTCAGGGAGCTCAAATCTTCTAAGAAAGAGCTTTAAGATAAACATGATAAACTTGAGTGGGTGCACAATGAGCTCATCACTAGCCACAATAAGCTAAAAGATGAGTATATAACTCTTAAGATCAATCATGATACTCTTGTTATTGCTTAAGAATTTTTACCAAATGGGCCACATGATGCTACTAACCATGTTGTTAAGATTGATATAGCTACATCATGTGATGATTTGATTGATGAGAGCATTGAGCAAGGATCTAGTGGCAAAGGCAAGCAAGTGGTTGAGTGCAATGACTATGATGAATATGTCAAGCTCAAGAACACAAATGAAAAGCTCATGAAAGATCTTGAAGAAATGAAAAGCCACAACACCATTGTGCTAGAAACTCTTGATCATGACAAAGAGTTGATCCTTGAGAATGAGAAACTCAAAGAAAAAAACAAGAAGCTCAAGGAAGAGAAGAAAGATGATGCTCTAAAGGAAGAAAATAAGAAGCTCAAGTTGGAGAAAGAGCATCTCAAGATTGGGTTGAGCAAGTTTGCTAGAGGCAAGCACCTCCAAAGTGAGCTACTCATGAACACCATCATGAAGATGGATAAAAGTGGCATTGGATATATGGCAAGTGTAGAGAAGAAGAAGGCTCAAGTTCAACAACAACAATCAAAGCCAAAGCCAAAGCCAAAGAGATGTTTTGAGTGTGGACAAGAAGGCCACTATGCTTATGAGTGCCAAACTCCACCGCCACAACCCTTGCCCAAGCATGCTAGACCCTTTGCCTTCAATGCTCACTACATGCTTAGAAAAGACTCTAGTGGAAAGATGAAAGTCATGTTCCTAGGACCTCCTAACAAGAATAGGCCTAAGAAGATTTGGGTGGCTAAGTCACTTGTTGAGAAGGTGAAGGGCCCTCAACAAGTTTGGATTCCTAAAGCTTGAATCTCTTGTGTGTAGGTGAACTGTAACACCCAAAAAATGACATTCTTTTAAAATAGCTAAATATGATTTATTTATGCAAATATGTGTGCATTAAAAGATAGGGAAATAATAAATTTTGTGGAATTAAAATTTAAAAATAAGGTTAGAAACTTTTTGATGCATACATGCTGCTGCATATCATTTTGTGAATGTTAGGAATTTATTAAATATTTCAAAAAGAATTGAAATTTGAATTTAAAAAGGGATTTGGAAAATAGTAGAAAAAGAAAAGAAAAGAATCATTTTTCCCCTCCCTTCTTGAACTTCGGCCCGCAGGCCTTCTCTCCTTCCCCCGCAGCCCAGCGCCAGCCGCCGGCCCAGCACCGCTGCCGGCCTAGCACAACCGCCAGCCCAGCCACCGCACCTTCCTCATGCCCGCAGCCGCTGACCGCCCGGCCCCACTTGTTGGGACCGTCCCCTTCCCCGCGCGGCTCGGCAACCGCCCGCGCTCGGCGTCTGAGCAACCACCGCCCACGACGGGTGGTCATGGGAGCGTCCCCCCTACTCCTCCGCCTTGTTAAATAGCAGCCGAGCCCCCCCCCCCCTTCGTGCCCCCTGCTGCTCCCCATTCCATTTTCTTCGCACTCGCCGTGCACGGAAGCCGTTGCTACCGAGCCAAAGGTGGCCGGGAATCCGCCGTCCACACCTTCGCACGGACCGCCGCCGCCGAGCTTCCCCATCCTCATTCTTCCCCGCGGTGAGAATCCCCTGGCCTCCCTCTATCTTTTGGTACCGCTAGTTTCATTTTTCTTGGCTTCTAGATGCCCTAGCCGCGAGCTCCACAAGCTTTGGCCACCGGCCATGGCGGCCACCACGCTACCCGCATCTTCCGGCCACCGTATCGGCATGGCCGAGACCCCCTACTTCCCCCGCTTACCCCGGTGCTCTCAGTTTCTCATTTGGTGAACCCTAGCCCCCTAACCACGCGTGCCTGAGACCTCCGCGCCGCCGGCCATGGTGCTTTGCCGCCAGCGTTACTGTGCCGGCCGGGTCTCTCTCTCTTCTCTCCCCTTGTTCGATTCTAGCCATCCGTTTTCAGATCAGCGGTCAAGATTAGAAGATACCTCTTCGGAGGTCAAATAGCTAAAGAGACCCTCGGTTTACATCTAATTGAACCCGCAGTCCAAGGCGTAGTTCCCCGAATGCGCATTCTCGTTTGGAAAACGTAAACTTCATGGCTTAAGTCAAAAATACGTTTTCAGTATTTACAGAAATGCCATTTGAACTGTTTCGCTTATAAAATTGTCGTTTTAGCTCCGAATTGATCCATTCAAATCGTGTTAGCTTCGTAATTCCATAACCTACATGTTAGAACCACTGTTAGTGAAGTTTGGAACTTTTTAAATTCATGGTTAGATTTAATTAAATATATTGCTATAGGAAACCCCATTTAAATCATAGCTTTCGCATTTTAGCTCCGTTTTTCGTGAATTTCGCGTTGACGTGATCGTAGTGAGACGTAGATTATTTTCACAAACATTTTATCTTGTTTTCTATACTGTCGGTGTATTGTTCTAATAATAGGAATGTTTGCTTTGCATGAATGCTTTTGGAATGTTGTATGTTGCCGTGTTGGTCGTGTTCAGACGGTGAGGAGAACGTTGGAGATCAGGAATTCTTCGACGACCAGCAGGACCAGCAAGAGTTTGTGAACCAAGGCAAGTATAGCATGGGCCTACCTTGATGTCCTATTTCACCTTAATCAATTACTCATTTGCATGTGTCTAATTTTGATACCCGTAAGGACATCCTAGTGATTGTATATCCTGTTCCTTGTCTCCTATGGGTTAAATGCATATGGGTAGATTGCTAGTGCTCTAACTGAACTTGATAAACATGATGACGAATGATTCTATGGGACTAAGAGTTTAACATGAATTATATCAACTGTTCCATAGGGCGAAAGTGCAAATGACCTTTGATCATGTTGCTCCCAGCCCTCCATAAGGACTTATCTATCGGCAAAAGCTGGGACTGACAGTGCAACCGGGAGAATCATATGGCTCTGACTTTAGCTCAGTAATAGGATCTTTTCTAGCTAGTTAGAGGTTACCTTTTTGGCGCAAATGGGGCTTGCCACGTTGGGTATAGGGCTGCCTCTGTTCCTATGAGTATAGCCGCGATAGATATGTGCCATAGGAAAGGGGGGTTCCTACATCTGCTTGCCAAGGAAACCTAGCAGCCCTAACTTGTTAGGGAAACCTATGAAATGGCTTCATAGTATACCCTGCCCGCTCACCTTGGTAGTGACATGGGAGTAATTAACCTGGGCATATGGGGATCACGACTTGCGGTGAATGTGCACCACCTCTGCAGAGGGTAACAAACTATTATAACAGCCGTGCTCACGGTCACGAGCGGCCCGGAAAACTCGCAGAATAACTGGATACTTGATGATGTTCATTTAAGATGTTCTATGATGATATATGATACACTTTACACTGATATATGTTCTTATGGGATTAAATGGGAGCTTAAGCATAATTTGATAATATCTGATAATAAAAGCTTGTCGTACTAAAAATGCTAACTGCAGTAAACCAGAGTCAATCCTTTTTGAGCTTCATAACCCCATGTTAGCTTGTTAAGTACGGGATGTACTTACACTTGTTTATTTTCTTTATTTGGATAAAAATCTCGGATGGGTAACAGATGACAACGGGTATGAGGATTTCCTGGAGGATTTTTAGGCTTGTGGTCAACTAGTTGACCTTCCCTGTGATGAAGCCCACGAGAGTTTATTATCTTTTATTTTTCCGCCGTGTGATGTAAGACTAAGTTGTATTATGGATGTGATGTAAGAGACACCATGATGATACTTTATATGATTTGTCGACTTGTGTGTGTGACTGTTTCCTGGGCACACATGAGTATTGTGCATTCAATTTTATCCTTAAAATTGGGTGTGACAAATTGGTATCAGAGCCGTGTTGACTGTAGGACGCAAGCCTAGTTAGAAAACGGTCGTTTTAGCATCTTTGCTCCTATGGTTTCTTGCTTACTGTCTTATTCTTGTTATTTTATTAAAACATTTATGCTTTTCATACCTTAATCTATTATTTAAAATTGTTGATTCTAATTCTATCTCACTTTAAATCTATAGATGTCTCATAATCTGAAGACTGCTCGCCTCAGCACCGCCGGCTATTGTGCCATGTTCACCCTGCGTGCCCCACAGGCGGAGAGGGAGATTGTGATCATCTCCGACGACGAGGAGATGGCTACACCAACGCCTACACCTGCTCCTACACTAGTCGCCGTGCCAGTCTATCCTGTTGTAGCTACACCTGAGGAGTCGACGGCTACTTCCCCTACACCTGCACCATCCCCAGTTGTTCCCGTGGTGGAGGAGGAGATTGGCTGGAAGTGCAAGTACTACTTCAAGCCAGCCCCAGAGATAGCCTACTACCACACCCTCCTCACTCACGTGCTGGACGACTACTACCCCGACTTGCACGCCTCCATCAGCTACCACTACGCCGAGTACTAGCATCCATTGGAGGCTACCTTCTGGAAGGTAGAGCTGGTGGTCACCGCTTGGAACGATATCAAGAATGGACATGAGGTGGAGACTGTCCACTGTGCCCCTGCCAGGAGAGCCCATGCTTTGGATGGCATGGAGGATGCATCACAGAACGCCTACAACCACTACCATGGTCGTCGCTTTGAGGCCATGAGGGAGGATCACTTCAGGTTCCTTCCTCGAAATGATCATGAGGGTGTTTGGCAGGTTTTGGCTCCACCAGAGAGTGACCCAACTTTGGAAGCAACGGTGCAGCATATCCACGCTATGCAGGGGGTGGATGAGGAAATCAAAGGAGAACTGTGTGCATCTCAGAGGGCTTAGAGACGTCTTCAGAAGCAAGTGGATGAACTTCGAGCACAACTTGGGCAGCCTTCGATCTACAAGAAGAAGCGCCAGTCCTTCACCATGATTGACACCGCTCCATAGGTGTTAGGTGCCTTGATCTAGATTACCACGTCGTTAGTTCGTGTTTCTTATTTAGTCTTGTTGGTCTTGTAAACTTGGTTGATTAGATGTTTAATTTGTGAACTTGGTTGATTTGGTATTTTGCTTGATTGCTGGAAGTTTGTGGGCATGTCCACAACTTCCTTAGATTGGAACTTTAAGTTTAGAATGAAATCTTAATGCAGATGTCTCGCTTTATCTTATTTCTGCTGTGCTGATTTCTGGAGCAGCCTATGTTCTTTATCTGGTATCTTGGAATCTGGGTTGTCAAAAATTCTGAAATTTTTGTGGAGATAACTAGACCTCTGTATCTTTCAAATGTCTCTGGAATCACGTCAATATCTGTTCATGTTTGTGAGATCTAGCTGACACAAGTTGATGTTCCTGCGCTGACTGGAACCCAGAACAGTTTTGGTTTAGCTCTACTTTTGACCATGTGCGTGTCAGAATTTGTAAAAGTGATCTAAATAAAAGTTGTAGCTGATCTTCTAAGCTTTCTAACAAATCTTGGTACACCTCTATTGGATCTGTGAAACTCGAGTTATAACAGTTTTACTGAACTGCTGAATTTGAATCTTGTCCAGAAAATTCTCAGCATTGTTTCTTATCTTTTGTAAGCACTCTATAATTGGAAAAATCTCTAAATTTTGCATATTTGTTGGAAAACAGATGGCCGCAAGAGGAGGAAGAGGCAGAGGTCGTGGTCATGGGCGTGATGCTCTCATAAATCCACCACCGCCACCTGTGACCATGGAACAAATATTGGGGATGCAAGCGCAGCTAATGCAAGCTATGATGCAGCGCTTGGACAATGAACCTGCATGAGGTCCACCGCCTGTTCAGGTCAGAGATAAGCATGGGGAGTTTATGAAAGGTCGACCACCAGTGTTCACCCATGCCTCAGACCCTATGGAGGCAGATGATTGGTTGTGTGCTATGGAGAAACAACTAAACATAGCACAATGCAACGACCTTGAGAAGGTGTTGTACGATTCCAGGCAACTCCAAGGAGCTGCTCAGGATTGGTGGGAATCATTCCAGTTTGGACGTCCCAACAATGCTCCTATAATCACTTGGTAGGAATTCAAGGACAATTTTCGGTCATACCATATTCCTGATGGACTAGTGGAATTGAAGCAGGAAGAATTCCGATCCCTCAAGCAAGGATCAATGACTGTGGCGGAGTATCGGGACAAGTTCGCACAACTATCATGCTATGCTCCAAATGACATAGCGGATGACAAGGATAAGCAACGCCATTTCCTCAAGGGACTCTATGATGGACTGCAGCTCCAGCTGATGTCTAATACATACCCTAACTTCTAGTCTTTGGTGAATCGCGCTATCGTGATTGACGATAAGCGCAAGGAGATGGAAGCTAAGAAGAGAAGGCTCCAAGGGCAAGCTTCTAGAAGCAACACTCGCCCATGTGCTTATCCCCAGCAAGGTTTCTAGTAGCGAAATCAAGGACCAACTCACTAGGGAAACCGTGGTTAGTATCCTCAGCGGAACCAGTTCCAGCAACGCCCTCAGTACCAGCAACAGTTTGGGAATCAGCGTCCCCCGCAATAGACCAGCAATCTTGCAACATGCCAAGGAGTGCCCAACAATGCTCCTATGAAGAGTGGTGCACCCA
Organism: Miscanthus floridulus; assembly: GCF_019320115.1. Lineage (NCBI taxonomy): Eukaryota > Viridiplantae > Streptophyta > Magnoliopsida > Poales > Poaceae > Miscanthus > Miscanthus floridulus. The sequence goes on along the minus strand of NC_089580.1, from coordinate 51,418,768 downwards.
ATAATCCCAATGCCTGCTACCGATGCGGAGAAGTAGGTCACTATGTTCATCAGTGTCCTAAGAAGCAGAACCAACAAGCACCTCAGAACCAGACCAACAGTCAGAAGTTCAACGCCCGACCACCTCACACTACGAAGGTGAATTATGTGTCTTCTGATGCAGCTCAGGAGACACCTGAGGTCATGCTGGGTACGTTCAGCGTCAACTCTATCTTTGCTACCGTACTTTTTGATTCTGGTGCTTCGCATTCTTTTATCTCCCAAGCTTTTGTTAGAATGCATAGCATACCTTTGTGTGCTATGAAAAAACCCATACTAGTAAATTCCCCGAGAGGTAGTATGCCCGCTTCTTATTGGAGCCTCTCAACTAGCATTTCCTTAAGGGGGGTAGACTTCAAAGTGAAGCCTATTGTGTTGAGAACAGCCAGAATTGATCTTATTCGGGGAATGGATTGGATGAAACAACACCGGGCAGTGATTCAGTGTCAGGAGAAATCTGTGGTTGTGACATCACTCAATGGAGATAGAATCTGTGTAGAAGTGGTAGTGCAAGCTCAGCCTACAGCCACAGTGAATCAGCTAGATGGTGAAGTCAATGAACAAGATCGTGTCGTGGAGGAGTTCCTGGATGTCTTCCCTGATGACTTGCTAGGTATGACACCTGACCGAGACATTGAATTCATTATTGAATTATTACCTGGAACTGCACTAATAGCTAAACGTCCATATAGAATGGGAGTTAATGAATTAGAAGAGCTTAAGAAACAACTAAAAGAGTTGCAAAAAAAAGATTTCATACGCCCCAGTTCTTCCCCGTGGGGGGCACCTATGATCTTTGTGGATAAGAAGGATGGTAGTCAACGAATGTGTGTGGATTACCGCTCACTTAATGAGGTTACAATCAAGAATAAATACCTGTTGCCTAGGATTGATGATTTGTTTGATCAGTTGAGAGGAGCACATGTGTTCTCCAAGATTGATCTCCGCTCAGGGTATCATCAACTTAAGATTCGAAACTCGGACATACCCAAGACAGCATTCACTACACGGTATGGATTATATGAGTACACTGTTATGTCTTTTGGATTGACCAATGCACCTGCATACTTCATGTATCTGATGAATAAGGTGTTCATGGAGTTTCTAGATAAATTTGTGGTAGTATTCATAGATGACATACTAATATTCTCCAAGACTGAAGAAGAACATGCTGAACACATAAGGTTGGTCTTGCAAAAGCTTAGAGAACATAAGTTGTACGCTAAGCGGAGCAAGTGTGAGTTTTGGTTAAGGGAAGTCTCTTTTCTAGGTCATGTAGTCTCCAATGGTGGAATAGCAGTGGATCCAGGCAAAGTGCAAGATGTATTGAATTGGAAACCACCAACCACTATAAGTGAGATTCGTAGCGTTTTGGGATTAGCTAGATATTACCAAAGGTTCATTGAAGGTTTTTCCAAGCTAGCCAAGCCTATGACAGCTCTGTTGGAAAAGAATGCTAAGTATGTATGGTTGGATAAATGCCAGGCAAACTTTGAAGAGCTAAAGAAGAGATTGACTATAGCTCTAGTATTAATCTTGCCCGATTTAAGCAAGAACATCTCTATATATTGTGATGCATCCCGTTTGGGTCTTGGATGTGTGCTTATGCAAGAAGGAAGAGTGGTGGCATATGCATCTAGACAATTGAGGAAGCATGAGTTGAATTATCCTACTCATGACTTGGAATTGGCAGCTGTGGTTCATGCTTTGAAGATCTAGAGACATTATCTAATTGGACATAAGAGTGATATCTATACTGATCATAAGAGTTTGAAGTATATCTTTACCCAATCATATCTGAATCTGAGACAACGTCGTTGGTTGGAATTGATCAAAGACTATGATTTGGAAGTGCATTATCACTCGGGAAAGGCAAACGTCGTAGCTGATGCACTTAGCAGAAAGAGCTATGCCAATGGACTTCAGATAACATCTATGTCAGCAGAGTTGTGTGCTAAAATGAAGTATCTCAATTTGAACCTAGTCACTAATGCAATGGAATTGGTGATAGAGCCTACTTTGGAACAAGAGATACGCAAAGGTCAATTGGAGGATGAAAAACTTAAAGAGATAGCAGAGAATGTAGTGCTTGGAAAGGCACCCAGATTCAGAATGGATAAGAATGGTACTCTTTGGTCTAGGAAAAGGATATGTGTACCTAAAGTGAAAGCTATCTGAGATGCAATTCTGCAAGAGGCCCATGAGTCTGCTTACTCTATACATCCCGGAAGTACCAAGATGTACTTGGATCTCAAGGAGAAGTATTGGTGGTATGGTTTGAAGAGAGATGTGGCAGAATATGTGGCTTTGTGTGACACTTGTCAAAGAGTGAAAGCTGAGCATCAAAGACCTGTAGGATTACTACAACCAATGAAGATTCCTGAATAGAAATGGGAAGAAGTTGGTATGGATTTTATTGTAGGACTGCCCCACACTCAAAGAGGTTATGATTCAATATGGGTAATAGTGGATCGACTCACCAAGGTTGCTCATTTTTACCAATCAAGACTACCTATAATGGTGCAAGATTAGCAGAGTTGTACATGGAAAGAATAGTGTGCTTACATGGTGTTCCCAAGAAAATTGTGTTGGATAGAGGCACCCAATTTACATCGCAATTCTAGCATAAAGTACATAGATCTTTGGAAACAAAGTTGAATTTCAGTTCTGCTTACCACCCGCAAACTAATGGACAGACTAAAAGGATCAACTAGATTTTGGAAGATATGTTGAGAGCTTGTGCACTTTAGTATGGTGATAGTTGGGATAAGAGTCTGCCTTACGTAGAGTTCTCGTACAACAACAGTTATCAGAAGAATCTCAAGATGGCACCTTTCGAGGCGTTGTATGGGCGTAAGTGTAGAACGCCTTTGTTCTGGAATCAGACTGGAGAAACTCAAGTGTTTGGACCCGATGTCCTTAGAGACGTGGAAGAACAAGTGAGAATGATTATAGACAATTTGAGAGTAGCTCAGTCCCAACAGAAGAGTTACGCTGATACTCGCAGAAGAGAGCTGACTTTCGAGATTGGTGATTATGTGTACTTGAAGGTGTCACCAATGAGAAGTGTGAGAAGATTCAATATGAAGGGAAAATTAGCGCCAAGGTATATAGGACCTTTTAAGATCCTAGAGAGACGTGGAGAAGTAGCTTATCAGTTGGAACTGCCTGAGAGTTTGTCAGGTGTGCACGACGTGTTCCATGTTTCCCAATTGAAAAAGTGTTTGAGGGTACCAGAAGAGCAGATTCCTTTGGAAGAACTTGCTATCAAGGAAGATCTTACTTATGAAGAGTATCCGATAAAGATCTTGGAAACTGCCAAAAGAGTTACAAGAAGCCGAACTGTAAAGATGTGCAAGGTGCAGTGGAATCGATATACAGAGGATGAGGCTACTTGGGAAAGAGAAGAGGATCTGAGAAAGACTTATCCCTAACTATTTGAGTAAGCAATCACCCGAATCTCGAGGACGAGATTCATCTTAAGGGGGGTAGAATTGTAACACCCTAAAAATGACATTCTTTTAAAATAGCTAAATATGATTTATTTATGCAAATATGTGTGCATTAAAAGATAGGGAAATAATAAATTTTGTGGAATTAAAATTTAAAAATAAGGTTAGAAACTTTTTGATGCATACATGCTGCTGCATATCATTTTGTGAATGTTAGGAATTTATTAAATATTTCAAAAAAATGAAATTTGAATTTAAAAAGGGATTTGGAAAATAGTAGAAAAAGAAAAGAATCATTTTTCCCCTCCCTTCTTGAACTTCGGCCCGTAGGCCTTCTCTCCTTCCCCCGCAGCCCAGCGCCAGCCGCCGGCCTAGCACCGCTGCCGGCCCAGCACAGCCGACAGCCCAGCCACCACGCCTTCCTCGCGCCCGCAGCCACTGACCGCCCAGCCCCACTTGTCGGCGCCGTCCCCTTCCCCGCGCGGCTCGGCAACCGCCCACGCCCGGCATCTGAGCAACCGCCGCCCATGACGGGTGGTCATGGGAGCGTCCCCCCCACTCCTCGGCCTTGTTAAATAGCAGCCGAGCCCCCCCCCCCATGCGCGCCCCCTGCTACTCCCTGTTCCTTTTTCTTCGCACTCGCCGTGCACGGAAGCTGTTGCTGTCGAGCCGAAGGTGGCTGGGAATCCGCCGTCCACACCTTCACATAGACCGCCGCCGCCAAGCTTCCCCATCCTCATTCTTCCCCGCGGTGAGAATCCCCTAGCCTCCCTCTATCTTCCGGTACCGCTAGTTTCATTTTTCTTGGCTTCTAGATGCCCTGGTCGTGAGCTCCGCAAGCTTTGGCCGCCGGCCATGGCGGCCACCGCTCTACCCGTGTCTTCCGGCCACCGTATCGGCATGGCTGAGACCCCCTACTTCCCCCGCTTACCCCGATGCTCTCGGTTTCTCATTTGGTGAACCCTAGCCCCCTAACCGTGCACGCCTGAGACCTCCGCGCCGCCGGCCATGGTGCTTTGTCACCGGCGTTACTGTGCCGGCCGGGTCTCTCTCTCTTCTCTCCCCCGGTTCGATTCCAGCCGTCCATTTTCAGATCAGCGGTCAAGATTAGAAGATACCTCTTCGGAGGTCAAATAGCTAAAGAGACCCTCGGTTTACATCTAATTGAACCCGCAGTCCAAGGCGTAGTTCCCCGAATGCGCATTCTCGTTTGGAAAACGTAAACTTCACGGCTTAAGTCAAAAATACGTTTTCAGTATTTACAGAAATGCCATTTGAACTGTTTCGCTTATAAAATTGTCGTTTTAGCTCCGAATTGATCCATTCAAATCGTGTTAGCTTCTTAATTCCATAACCTACATGTTAGAACCACTGTTAGTGAAGTTTGGAACTTTTTAAATTCATGGTTAGATTTAATTAAATATATTGCTATAGGAAACCCCGTTTAAATCATAGCTTTCGCATTTTAGCTCCGTTTTTCGTGAATTTCGCGTTGACGTGATCGTAGTGAGACGTAGATTATTTTCACAAACATTTTATCTTGTTTTCTATACTATTCGTGTACTGTTCTAATAATAGGAATGTTTGCTTTGCATGAATGCTTTTGGAATGTTGTATGTTGCCGTGTTGGTCGTGTTCAGACGGTGAGGAGAACATTGGAGATCAGGAATTATTCGACGACCAGCAGGACCAGCAAGAGTTTGTGAACCAAGGCAAGTATAGCATGGGCCTACCTTGATGTCCTATTTCACCTTAATCAATTACTCATTTGCATGTGTCTAATTTTGATACCCGTAAGGACATCCTAGTGATTGTATATCCTGTTCCTTGTCTCCTATGGGTTAAATGCATATGGGTAGATTGCTAGTGCTCTAACTGAACTTGATAAACATGATGATGAATGATTCTATGGGACTAAGAGGTTAACATGAATTATATCAACTATTCCATAGGGCGAAAGTGCAAATGACCTTTGATCATGTTGCTCCCAGCCCTCCATAAGGACTTATCTATCGGCAAAAGCTAGGACTGACAGTGCAACCGGGAGAGTCATATGGCTCTAACTTTAGCTTAGTAATAGGATCTTTTCTAGCTAGTTAGAGGTTACCTTTTTGGCACAAATGGGGCTTGCCATGTTGGGTATAGGGCTGCCTCTGTTCCTATGAGTATAGCCGCGATGGATATGTGCCATAGGAAAGGGGGGTTCCTACATCTGCTTGCCAAGGAAACCTAGCAGCCCTAACTTGTTAGGGAAACCTATGAAATGGCTTCATAGTGTACCCTGCCCGCTCACCTTGGTAGTGACATGGGAGTAATTAACCCGGGCATATGGGGATCACGACTCACGGTGAATGTGCACCACCTCTGCAGAGGGTAACAAACTGTTATAATAGCCATGCTCACGGTCACGAGCGGCCCAGAAAACTCATAGAATAACTGGATACTTGATGATGTTCATTTAAGATGTTCTATGATGATATACGATACACTTTACACTGATATATGTTCTTATGGGATTAAATGGGAGCTTAAGCATAATTTGATAATATCTGATAATAAAAGCTTGTCGTACTAAAAATGCTAACTGCAGTAAACCAGAGTCAATCCTTTTTGAGCTTCATAACCCCATGTTAGCTTGTTAAGTACGGGATGTACTTACACTTGTTTATTTTCTTTATTTGGATAAAAATCCTGGATGGGTAACACATGACAACGGGTATGAGGATTTCCTAGAGGATTTTTAGGCTTGTGGTCAACCAATTGACCTTCCCTGTGATGAAGCCCATGAGAGTTTATTATCTTTTATTTTTCCGCCGTGTGATGTAAGACTAAGTTGTATTATGGATGTGATGTAAGAGACACCGTGATGATACTTTATATGATTTGTCGACTTGTGTGTGTGACTGTTTCCTGGGCACACATGAGTATTGTGCATTCAATTTTATCCTTAAAATTGGGTGTGACATGAACTACAAGACCAGTGGAAGTCATTGGGTTATTGATAGTGGTTGCACTCAACATATGACCGGTGATCCTCGTATGTTCACCTCACTAGATGAAGAGGTAGATGGACAAGAGAAAATAACATTTGGAGATAATTCAAAGGGCAAAGTTAAAGGATTGGGTAAAGTGGCAATATCAAATGATCATTCCATCTCCAATGTGCTATATGTTGCCTCATTGAGCTTCAACTTGCTATCCGTTGGACAATTGTGTGATCTTGGCTTCCAATGTTTGTTCACCGAGAAGGAGGTTGTTGTATCCAAGGTAGATGATAATCAAGTGATATTCAATGGATTTAGATACAACAACTTATATCTAGTGGACTTCACCTCCAAAGATGCAAATTTGAAGACTTGTCTATTCACCAAAACAACACTTGGGTGGCTATGGCATAGAAGACTTGCTCATGTTGGGATGAGCTCACTCAAGAAGCTTATGAAGAATGATTTGATGAGAGGGTTGAAGGATGTGAAGTTTGAAAAGGACAAGCTTTGTAGTGCATGTCAAGCCAGCAAGCATGTTGCAAATACTCATCCAACCAAAGCTTTCATGTCAACCACAAGAGTGCTAGAATTCCTACACATGGATTTATTTGGACCAACAACATACAAGAGTTTGGGAGGGAATCTCTATTGTCTTGTGATTGTTGATGACTATTCAGGGTACACATGGGTATTCTTTCTTTATGACAAATCTGAAGTTGCATCTTGCTTCAAGAAGTTTGCCAAGAGAGCTCAAAATGAATTTGAAGTGAAGCTCAAGAAGATAAGAAGTGACAATGGAAAAGATTTTGACAACACAAACATTGAAGCTTATTGTGATGAAGTTGGGATCAAGCATGAAGTCTCCGCAACTTATACTCCTCAATAAAATGGTGTAGTTGAGAGGAAGAACCGAACTTTGATCACTCTTGCAAGGACAATGCTAGATGAGTACAACACCCCCAAAGCTCTATGGGCGGAAGCAATCAACACCGCATGCTATGCATCAAACCGCCTATTCCTTCAAAAGTTCCTTGGCAAGACACCTTATGAGTTGCTAAATGGGAAGAAGCCGGACGTCTCCTTTATGGTGTTTGGTTGCAAATGCTACATCTACAAGAAGTGGCAACACCTAGGGAAGTTTCAAAGACATTGTGATATTGGTTTTCTTGTTGGTTACTCATCAAAGTCCAAAGCATATAGAGTATTCAATCATGGCACCGGCTTGGTTGAAGAAACATATGATGTGGAATTTGATGAATCTAATGGCTCCTAAGGAGCACATGAGAATCTTGATGATGTAGGTGATGAACCATTGAGGGAGGCTATAAAGAACATTCCAGTGGGAGACATCAAGCCAAAAGATGATGAAGATGATGTACAAGTCATTGATCAACCTTCTTCATCAAGTGTGCCACAAGATGGTGAAAAAGATAGGAGAGTAGAAAATGAAGATACTCATATCTCCCATGAGCAAATGGTGGTACAAGCACAAGATGTTGATGCTCCACAACCTCCTCCTCAAGTGGTCAATAGAAGAAATACACCTCTTCTACAAGATCATCCACAAGATCTCATCATAGGGAGTCCATCAAAGGGTGTAATGACTCGATCTCAAAAACTTACTTCATTTATTGCTCATCACTCTTTTGTCTCTTGCTATGAGCCTACTAAGGTAGAAGAAGCTCTTAAAGATCTAGATTGGATCAATGCCATGCATGAAGAGTTGAACAACTTCACTCGCAATGAAATTTGAACTCTTGAAGAGCGACCAAAAGGCGCAAGAGTCATTGGAACAAAGTGGGTGTTCCGCAACAAGCAAGATGATCAAGGTGTTGTTGTGAGGAACAAGGCAAGACTAGTTGCAAAGGGGTTCTCCCAAGTTTAAGGTTTGGATTTTGGAGAGACCTTTGCACCGGTTGCAAGATTAGAAGCCATCCGTATCCTACTTGCATATGCATCACATCATGAAATGAAACTATATCAAATGGATGTGAAAAGTGCATTTTTAAATGGCTTTATTAATGAACTAGTCTATGTTGATCAACCTCTCGGGTTTGAAGACCCTAGATATCCTAATCATGTTTATAGGTTGTCCAAGGCACTATATGGGCTTAAGCAAGCCCCAAGAGCTTGGTATGAGCGCCTTCGGGACTTCCTCATTGAGAAGGGCTTCACCATTGGGAAGGTCAACACCACACTATTCACCAAGAAGCTCGAGTATATGTTGATGATATCTTCATTTGTCAAGTATATGTTGATGATATCATCTTTGGATCATCAAATGAAGACTCATGCAAAGAATTTGGTGAATTGATGTCAAAGGAGTTCGAGATGTCCATGATTGGTGAGATTACATTCTTTCTTGGTTTTCAAGTCAAGCAAATGAAAGAAGGCATCTTCATCTCTCAAGAGAAATACACAAAAGATCTTCTCAAGAGATTCAAGATGGATGAATGTAAGCCAATCAAGACACCAATGCCGACAAATGGACATCTCGACCTAGATGAGGGAGGTAACCCGGTTGATCAAACTCTCTACCATTCCATGATTGGTAGCTTGTTATATTTAACCGCATCTAGGCCCGACATCATGTTTAGTGTGTGTATGTGTGCTAGGTTTCAAGCTAGTCCTAAGGAAACACATTTAATTACCGTAAAAAGAATCCTTAGGTATCTTAAGCACACACCAAGCATTGGCCTTTGGTATCCCAAAGGAGCTATATTTAAATTGGTTGGCTATTCTGACTCGGATTATGCCAGTTGCAAAGTTCATAGAAAAAACACATCCGGAGGGTGCCATTTGCTTGGTAGATCACTTGTGTCTTGGTCCTCCAAGAAACAAAATAGTGTGGCTTTGTCCACCGCCGAAGCGGAATACATTGCCGCGGGTGCTTGTTGTGCACAAATTTTATACATGAAACAAACTTTGCTAGACTATGGTGTAGTTCTAGAAAAGGTACCTCTTTTGTGCGACAATGAAAGTGCGGTAAAACTTGTAAATAATCCGGTTCAACACTCTCGCACCAAGCACATAGATATCCGCCATCACTTTCTAAGAGATCATGTTGCTAAAAATGATATATCACTGGAAGGTGTAAGAACTGAAGATCAATTAGCGGATATCTTCACTAAACCGCTAGATGAGGCTACATTTTGTAGATTACGGAATGAGCTCAATGTACTTGGTTTTAGTAACTTCACTAAAAATTGAGCTTGTGTTGTCCCTTGCATTCATTGTAATATACAACATGTTTGATTTTTGGTAATGCATATAGGGCTTGTCTAACATGGTTAAGATAACCGCCGAAAAGCGTGTGAAGAAGCTTAACCTTGGATCAAACTTGACAAGCAACTAGATTTACTTACAAGTATTGCATATGCAAAGATGTTGTTTTTGTCGTTTTGTTCCATTTGCCCCCTTATTGCCTATTTTCTTAAAAAGAATTATAGCCTAAGGCAAAATAGTTTGAAAAATATGAGGGTTTGAGAGAGGTCACTCACATCAGTCCCAATTGGTGTTTATTTGGATCTTATTCATGTTGGGACTTGATTGTGAACAGGCAGCGCAGAGGAACATTGATGATTTGCTGGAAAAGAGTGACCAGACGCTGCACCGGACTCTGCAGTCCAGTGTCCAGTCAGTTCACAGGAGGTGAACTACTGCTGAAGGAGTCACCAGACTCTGCCTTTCAGTGTCCGGTCAGAAGACAACTCAGCGTCTGGTCATTTGAAGAAGAAATAGGCTGAGTTGATCGGACCCTTCCTGCGTCCGGTCATGGACCACCGGACATGTCCGGTCGTGATTCCAGAGGAATTGGACCTCTCTAGAATCGACTGGACGCTGGGTGGTAGCGTCCGGTCGCTACCACCAAAGCGTCCGGTTAGTAGATCTCGTGCGACATCAGGACTCTTCTTCTATTTCCTATTCTGTTGCGTTGGGGGACCCATATAACCGCTAGTGTCGTACCTTGCCCCGCATCCGCCGTGACCTAGCCCTAGCCAGCGCCGCCACAGCTCCTCCACACCAGCCACCGCCATGCCCTAGCCGATGCCACCGCAACTCCTCTCGCCAGTCTTCACCGTGCCGCCGTGCCCCTTCATTCATGCTTTGCCCCACTGAGCAGAGCCACCACCAAGCACCACCGCTGGTTGCCCGCGCTGTTCCAGTACGCCACCGAGTTGCCAAGCTAAGCTCCACAGCCCAACCACTCCTACGCCGCCGCCTCTTCTAGAGCTGGTGCGTGCTCCCGTCCACGCCGACGGCTATCAGCGTCTCCCTAAGCCATTGCTCTCCTTTGGTCGACTGTGTTTTTGGTAAGGCAATGTCCTCAACCATGTTGTTTTGTCCATAACCTAGATCAATTTCTTAACACTGATTTCAAATCACATCTAGGGCTGTCAATTCATTCACTACTCAAAACCCTAACCCTAGCCGGTTCTGAGGTTTCCCCCACATGACACGTCTCTTCTTCTCTCGGATTGCCGGTTCATCAGGTAGAAAGCTTGTCGCCTCAATTTCATACCTACATTGCTTGCTTCCTAGGGGTTTTGCATCTATTAGATATATTGTATTTATTTGTATATCCATCTATTCCATCATGCAGCGAGTTGGTGCCGTTGAGGTTCTTGTGGTAGTTGTCAGTCAACTCGGAGCCAAGCTCGCGAGTACGGATCGAGGCCAAGCCTCAAAAGTGTCAGTGGACAGTTGATCTTAACAGCGGCAGTTTTTCTCTTGTCAGATCAGATGGCTCGCACCAAGAACATTGGTGGTGGTCCAGGAGATGACAATCGGAGGCCCCCGCCTCGCTTGCCCGCAGGAACCAAAGGCAAGGCGATGAAGTAGGTTACA